>NC_133770.1:281963330-282051913 GCF_003597395.2 Chelonoidis abingdonii
TGGCCACAGCTGTTCTAGTTAATCTAAAGCAAACCTTCCTCCCTTGGCAGGGAATAAGGCCCCCTGCTAACACTCTTATGCTGCCCTCTGGCCATGCTGTATCACAGTACTTATAGGCTGTAATCAACTCACCTCTTCACTTTCTCTTTGTTAAACTAGCTAGATTGAGCTCCTTGAGTCTGTCACCATAAGGCATGTTTTCTAATCCTTTAATCATTCTTGTGACTCTTCTCTGAAGCCTCTTCAATTTATCAACGTCCTCCTTGAATTGTGGAAGTCATTAAAATGTGGCACAGGATTCCAGCAGTGATCATACCAGTGCCCCGTGCACAGGTAAAATACCCTGTCTACTCCTACTCAAAATTCCTTTTGGCTTTAGCGTCATGCGTCACTTTCAACTGATTAGCCACCATGATCCCCAAATCTCTTGTGGAGATTCTGCATCCCAGAACAGTTTCCCTGTGGACTAGCCTCACTTGTTAGTCACTGTTAAGCTCCTGTACGTCCCCTGCTTAATTTCACTTCTGGTGTGTCATAGAAAGGCTTCCTTTCTTTTAACATCATTATGATGCACATGGTACAAAACTGAGGCAATGCATTACTTACTGTGCCCCTGGTTTTCAGCTACCTTTCTCTTGATAATAAATATGATTATTATACTAAGATAAAGTAGAAACAGCCATGCCACAGTGGAGTCCACTGGAGCTTAGTTTATACCTTCCTGTTCCTTCAGGATTAGTTTTAAACCTTGCTCTCTCATTTTTTCAGTCCCACTGTTCATGCTGTACACATTTGGTGCCTGATGTGGGCCCCTCCAAAAATTACCCACTAAGGGCAAATTATGGCTGAGGTGGTGCTGATACAGGAGAGGGATACAGGAGATAAAGATCCTCTCCCCACTCCAGCATGCAGGAAGCAGCTATAATCTAGCTGCAAAGTACTTAACTGGGAAAGCTGGAGCCTGTAAGGCTCCTTGCTGTAGAATCCTGGGCCGTGCCCCCATCTCCTGCTCCCCTGTATAGAGATGAGCCCTGATGGTGTTAGGCTGGGTGTGCTGGTACAGCTTGCTAAAAGGGTAAGGAAGGGCCATTGTATAGCATGTTCCCCTTGGTGCCCATTATTCATGCATAATATCTTGTGCCTTGTGTTCTCTTCTTGTTCTAGAATTATAATTCAGCCCAAACAGTATGGGCCAAAACCCAATAGGAAATCCAGGATTCTAGTCCCTGTGTGGAGTGGTTGGGGGCCATGTTAGGATGCTTCTATCAAGAATTCTTTCCGCATGCTACTGGCTAGATATGTGATTATATAGTTCCCTTGGCCAGAGCAGATAGCCTCAAGTGTCCAAACTGACCAGATGAATGCTCTAACCTGTCTCTGATGCTCACACCTTGGTGTAATATTTAATATAGAAAAAGTTGTTATCTGGGAGGAGATGGCTTGAAAACCCAATTTGAGACAAGATGATTCATGCAATCTCTCTCTTTTACACCAAATTAGAGTGAAGAGTAATTTCAAACTCTTACTTCTATTACTAAAGCATAATGTGATGCCCCAGGAAATCTGCAGGCCTAGATTCTGTCATCCCAAGATATTTTTTTCACAGAAAGCTCCCTTATTGCAAATCCAGATGCAAGGTAATAATTATTTGTTTAGAGCAAAGTCAGGATCAGAACTTAACTCTCTGGGGAGATGTGTGATTTCCGTGCTAACTAAGAAAGACGCTTCTCTCAATTCTGCTAGTTGTGGTATTGATGCATTTGTACACTGAACACCTGATCTATGCTGATAGGTAATTTAGTCTTACTTCAGCATGGTACTGGGGTGTGTCTAGCATATAAATAGTCCTTAGCTTTCAATAAGTGTACGCTATTGATTTCAATGGAACTACTCACGTACTTAAGGGTAGCCATATGCTAAAGTACCTTGCTTAATTGGAGTATATATTATTAGGATGGGGTCATTGTAATGAAAATATCCTTTAGGTTTTTAGAGAATTGTTTTTTGTTCATTTCATAGACTGTAGAACTAATATTTTTGGCTTTGAGGAATAGACAATCCCTGAAGTTAAATTCTAATATGGCTGTAATAATTATTTGCTGTGCAAGGACCGCCAAAGTGCTTCATGAAGGTGGGTATGACTGAATCACTGGAAGTCAGGATTGGCTCCTGGGATCTAAAAGCAATAGCCTCTACTGCCTGAAGTAAATACCCATCTCTGAAACATTGAATCCAGTCGTAAATCTCTATGCTTTCCAGCACTAGAGGGAGACACAGAGCCACGCCATTAATGTGTGTTACCCACGGATAACTGAGGCACCAGGAGATGAGAGTCAGACTCTTCCCTATTTTAACTAGGTTTCCACTCTCTGCCCACCCTGTACAGGTTCAAATAAATGGCAGAGGTTTGCATCATAATAATAACAAAGACACAGATAATGTCACTTGCCCATCTGCTTACACCCACAACCATAGGTGCTGAGTTTTTTTTTTTTCTGGGAGTGCTCTGCCCCCAACTCTGTCCCCTCCGGAAGGCCCCCTCCCACTCACTGCTCTCCATCCTCCCCCAGGCAATTCCCCCAGCCTCCAATCAGCTGGTTGGGGTATCCTGATCAACTAATAGGAGTGCTGCCAAACAGCTGTGGGTGGTGAGTGTTGAGCATCCACTATTTTTTTTTCGTGTGTGCTCCAGTCCCAGAGCACCCACAAAGTCGGCACCTATGCCCACAACTCAGATACTTCACGCACAAAAAATAGAGGCCAATGCTTTGAAAATATGGCCCTAACTGATTTGCCAAGGTCACACAATAGGGCAATGGCAGAGTCACCCAGGTCTCCAGATGCTCAGCCTTCTAAGCATTAGCCTATACAGCCTACAAGTAGGTTGGCACTAAGTAAGGATGCAGTCTTGCAAAGGTATCTATTTGGACAGAGTCCCTGGGAATGTGGGCATTAAAATCAAACACACGATTGGGGCCAATTTTTTTGCTAGGTATTTCTGAACTGTACTTGTATTATCTCTATGAAATATGGTTTGGCCTGGTAGCATATGTGCACATTGTCTTTCACTGTTAGGCTTAAATATGTGTGATTACATAAATTAAATTGAAAATGTGCTTCTTGATTATTAAATAGATTACTTTGCTTAATACATTAGATGCACCTTGCCCCAAGTCAGCACGTAGTTTGTGTGCGCCAAGCACAGGAACAATTAACCTGAAAATTATTTATTTATTTAGTTTTGCTTAGACAAAATGATACAGAGGGTTAGATTCTTTGCCTGTGTAAATCTTTGTAGCTCCATTAATATCAATGTCAATTTTCACCAGCTGAGGATCTGGCCAAGTAACTTGTGTAGCTAGGAGCAGCATACATAAGTTTGTCCCTGATAGAGTCCATACTGTTAAAGTGCCTCTGTGGCAAGTCCCATGATATTGTCTGTTGACTATAAAAATAAGTTATTTAAGGAAGTTAATGAAGGATTATTCACCTTGGGAGGAGCTTCACTGTCAATAGCCTCACATCTTGCAGGCCAATTTCCTCCAGGAGAAGGAGGGGTCTGAACTATGTGCAGAGGAAAAGGGAACCTGGTAGAAGGGCAGAGGTGAAAGTAAGCCAGTACCACCCGGTGCAACATACTGGTAAAAAAAGGTGCAGTAGTGTACTGGCAAATAAGTGGAGCATTCAGAATTGGCTTACTGTCACCTCTTTTGGCTGCATAACAAAAAGTTCAAACTCAAAGCTAATAAAAGCTTGGAAAGGGAAAACTCACTGTCACATTTGTTTGTTGTTTCTCTCCCTCTCCTCCTCCAGCCAGGCTGCCTGATGTGGCTAGGCTCCCCGTTCCCCTGACCCCCCCACTCAGCAGGGGCTGCAGGGACTCCCCTCTAGCTTGGGAGCAGGGGGACTGGCTGAGAGAGAAGCCTCCCCAGATAGCCTGCTGCCTGCATAGGAACAATTTAAATGTAACTGTTCACTCTGTGGCCTGAACCAGGATTAGGGGCTGTTTCTTGCACCCTTTTTAATTTCACTCTTGGTTGTTGCGGGTGTGTGACCAAAGCCGGGAAAGTTCATTTATATTCAAGTAATATTATTGAAGATCATCTCATCCAGGGGGCAGAAAAGAACTGCCCTGGCTTTGGTCACCCCCCTCCCCCACCAGAGTAATGTAATCTTTAAATCAAAATAATTTAGTTAAGTACAATCTCTCTATACCTTAACAATAATGCAGCCACAGGGGGCCAAACTCTCAGAATGGTGATGTGTCCATATTTGGACACCTGTCTATGGCACTGACGTGGTCCCCATTACCATAGTATCTGAATGCCTCACAATCTTTCATTTATTTATCCTCACAACAGCCATATGAAATAGGGAAATACTATTAATCACTATTTACAGTAGGGTTGCCAACTGTCTAATCACACAAACCCAAACACCCTTGTGCCGTCCCTTCTCTGAGGTCGCCCTCCCCCTTCACTCCATCCCCTTCCCTCCATCGCTCACTCTCCCGCCCCTCACTCATTTTCACCAGCATGGGGCAGAGGGTTGTGGTGCAGGAGGGGGTGCAGGCTCTGGGCTGGGGCTAAGGGTTTAGGAGTATAGGAGGGGGCTCCAGGCTGAGCCTGGGTAGGAGGTTGGAGTGAAGGGGGAAGAGTTCGGGTGCAGGAGGGGGTTCAGGGCTGGGGCAGGAGGTGAGGGGTGCAGGCTCTGGCCAGGCAGCACCTACCTCAGGTGGTTCCTGGTTGGTGGTATAGCAGAACTAAGGCAGTCTCCCTGCCTGCCCTGGCTGGACACCACTCTCAGAAGTAGCCGCACGTCCCTGTGGCCCCTGGGAGAGGGGCAGGAGGCACTGTGTGCTGCCTGTGCTCACTAGCACTGTCCTTGCAGCTCCTGGTCAATTGGAGCTGCGGAGGCAGGGTGGGAGCAGCACACGGAGACCTTCTCCCCTACCCCAAAGGCTGCAGGGATGTGCCGGCTGCTTTCGGGAGAGAGGTGGGGCCAGGGCAGGCAGTGAGCCCACCTTAGTCCTGCTGCGCTGCTGGACTTTTAGCAGCCTGAAATCTGCTAGATTGGCTTCAGTAGCGTCCAGGAGATAGAGCCTGATTCCGGGAGACTCCCGGTGAAACCGGGAGGGTTGGCAACCCTAATTTGGAGAGACTAAGTGACTTGCATAACATCATACAGAAAGTCTGTAGTAGAGCAGGAAACTGAAACGGGCTCTCCTAAATTCCAACCTAATGCCCTAACCACCATACCGTTTTACATACCTACTAAATATCTGAAGCTTCTACTGAAGAAGGAGAAACATTGGTGGAGTAGGTACAGCTAGTATTCATGTGTGTAAGGAGTCTGACTTAAATCACTTTTGAATTTAGCCCAGTCTGCATCAGACCCAGTGGTCTGGGGAGCTGCACTTGCGACATGCCTAAATATAAAGTTAAATCATAAATCTGCAATTCACTTGTTGAGAAGTTCCCCTCTAAAATCTCTGGAACAGGTAATGATTTCCATTTTTGTACTACCCTACTATAAAATGACAGTGACCTGGCCTTTTCTGCCCTGTTCCCTATGTACTGGAGGGTAAGTAGTGAGCAGCTGAAAACATACTCAAAGAGGCTGGCATAAAGACTTTATTTAATGCTGTTGTGAAACAGCAGGGTACAGAACTGCAGCTGCAAATGAACCTGTTCTTTGCAATAGCTAATGTTCTGGCACAAAGACAGATACAGTGAGAAGAAGAATGAGTTGCACAGTTATGGTAATATAATACAGAAAGATTAATGCAATTACCATTGTTTGAAACTGCTATTTGCAGCTCAGCTTTCACATGTGGACTTCTTAAAATGATGCCCAAAGCCCAGCTGGATACTCCAGTTGGAATTTTAGAAGCATAAAATGGGCATTTACGTCTAACTGTTGATTAAGAGCTGCTTGAAGATTGGACTGTTTAAATAATTACACCTGGGACTAACTAATGTTTTATATTGTGTGTGTATATGCAGTGAATAAATGGCACCATGTTTTTGTTTACATAAGTGCAGAATTTTCTCTCTTGTTAGCCATGTTCAAAAGAGTCATCCCCCGATGTGGTATCAATACAGAAAACAGAAGTATAATTAATGCTAGTCAATATGGTTTTATGGAAAATAGGTCTTGTCAAATAAATCTGATATCATTCTTTGAGGTTAGGTTTGGGTTGATGAAGGTAACTATGTAGATGGAGTATTTCTCGGCTTTCGGAAGGCATTTGACTTAGTCTTGCATGACACTATGGTTTAAAAACTAGCACAATACAGAATCAATAAAGTGGATATTAAATGGATTAAGAACAAGCTAACAGACAGATCCCAAAGTAGTCGTCAACGGGGAATCATCACTGGATCAGGTCGTTTCTGTTGGGTTCTGCAGGGAATGGTACTAGGTCTGATGCCATTCAACAGTTTTATTATTTGGAAGAAAATATAAAATCATGGCTGATAACATTTGCAGATAACATGAAGACTGGTAGAAAGGTAAATAATGATGAGGACCAGCAGCTATACAAAGGGATCAGGATCACTTGTCAAGCTGGGCCCATTCAAATCAAATATGTTTTAATACAGTCAAATGCAAGGTTATACATCTAGTGACAAAGAGAGCAAGCTGCATCTATAGAGCAGAGAACTGTATTCTGAAAAGCAGTGACTTGGGAGTTTGTTCCAGCAGTAAAACAACCTCACTTTTAAAAGTTTGTGCCTCATTTCTAATATGAATTTGTATGTGTTCAGCTTCCAGCCATTGTTATGACTGTCTCTGCTAGATTAAAGAGCCCTTTAGTACCTGGTATTTTCTCCCTGTGAAGGTACTTATACACTAATCACATCACCACAACAGACTGAACTCTATGCATCTCAGAGAGTGGCTCTTTTCTGTACCCTTGCTGGTTTTTCAATGTCCTTTTAAAAATACAGACACCAGAACCACAGGGACACGGGGAGGCTTTCGGAGGCCCGGGGCAAAATCTGAAACTGAGGCCTCTCATCCTTCCAAAAACCCCCAAAATATTTGGAGACAAAGTTTAAGAGGAAGGGAAGGGACTGGGGATCAGAAAGGGCCCAGGCCTGTGGGGTCTTAGCTATCCCCATTGGGACAGCGGGGGCTCTGTTCTGCATGAAGTCAGGGTCACATGACATCAATATTATATCTATAGGTTCGGCTGAATGAATCTATTAGCAACGTTTTATATTCAGTATCCCACAAAGCCTAGAGCACTGTGGAATTCTGCATTCATATGAATTAGTGCCTAAATTATGACAATGTCATTTGTTATCACTTATGTTATATGTCTGCAGGGTTTAAACATTTCACTCACCTTTTCCTGTATTAATAATGACACTTAGAATCAAAAGTATTCCACTGAACTGTAGTCACTGTCACCATCAAATGGCTTAAGAAACACTAGAATATACTATCATTAGCCTTTTGAGCTGGAGATGGGTTAACTAAGGTCACTGGGCTGGGTACAAGGCTCAGTGGGCCCTTAGGCAGATGAGAGCACAAAAGTGATGCCAGTGACAGGTCTGAGGCTTCTGACAATGAATTTGGAGTTCCTGTCAGGGAGTGTGAGGATCATGTCTTAAAATGAGAAGAATGAGAATCAGTGAGTACGGAAAATCCATGAATGCCAAGGATTTAGGGCCTACGTGCATATTTCAAATGGAGTGGTTCGCATGTTTGTTTTTTCCCTCATCCTAGAGAATCTAAGCTTTAATTTTAACGCAACTGTTAGCTTTTCTGCTGATCATGAGAGCCTCCAAAAGACAAACTGTTGTCTTGAAGAACCCGCAGAGACACTAAAATAATGCTAAGACATGTGAAGTCCCCCACCCCATGCTAATGGGAAGTTGGGAAGTTAAGTTATGTCTACTTAAATACCATCTCTGTAATCACTTCACTCCTGATTGTCCTATTAAAACACATTCAGTTAACACCTGGATATATGTCATGTCCTGGCGTTCCACTGAGATGAATGTAATTTGCCTAGCAGTAAGGCTGCAACTTTGGAATGTGCAAGCAGTTGAATACTAAAAAAATCAGGCAGCTAGAAAAGATGTATTATGTGTACTGATGTGGCTCTCTCAGGCTGAGGACCTAAATTTTTAATGCACTTGTCCTCACAACACCCCTGTGAGGTAGGAAAGCGTCATTACTCCCATTTTACAGATGGGGTACCCAGACACTGAGAGACTAAGGGCTTGTCTATATGGTGCTACAGATCATCCCTACAGGAAGTGTGAATTACAGAGTGCTCTACCAAGTAGCATTCTAACTGCCCTGTTTAGACTGCTAGTGGAAGCTGAAAAGTACCTATTACACAGTAACATAGCCCTGTTTGAAACAGGACTACATAGACACAAACTAGACACCTTTTCATTTTTTTTCCAGCAGAGTCTACACAGGGCAGTTAGAGTGCTACATGCTAGAGCATTCTGTAATTCACACCCTCCATAGACTGGTCTTCAGTGCCATGGAGACAAGTCTTAAGTGCCTGTAACAGAACAGGGAACTGAACTTGAGTCTCTCAAGTCCCAGGTTAGAACCTTAACCACTAGATCATCGTGCCTCTATTCTTTCTTGAAATGATGCTATTTAGTATTAGATATCTTCAGAATGCTTTGCAAATATAAACTGGACTGCATAGTATCCTTGCAAGATAGTGATGAGTAATTAGTCGTTCACATTTTACAAGTGAGTAAACTGAGAATGGAGGAATTGAAATTTACCCAAAGCTACATGTCAAGATTGGAACTCAGGATTTCCAGGTTCCTCGCTATAACTACTAGACATACTGGCTCTGATGATACTGCTTGTAGTTTATCACCCTGCCAGTGCAGTATAAGTCCTAAGGGCTATTCTGTAATGGGCGTTAACTTAGACTGAAAGTTGTGTGAGTTTTTTGGGTGTGTGAGAATAGCCTAATTCACAGGCCTACAAGTGCTGGGTGAGAAGAGAGTTCTCCAGAAATTGTTAAAATTAATCTTCTACAGATTTCCTGAAACTGAGGCCAAACTTGTAAAATGTAGATGCCTAAAGGTAGTCACCTTTAGACACCTAATTTAAAGGAGGTCTCTTTCAGAGTTGCTGAGCACAACACCACCACAGACATAAAAATCTGTCCGCCATGGAAAAAGGTGGAATTTGCATTTTTACAGAGAATCTTGAGTTCTTATATTTTGTGAAAAAATAAAAACATATATTAACAATTAACTAAATTTTACTGGAAGTACCAGCGTCACTTATTCAGTGTGTGCAACCTCCTCTTCTTATGGTTGATTTTTGAATGCTCTTTGAATTTACTTAGCTAGACATACTTCAATAAACTGCTTCCAGCATACAGAGGTTACTCAATGGCATACAGGGGATTGTGTTTTAATGCATCTCAAATTTCACTTCAGCCTCCAGATATGAGTAATTAAGGTTATAAAAATATGCCAAAAACTTTAAAAAATTATCCCTGAAGACTATGTCACTGAGTTTGGCAAGAACAAATGTCCTGTTGATGGTAATGTGATGTTCTGTATTGTATGCAGCAAGGCTGTCGATTATGTTAGAAGGCAGACAATTCTAGAACACATGGGAAGCACTAAATATAAAAGAAATGAAAACAAGAGGCTGTAACAGCAGGGCCATCAACAACAGTAAAGAAACTATGCACTGTGACTGGATCATTCCAGCGTTTTCCAACCAGCATCTCTGAAATTCAAAGCACTTTTATTTAAGAGTCTGACTTATTTAGGTGTTTAACTTAGGTGCTCATCTCTAGAAAAACTAGACACACAAAAATCGGCTTCAAAAAAATGAACCACACAGTAAATGGATAATTTCACAAAATGCTATCTGATCTGTCTAGAAATACATCCCTTTATTTTTTCTGCTTTTGTATCCTGGTTTGATGTTCACACCCTGCATAAACTGAGCTGTCTGTTCCTACAGATGTTTCAGCTGCTTCTGTGTTCTTTTGCTTGATGTTTTATTATGAGATTCTGGTTAAAATCCTCTTTCAAATCAGATGCTCACCCCATACATGACTTATGTATATATATATATAAAAAAAAATTCCCCTCTCACCCCTATGGGTGGTATATGTCTTCCTAAACCTCGGGTCCTCTACCAGAGGCCTGGGAGTTTGAGGGTTCTGCGCAGTATCTTAGCTGTTCCTAGCACTGCACTCTTCTGGACAGAGAGCTCTGATGTTGTTCCTGGGATCTGTTGGAGCCACTCACCCAGCTTAGGAGTCACAGCCCCGAGTGCTCCTACCACCACTGGGACCACTTTGGCCTTCACTTTCAACATCCTCTCTAGTTCCTCTTTCAGGCCCTGGTACTTCTCCAGCTTCTCATATTCCTTCTTCCTGATGTTGCTGTCACTTGGCACTTCTATATCTATCACCACCGCTGTCTTCTGTTCCTTGTCTATTACCTCGATGTCTGGTTGATTGGCCAGTACCTGCCTGTCCGTCTGGATCTGGAAGTCCCACAGAATCTTAGCCCTGCTATTCTCCACAACCTTCTGTGGAATCTCCTATCTGGTCTTGGGAGGCTCTAGCACATGGAGTGACTGGATAGCATAGTGGTTAAGAGCACCACCTTTGATACAAGAGACTGCCCTTTGATACAAGAGACCAGGGTTCAAATCCCAGTTGGTACCTAGGGGTCCTTGGGCAAAAGACCCCCTAATGCTTCACCTGCCTACCTCAAATATGAGAGTGACACAAACTGGGAGAGTCATGCTGGCTCAGACGTTGCCCGGATTAGCAAGGTCTATGCCAGATGTTGAGGAACCAGGACAATCTGATGATAAGTGGGCTACTGGAACAAACCATTCATGGATGAGACAAGAGAACCTGGAATTGATGGAATATATGTATATATTCCTCAACAAAGACACCTTCCACTTGACATTGTCATCTAGATATTTTTCTCTGTCTTCTCAGGATTCCTTGAAATGCTGCGCTTCTCACTTTTTCATTAAACCACGTACCTGAGGGGCCTGCCTGGTTTCTTGATACCTTCACAGCCAGCACAGATTATAATTGTAAGTATTTCTTGCACATAGTGAACCAACTCCCAAAATGTTTCCTTACATTCTGTCTCCCGCAGAGCAAAGCTACTGATCTTGTTATCAGTCTGAAGGATGAACCTCAGCTAGTGTAAATCAAAGTAGATCTATGAGCTCAGTAGAAGAATCACTGGGTGAAATGCTATGGCCTGTGTTGTTCAGGAGTTCAGACCAGATGGTCTCATGGTCCCATCTACCCTTAAAATCTATTAATTTCAATGGAGCAATCCCAATTTTCATCAACTGAGGATCTGGCTAAATGTTAAAATGTTTTCCCCCCATGATGTGTATTTCTGAAATTCACTTACTAGCCCAAACTTTTTTCGTAATTGGTGGAAAATGTAAAGCTTTCTCCCTCGATGAATATTAAAAGGTCAAAGATTTATCCTATATTTACTCTTTCATATACATAAAATGTGTCTAACTCTTTTGGGTAACTATTTTCTTATATGCTTTTTATGATAGTCTACCAGTTTTATCTCAGTTTTATCTTCCCTTCAAATTATCATATTATTTTGTTCTGTTACAAAATTGTGGAATCTTAGAGTGGTACATAATAGGATACTTAGATTTTTTTTTTACCTGTTCAGATATTTGGAGAATGTTAAGAGTATTAAATATCGTTGTTCACAGCGCAAGATTTGAAAATCATTTCATCCTAATTTTATTCCTTACCAGACAAAATATGTTAATATGGATGTTAAGGTTGAGGGCAAAATTTTACAAATTAATTCAGGGTAAAAAACAAGTAGCTTTAACTCAGAATTTCCTCAGCTTAAGTTAAATTTAAAAGAAATACAAACCTATTAAGATATGGAAGGGCACAGTTAAGGCACCCAAACAACCTTACTTCTGCTCTTTAGAAGCATCCTGCAGTAACAATACACTTATAATAAATGCCTTTACAGTGTGTGGTCTCAGGTTAGATTAAGCTGACTTTCAAAAACACATTTAAATACCCCCCATCATTCAGTGTCATTACAGGGTAGAGTTAAGGTTATTTAAATACCTTAGCAGTCCAAAGACTTTATTCAGCATTGTGCTGCACCCTATGCAATCATGTACACCATTTACACCAGTGCAAAGTAAGTGTAAAATATCAGTCAACTACACTAGACATGGGCAACAGGGAATCGGGCCCAAAGAGCGGAGAAGGATCAACTCTGGAGGGAGGATAATGGTTGGGGTCAAGAACAGAGGATGAAGAGCAGTAAATGTTTGACATTATGATGCACAGGGCCGGCTCTGGCTTTTTTGCTGCCCCAAGGAAAAAAACAGAAAACAAAATAAATCTGTGGGGCGGCCGGAGCCAAGGCGCAAACTTTCGGCTAGCGGGACTCCCTGCGCTGCAGACATGCCCCAGACAGTGGAGTGTGTACCCCGGCTAGCAGGGAGGAGCGGAAAGGAGTAGGGGGGAGAGAGAGAAAGGGGGTGGCCAGGGCGCTCACTACTCGGCCCCTCCCACCACCGGTCAGCAGGGAGGGAAGGATGCAGGCTGCCCGGCTTGCTGCAGACCTAGCACTGGCTGGGGAAGACAAAGCGCGCACTGGTTGCCAGCATGGTGCTCCCCTCCTCCATGCTACCACCCCCTACAGGGCAGCCAGAGCGGCGAACAAAAAAAAGAGGGCGGCCGTGCTGCCCTAGGATTGGACGGAATGCCGCCCCTTAGAATCTGCTGCCCCAAGCGCGAGCTTGCTTGGCTGGTGCCTGGAGCCGGCCCTGATGATACACCTCCCTCATTTATCCCCCTCCTCCAAAAGAAATCTTTCTTCAAAAGTACTAAGGAGGAGGGAAAGCTCCTAAATCACTCCAATCCCCATATAAGAAAATATGAAACTAAAGTTCTAGGTGTACAAAATATATAACTAATAATCTTCTTACAGCTGATTGGAGAGCTCTGATTTAGATGGTTCCCAGATATATAATTGTGACATTATCCAAGGTACAATCTGGGCTGCTAAATAGCTCTGTCCCCTCAATTCTTTATCCTGGGATGCCTTTTACACTCCTTTGCAACCACTCCTTGTCTGCTCACACAGAGCTTCCAGCATGTAAGTTACTCCCAGTTGTATTGTATGAGTGCTATAGCCAGCCACTCCTGAATTACACTGCAGAGCAACACCAGCAAATTTCCAGTTCCAGACTTCCCCCAGAAATGTGTCTTGTTCTGCCTACCATCTTCTGGACAACACAAGTTCCTATGAAGTCTGTCATTTATTAATAGAAAATCCTGCTATCTCAAATGGAGTTTCTCAAACATTTCAGTCTAAACACATTGGTTTAGATAAAACAATAAAACAAATTTGTTTACTGCAGAAAGATAGATTTTAACTGATTACAAGCAATGAGACATAAAAATTAGAATTGGTTACAAAGAAATAAAAGGTAAAATACAACTAACTTAACAAGCAAAGTGAATTTAAAGCAAAGGTGTCCCTCACCACATGTTCTAGCAGTCTTACTGGCTGAATTCCTTTCTGCCACGATCCTTTCCCAGTCCAGTGATGATGCTTCCTTTGTTCTTCAAGTGTTATCAATGCCATGAGTAGAGACGAAAGGAGAGAGATTTTGGGGCATCTGACCCCTATTGTTTATACCTTTCCCAGGGCTGGTGCAAGGATGTTTCGCACCCTAGGTGAAACTTCCACCTTGCATGCTCCCCCATTCCTGAGCCCCGCTCTGCCGTGAGGCGCCCCCTCGTGGCAGCTCCCCACCCCCTCTCCGCCCTGAGGCATCCCCCCCGCACCACAGCTCACCCCTGCTCTGCCTCCTCCCTGAGCATGCTGTCACCGCTTCACTTCTCCCGCCTCCCAGGCTTGCGGTGCCTAAGCTGATTGGCGCCACAAGCCAGGAGGCGGGAGAAGTGAAGCAGCAATGGCATGCTTGGGGAGGAGGCAGAACAGGAGTGAGCTGCTTCACTTCTCCCGCCTCCAGGCTTGCGGTGCCAATCAGCTTTGGCGCCACAAGCCTGGGAGGCGGGAGAAGTGAAGCAGCCATGACATGCTTGGGGAGGAGGCGGGGTAGGGGTGAGCTGGGGCAGGTAGTTCTCCTGTGTGCTGCCCCCCCTTACTTGCTGCAGGGGCCCTCTCCGCACTCCCTGGCCCAGCTTCCTCCATCTAAATGCCAGCAATGTCCGGGGTGGACAAAGATCCACCCGCCGCGGTCGCTGCTGAAGAAAATGCCGCCCTCCCAAATCCTAGCGCCCTAGGTGACCGTCTAGGTCACCTAATTGGTTGCACTGGCCCTGACCTTTCCTCTTCTTTGAGAATCATCTCCAGCTGGGGGTCAGGAGACAGAAAAACTATGAGGATGGGAACCTCCAGCTGTTTCTTTGCCAAAATGTAAATTTCTGTCTCACACCCTTTCTCCTGCCAAAGAATAGCTGCTTAACCAGGTGATAGTCCACTTGATTTTGCTGACACCTGGCTGAGGTATCAGTTTGCCTTTTGTCACAGAGGAACTAGTTTGTGGCTGTTTTCTAAACTTGGAGCATGTTTCAGTATGGTCATACAGTAGAATTTTAAAACTTTACATACAATGTTGCCGCACATATTTTGCCAGGACAATAATGATCAGCAAATCATGAGTTTTCAGATGATACCTTTTATAAGGCATAGTTTCTACAAAATGTATCATAGCCTTGAAAAAGAGCTAGACATAGAGATAAAGACTGTCACAACAATGTGTACCATAGTTAATAACTTAATTAAACATAACATCTCTATTCCCAGGAAAGATGACCTTCCTTTTAGAACACACAGAGAAGGAAGGCTTGGCCATGTCAATAAACATCTCCAAGGATATATAATACCACTAAAACAATCAGTAAATGTTACCACAACCAGAAATATGTCTTCCAGAGGTGCTAAGAATAGGACAAGGACATCCATTAAATCTAATTTTTTAATCATGCTTAGCGTATTTCACCTTTGCCCCAGCAACTATCCTATCTTCTCTCCTGGTTAACTGTGAAATTTAAGGCACAGCTTGATAGCTGTTTGGCCACCTGTTGAACTGTAGTAATGCACAGCATTCATCTGGGCTATCCGGTAGGAATATTACACTTCAGCTCACAGACGGGTTAGAATTTTGCTAAACAAATCATTTGTGCTGCTCTGGTTGCTTTCACGTTAGTAATTCAACAGCAATTTGTTCTCTTACTAGCTAGCTGAAATTTTTGTCACCAGCTGCAATCTTCCCTGTTTGGGCTCATAAATAATAGGTTATGGGAGTGTAATATATAAATATTTTACTAGCCAGAGAGCTTATATTATTTTTTGTAGACTGTGGAATTAAACCGGTACAGAAGAAGTTGTCTGTTAGGAATAAATTCTGTGAATATTTAGAATATTTTTACAGCTCGATGCCCTCATTAGATTGCTCAGGAAAAAGATTTGGGAAAAAAACAGGAATATAAATGTGCGCATCATAATTCTTGACAATGCAGATTAACCCCCTGCTCCCATCATGTGAATTTGCAGAGTGTCACACATTACTCCCAGGCCTTATTTTAATTCTTTGACTGTCTCTAGTATCACAGCTTTGTGGGCAAACCTTGAACAGCTGTAGAATAGCTAAATTCTCTTTGAAATGCTGCTGGTTGGTGAGTCACAACAACAAGCAATATCTGAAAGAAGAGAACCTAAAATATAATTATTCATTCTCTCCCCATCTCCCACCCTTCCCTCCTGCCTTTAACTCCAAATGCTTTCTTAAAAATATATTCCCTCTGACCTGAAAACCTGTCTTCTGTGTCCTGTGGTTTAAATTCTGTAGATGCCTGGTAATTAAATGAGTATTTAAAAAACCAAAAACCTCCAAATTTGTTGACAGCATAGGCAACCATCTCTTGCACTTTGCCTAAGAGGCTCTTAATAATTTTTAATAAGCTTACTGCTGTTCCTGTTCTTCAAAATTACAGTGCCACGGGTAAAGAAAAATGCCATTTTGGCTTCAAAGGAATGTAAAGAATGAGAAAGCAAAGAAGTGAAATGGTTTTTTATGAAATAACTATAAGGTTTAATCAAGATAACATTGGAGAGTCATTTGCAAAACCATTTTTTCTGCTTTTAGGGAAACTATGAATGAATTTTTGTCCGTGACAATGCACTGAATATCAAACATAATAAGAAAATTTGGATTCCATCATCAATAACTCTCCATTTTCCAGACTGACTCTTCGCTACAATATTGCTGGGCAACTTTGGACTCTAGATAGGTAGCACTGCAAAGCACAAATTCTCTCTTTTGTTTTAATTACTAACCAACTATGGTCATCTGTCGTAGATAATATCTGAGAGATGGGGACTCCTCATGATGCGAGTGAATGGATTGGCTATTAATATTATAATGTCTCGAATTTATATAACGTTTTGCATCCAAAGAGATCCCCAAATGTTTTGCAGACTGGGGTCTTAATTTTAAATCTGAGTAAACAATTCTGTATCTGAGAACGCAAATCAGTTCTTGGGGCCCAAACATGAGTCTTCTGTTATTATTTATTCATTTTTTTATTGCAGCAGCACGAAGGAGCCCTAGTCATGGACCAGCACCCCATTGTGCTAGGCGCTGCACAAACACCGCACAAAATGCTGAATTCAACACCCTAACTATGTGTCTTGTTGAAGCAATTAAGCCCCATCAAGTATTGTGTCATTGGCTGAAATTGCTATAGGCTCCCTATTCAGTAGTCCCTATGCACATAACCTCCATTAACGTCACTGGGAGTTCTGTGCACTTGTAGATGCAGCTCATAGGTACATAGATTACAAAGGAGATAAGTGTCATTATCCCCAATTTATGCCAGATAAAATACTTTGAGACCTACTGATACAAAGCAGTATATAAGAGCTGGTATTATTATTTATGCAACTCTCAGAGCATTCTCTTTGTTTCTAAATCAACTTTATTATATTTAAATGTTCAGATTTAATTGCAAAACTGAACAGCGCCAATGTAGAGGATACCAATCTAAGGGTATGTCTATACTACCCGCCGGATTGGCAGACAGCAATTGATCCAATGGGGATCAATTTATCACCTCTAGTCTAGATGCAATAAATTGACCCCCGAGCACTCTCCCATCGACTCCTGTACTCTGCCACCACTAGAAGTGCAGACAAAGTCAACGGAGGAGTGGCAGCAGTCAACTCACTGCAGTTAAGACACCACGGTGAGTAGGTCTAAGTACATTGACTTCAGCTACATTATTCACACAGTTGAAGATGCGTAACTTACATCCTCCCACGCCGTACCCCCCAATATAGACCAAGGCTAAGTGTCAGGCAATCTGGGCTCAGTTACCTGCTCTGCCACTTACTTACTGCGTAACCTTGAGTAAGTCACTCTACTTCTCTGTGCCTGTTTTGCCTCCCACCCATTGTCTGTCACAGCTGTTTAGACTGTTAGCTTTTTTTAGGGCACATACTGTCTACTATGCGTACTGTATGTGCATTTCCTAGTCCAGTGGGGCCCCAGTCTTGGCTGGAGCCTCCAGGAACACTTTTGTACTACTCACAATAATAAAGATAGGAAAAAGATTGCAGTCCAGAAAATTCAGAAGCCAATATCCTTCAAAATATGAATGCATTCCATAGCTTTAATAGCATCGTAGGTCTAGAGCATTCTAGCCTCATGCCATAACCCAAACCAACCTTCTCTATAACTGACACATCCTGAGTTCTGAGAGGTCCATCATAGACAATCAAAATCAATTACAAGCTAAAACACACATTAGTTCTTGGCACATTCCGTGCTCCTCCCCCCCTTACCATGGAACTGAACTTGGGCTGACCATACATAGGAGATGGGGGCATGTGGTGGATGGGAGGTCATAGCGAATCTTTGAACCATCAGTAGTGCTGGAAAGAGCCTCAGATTTGCTTCAAGCAACCCAAGTGTCAACAATATCTCACTGGAAACCGTAATCTTCATTGCATCGTGTTCACTGCTGTCGATGCCTGCATGGGATCTCCAGACCAGAGACTCTCATGATTAGTATGCTCTGGTGATTTTCAAATGCTACTTTATTTATGATCCTACACAGTGTGCCTTTCTCTGTTTTCTAGTCCTTCTGTTTTGGAGTTGTTGGGTTTTGTAGTTTTGGGTTTTTTTCCCTGCATTCTGCTCCTACCTCCCTTACATTTACTGTGTAATAAGACACATCTGCTTCTGTTTGTTATGCAGTTCATGTCAGCTGTGTTGTGCTGTACATTTGTTATTGTTGTTGTTTTTTGGCTACTGCCCAGCCTCAAACACAAGGGGAGACACACAGTGCCTGATACATCGTGAGCCAATTACCATTCTGTCTGGAGCACTCAACAGGCAGTTCTGCTGCATTACTCTGAGTGTTGTATAATGCTGAAAAATGCCACCTAATCATTCTCTTGGATAGAAAAAATGGCTACTACAATGGGAAAAAGCTTTCCAACTAACACCAGAAAACTCTCAAATCATGTTCTTCATTACTGATTTTTCCCAGTTCTTGCCACAGAGCGTTAAACTATAATTCACTACTATAATTATTGAAGGCCCTTCAGCTGGTTCTCAGTGGTATTAACCTGGAAGCTATCCAAAACAGGAATGTAAGAACTTTACATTGGGTAAGTTCCTGTTTCATAGTCAACAGTTCTCAGTGTCAAATCATTAGGGCCATATTTCTCTGCTGAATGTCTTCCCTGCGCAATGATTATTCCAATTCCCTCAAAATTGATTTAAAACATGGTTTATAGGCAATGCTCCTGCCTTCTGCTGTGACTTCCATCAGAACTTGTAAGCTCACGTGATCAAGCCTTATAAGGACTTGGAGGGGTATGCTCTGACCTTAACCTGATACACTACTGAATGTGTATTCCAGGACAGTGTTAAGAGTAAATGGGATTAGTCAGGCCTAAAATAATTTAATGATCATATCATTCTATCTGTCTACACCAGGGATCAGCAACTGTTAGCCCGTGGCCTGCCAGGGAAATATGCTGGCAGGCCGGGATGGTTTGTTTATCTGCAGCATCCGAAGGTTCGGCTGATTGCAGCTCCCACTGGCCACGATTTGCCGTTCCAGGTCAATGGGAGCTGCAGGAAGCGGTGCGGGCCGAGGGATGTGCTGGTCACTGCTTCCCACAGCCCCCATTGGCCTGGAACAGCGAACCACAGCCAGTGGGAGCTGCGATCAGCCAAACCTGAGGACGCTGCAGGTAAACAAACTGTCCTGGCCTGCCAGCGGATTTCCCCGATGGGGCGTGTGTCAAAGGTTGCCGATCTCTGGTCTACACACACATGCACAGGAAATAAATGGGCTATCACTTGCTGAAAATGGTGGTGAAGCTTCATTGTTTATCAGAAAACATTGCTCTATGAGCAAGTTTATCAGGGAGGGAGGGGAGAGAAATAGTGTTCAATGCACTATTTGCCCATACCAGAGATAGTTACAATTGGTTTTGATTTATGCTTTAGTAAATTGAGCTCCTGTGCTCAAATGTTCTAAACTTACAGTAATAACATTTACAAAAACAATAGGCAGTGGGCAGAATGAGTCTGGCCACAAGTTAAATTAAGGGTGCATTATTTATAAAAAGTTAATAAATGATTACTAGGCCTTAGCATGTTACTGATATGAATATATGTTTATAGATGATTATAGTCACATCAGTAGAAGGTGTTATAAATGGTCATAAGCCATGATTATAGGTGACCTGTTGGATTCTGCAGCAGTCTATAATAGTTGATTTACCATTTACTGAAACAGCTCTTAATCATTAAGTATTTTTAAATATACCCTTAATATAAAGTGTGACCACAAATCAGAAAATTCCACATCATATTTAGGGTATGTCTGTCTGGCACACCTCTTGTGGTGTTGTGCAGGATTTGTGTGAGTACATGGTGCAGTCAGGACCGGCGCTAGGGTTTCTGGTGCCCTAGGCGCCGGGACATTTCGCCGCCCCGCGCGCGGGTCTCGCGGCTCCCTGACCCCGGGGGCCGGGCACCGCTGGGATGTAGCGGCAGCTCCCTGACACGGACGGGGGCGCCCTGGCTGCCGGTTGCGGCGGCGGCGCCACTGACCGCAGGGGGAACAACCTTGGGGCTGCTCGGCTAGCAGGCAGCGGCTGCCGACTGGCAGCTCAGCCCCCTCTCACGCAGCAGCGGCTGCAACCATTTAAAAATTTTTTGAGGGGGCCACTTTTTGGCGCCCCCAAATCTTGGCGCCCTAGGCAACCGCCTAGTTGGCCTAAATGGTTGCACCGGCCCTGGGTGCAGTGAAAAGCAGACTGCGTCCACACTGTGGTGTGTAGTTACACATGTCAGTGAAAGGCTTTTGCAGGTGGCAGGCAGTGGAGAAAGACTTGTCAGTGGGGAGCTGCTGGAACCTTTTCCCCTCTGCCTTCTCCGTGCTGGAGTCTTTCCCTGCTGCAGGGCAAGATTCCTGCAACAGAGTTATGGCAACTCCTTGAGGTGGGGAAAGACTCCAGCAGCGAGGAAGCAGTGGGACACCACAGTACTAACAATAACAGTAGAGATGAGGGAGTAGAGAGCCCTATAGAGTACATACCCACAGGGTTCAGGTGTGTCTTTGCTCACCTAAGCAGTGCCTGATCATGTACACTGCTGTTTATACCTGCGCTGGTGGGGCTAGGCAGGTATGTACTCTACATGCTGCCAAAAGGAGTGTGCATTGTAGACGTACCCCAAAATGACGTCAGATAATTTGCAGAGTTGTATTTATAGCTTTCTTGTGTGTGTGTGTGTGTCTGTGTGTATTACCCCAGAGCTACATGACATGTTAGTAGGGTCTCCAGTGTACTTATGTCAACAGTAAAAAAAAACCCATGCTAAGTCACAGATTTAGAACACAGAGACACACGGATTACAACTGGGTAGCAACATAAAATAGGATTAGAAGGTTTAATGCAAAGTTCCAGAAGTTTGGCACACCTGGCTGTAAAGAAGAGAGAAGAACAAATGGCTGTACGTGATGTTTTAATTCCAAACAGCGACTGAAATTATAATAATGAACAAACCACAGATAAGTGCATATATCCTCCCCAGATGCCGAGACACTACTCCAGATCCAGGATTTTTCATTAAAATCAGGATGTGCGAGTACATGTAATAAAGGCTACTTTATCAGATGGAATGTTATTTCCTTCACAACATCAGTCCAAACCTATTGACAGCATCTAGTTTTGTTTTAGAGTCAACATTATGGCAATTGGAAGAAAAAGTGTTGGTGGCTTCTGAAGAAAATGTGATTTGTGAAGCTCACAAGATTTCCGTTCATGGTTTATGTAGTAAATGGACCACCACCGACACTTTGAATCCTTAGATGAAAACAAAGTGCTCCTTTAATGTGACATGTCATTTTCCATAGTGTTGTTTCAGGTCCATTGCTCTTATAGTTAGTGTTTCTAGGACTAATATAGGTGCATTGTTTCAGATGCAGGAGATTAGCATTAGCAAGATAGTCAGCTGTTTCATGATACATAAAATACTTGATCTGTCTGCTGCTTAATCCATGTTTATAGTTTAGGTATTCAGTATGCATCCTATTACTGAGGCTGTGCGGTAAAGAAACATATCAAGGGAATGCTTTAGATCTAGTGTCATCTGTCTCTTCCACACATTGATGTGAAAGCAGTCCAGGCTCTTGACAGATAAACTACGTTACAGTGATATTGTCCATCAACAGTGACAAGTTTGTTTTGGTCTCCTGATTCAGAAAGAAGCTCAATTCTACAATAGTAGTGTCTGCCCTCACGCCTCACCTCTTGGACTGGAGGGTGGGGATGGTAGGTTCTTAGGCATGCAGATGAGGAGAGAAGACCTTACAGGACTTAGATATGTTTTACTTAAACTTCCAGCCTTTATGCTTATCATAAATGACACAGAAACTTCTGCAGTGCTAGTAATTGTGACTGTGATTTTTGAAGAGCCAAAGAGATTTAGCTAGTGTTTGAGCACCTATTTCAGCTGGACCCCCAAATCTCAAAGCCCCTGATGAAAGTCCCAGTCTTCAAGACTGAGTCTCTGCTTCATAGTTGGACAAAGACTGAACCCTGTTTAGTTTAGTAACTCTTGACTGTGTGGTGATTTTTGCTTTGTTTCCTCTGGGCTTGAAGGAAATACTTTTCATGAAAACACTTTAAAAAGATCATGAGAAAAATCACAGCTAAGTCCAAAGTCAAATGCAGTAAGCAAGATGGCTAGGAGCAAAGAAAAGATCAGTAAAGGTGGAGAACAGTGGAAGTTTATGCTGAAATGGAAAATTCTTAGCTCCATAGTTGATCTTCAGGCGGAGAGAAAACTATTGTTACTCAGTCATTTTTCTCCATTCTGCCTTTCCAGTTCCCATATCAGGCCCTTAGTGCAAGGCTCTGCCACCTAATATGGATTAACAATTTCCACTGGAGTTACAATGCCTTTACATATCCTGGAGTAGAATTAGGTTCTTGAGTTAGATGCACAGAACTCTAATTATCCCATCCCTATCCTGTTAACTCTTAGCAACTTTTGCATTGCCAAATTTTTGTCTCATTTCACCATCATACATGCTTCATCTTTCCCATGCTTACAACCATTTAATCAGAGACAAACAAGCCTAATTAATACTACTGTACTTGTTTTCCTCTCTGTAATAATTTGTTCACTTGCAATGTACTGTTCAGCCACTATATGTCTCTGTGTGCTGTACAACATTCCCAACAGAGTGTGACCACTGATAAATAAGGTAAATGAAGCTGGGACTCAAGCTGTGTGGAAGCTGTTTTTGTGTGTGTGTGTCTGTAGTTGTCTGTTTTCCATGATAAATTCCCCCTGTTTAACAAGATATGTGATTCCATATGGCATTCTCCCCAAATTCATGTCTGAGGACATGGTTGATAGCACATGATTTCTACAATATAATCTGAAATGCAGAGGAAGTTTCTTAATCAATAAATCAGAAATTAATGATGGAAAAAGAGATTTTATATCATTTAGTCCATCTTTCTGTCAGAAGGATGCTTTCCTATACAACATTTTCACCAGTGCCTTGCTATAAACTCTTTTAAATGACCCAGGTGTTGGGACTTCCATCCTTTCCTTTGGGGGCAATTATTTGCAATTTGTTCTGGATGCTCAATCCAAATTTCCCACTGCTTAATATTCAGTACTTGAATTGGACCAGTTTCAGAACTGTCTTATATCCTATTCGGCAAAAATGTGTGTCCACTATTCCATTGGCAGCTGACTTCAAATGCAATTTGAATTTGCTATTTTTGGTTTAGTAAATCTGTGTGGCTGTTTCTTCTGCGGTGAGATGTGCTAAATAATTAAATCTTAAAAAGCTTCCCAAATGTTTTTAAATAACAAAACATATCTGTTACATCTTGTAGAAAATTCCCCTAACAGATGTTCCTTTTTTGCTTGTTTGTTTAAGTGTGGTAAGGACATCTTAATCCTATTCTGGCTAAGACTGATAAAGCTAATCCTCACTATAAACTTGTCATCTTCTAAATGCATAGTCAGGCAGTGTTTTCAGTATAGTTAAACTCACTAGTGGTCCTTTATTGGTTTAGTAAGGATCAGAAGTGTGCTAAATCCTCAGGACTGACATGTGATCACAGTGGAGGGTAATGGACTGCAATAGAGAGTCTTGTCACTGTTAGACATTTCTGTATACTTCCTGGGGAACACTGATGCTCTGTAGTTAGGCTGTTGAATGGAAACTGAAGAGTTCTGGTGGGTAGCTCCATTAGTGCACCTGCAACTGGCTAATAGTGAGGGTAAGTAATAACTGGCTAATATTGAGGCTGTGGTTAAGGTGCCGGCCTGGGACTTGGGAGAGGTTGTTCAGTTCCAGGTTCTGCCACAGGCTTTGTGTGTGACTGTGAGCATGTCATTTAATCCCAAATCCTGCAGTTTACTTTGTACAAGTTAACCCCTGCACTCAACTCAAGTCCATTAGAGTCAATCCGGTTCCATATGGGGCCATGTTTCTGTCTCCCCAGAGTCATTTGTAGGATCAGGGCCTTGACCTTACTAAGTCTCAATTCCCCATCTGTAAAAATTGAGATAAATTGTTTCTTGGCTACTTAAATTGTGAGCTATTTAGGGCAGAGTCTCATAATGTGTATGAACAGCACCTAGCACAATGGGACCTGAATCTCAACTGTTAGCATAATATTAATCAAATAACTTGAGTTGAGAAAAGCTGTATTCAGTTGGGATCTTTGTATCCTGTGTGGACTTGCATAGAATAATAAACAGTCTACTTAAAAAAAAATAGGATAGTACCAACTATTTTTAATCTGCCCCAGAGTTTGGTGTTTTTAAACCTATGTTAGAGTTTACTTAAGAACTAAAGTAAATAGGATGAGCGTCACAAAATGTTGCTGGCCTATTGCTTCTCACCTCCTGTAGGCAGACTGTAGGCTATCCACTTCTCTCAAACTCTGGGGGTGTTTGTGGATATCTAGGTGTGCATGGACGTTAGCTCTTGTGACACAGGGACCGCTAGTCAACCAGGAGTCAGAGGGGCGGGTTCTAGAATTCTATGCCAATTCAGCATAAACTTTCATTCTTGCACCAGGTTTTGATAAATGTGGTGGTGGTTTTCTGCCTGTAGTATTGTGGGATTTGCTGAAGAATTCCCCAAAACTACAAAGCAGTAACTGAACCTTACCATGATAAATACTGATAGAAAACATTTTTTTCTCTGCCTCATTGATATAGAATCCTTTAATCTATTTAGACTGTACATTTTTTGGAACAAAAAATGTCTCTTGCTATGTGTTTGTACAGCATCTAGCACAATGCAGGCCCCAAACTTAGTTAGGGCTTCTGGGTATATGTGTAATAATCCCTGGTATAACTCCTGATCTCAAGGGATGAAAATGTCTCTCTCTTAAAATACATCCCATATCTCATGCCCAGTGAGCATGTATATAATTCTCACGCCTAATATTTGCCTGTTTTTTATTATAATGATAGCAAACGTGTCATGATACGCAACTGGTATTTTAACATTGCAGGACATATATTTCTCATGGCCCCATTGATATCAGGATGACATGCATTAGCAATCTAGAGGGCCATGTGATGTTAATTTCCAGAGAGGAGATTTTTTCCCCTCAAATATCATGAAGTTAGAATCAGCCTAAGGGGAAATGTTAGCAAATCAAAATTCCTAGAAGCAGCATGGAAGCTGCTTAAGATGCCATATTAGAGTCCAAGAAGGTATGCAGGACCATCAAATGGAAAAAGAAAAAGTTTAAAAAACAAGTTAAAAACAGTGCGGTTGAATGGAAAGGTTAGAAGAGTTTATTAAAATGGAAATCCACCCCTAGTGTCAGTGGAACAGAATGCATACTCAAGTGAGAGATAGAATGGGTGTAGGGGAAATCTAATGGACAAATAGCCAAAAACAGATGAGAAATTCTTTAAGTACATTACAAGTAAGAAGAAACTATGAGAGTCAGTGTATCATGTACATCACCAGGCTGTGAATGGATAAATGAGAGAGAATATGGAGACTGGAGAGTTGTTTATCAAGAGACAAGAGACAGGGGACGATACCTCTGCAACGGGTACTCTTTACAGGAGAGTCACAGTCAGAAGTATTTTCTGAATGGTGGTGATGGAATACTGAGGAAATGAAGCTGCACCAAAGCATCTGGAACAGACAGGATTAATCCAAGAGTTCTGGAGGAAGTAAAGATTAATGCAGGGTAGCTAAGCTACTACCAATAACAAGCATTCTAAGAACAGCTGGAGGGAGTGAATGTCCCACGGGACTGGTAAGGAAGGTTCCATATCCCATTATCTTTACACAATAGCTGCAGTGCAAGAAATCTGGCCTGCAGAAGAATAATGGCTTAGGATAGGGAGAAGGGACAGAACAAGGCTAGTATCAATTTATATTTCAAGAATGATGCTTTTCTATTTTGAAGTTTCAGTTAAGAAAGAATAGATTTAATTAACACCTACAAGTTCAAGAATTGCAATATCTACTGTTACACCTTAATAAGCACTGAGCTGGGCTAGGGGCTCTCACTTGAATAATCTAGATCTAGAATAGGTACTCGGGTATGAAGTCCTGATTGACAATTCTATCTTCCCCCAGCTCCTCTCCCTTTGACTTCAGATAAGCAGCTCTCTTCACTTTGCCATTTTCTTCTTACAACCCTCCTCCTAAAACCCCTGGCTTATTTTCCCTAAACTCTATTAAAACAATAATCCCCTTTTGCCTTTTCTTGCTGTAGAAAGAGAAAAGGATATTGACACTCTCTGTCCAAGCAAAGAAAACAGAGGAAAGGACAAAAAATTTTAACCAAGATAAAGGGATACTGCAGTTTCTGCTGCAGTACCACATTTCTACCACCATGAGGTACCATGTGATCCCAGAAAGCCAAAGCTCTCTTGGGCTCACTCATATGATTTAAAACAGCATCTCCATTAGTAAGCAAGTTCTGATTGCTTCCCCTGCCGCTGGCTCAAGAAGAAGATTGGACCCAGAACATTAAGGGTATTTCCTCTTTAAGTTGATACTTGCCTAAGATTAAAGAATGCCCTACTTTTCATTATTATTTACAGAGCACATCAGGTGTGCTATTTTTATAGACAAATAAATTGACAAGATCTGTCCTCGGAAGAGCTTGCAGTATAAGGCATAGATTCTACAAATACTTAATCACATGGTTGATTTTAGTGTTGTGTCCAAGGCCCCTCCCCCACCTATCGATTACGGGGTGGAACAGGATAACATTTGTATACTGAAGTAGAAAATGAAGGATTGCTAATGGTAAGACTAAAAACTTCAATAGCAATACTTAAATAACCAGTAATTATGGATGTTGAATGAATATAGTTTAACACTTACGTGAAGGTCTTGCATGGCATGAGAGTGATTTTGTCAGTTCTTCTCTGATTTAAATTGATGATTTGTTTAAAATGGTATTATTGCTGACAAAATCAGTAACGTGTTGTGTTGGAAGATATAAATGAGAGGTACACAAACATGTAAAGATAAATTAAAAAAACCCTTTTTGGGGGAAAGCCCAGGACGTGGGTTACACAGAACAACATAACACAGAAACTCCAAAACCAGCAGCAAGAATGCAAAAGTTGGGTGCTTGAAGCTTGTGCATGCATAATGTACAGGTTACATAAAACTAGCAGTGGGTAATGTGATGAATGCTGATTGGAGAAAAGCTGAGTACTGGAGAATATGAAAATGTATCAGATTCCAAGTGAACATGGGCCCAAATTGGAAAAACATCAGAACAGAAACTGAAGGACCAGACCAGGAGATCAGTGTCGACCATCATGGAAGGTGGACGGACTTTCTAGTGCCCTGGTATGCAGTAACTTGGGCCCATTTACCTATTCCATCTTGTTCATTATTTGTCTGAAATATATCTTCAGACACCATGTGACAATAATTCTGTGTGACGTATAAGTAAAGGCAAAAAGTGATTTAAGCCTAAATTTCTCTATTTTGAAACAAAGACCTAGGAAATGAAAATGGGCTAGGGTCTTCTTAGTAGCAGACTGCACCTTGAGGAAACAACATCTCTTGGGGAGCCAGTCATCCAAGTAAGAGAATATTATCCCTGACCACCAAAGTTGAGCTGCGATGGCAGAGGACCTTTGTAAAGATCCTTGGGGCAGCTGATAGGCCAAAGAGCAAGATCCAGTAAGTGTTCAGTGTCCACTATGAATCTGAGGAAGCACTGGTGCATGGATATATGGTTACATGAAAGTAGGTATCCTGGGGGTCAAGAGTAATGAACCAGGCCCCAGGATCTAGTGATGGAATGATCGCTGCTAGGATGCCCACCGGAAAACCCTCTGTGTGAATAAAAGTGTTTAGAGTCCAAAGGTCCAGAATGGTCTCCACCTTCTTTTTCTCTTGGGGACTAGGGAGTATCTGGATTGTAGAATCCCTTTCTGATGAAGTCCAAGGGAACAGGTTCAGTTGCCCCTAGTTGCAGGATGGATTTCATCTCTTGGTTTGGGAGCTCCTCATGTGAAGGATCCCTGAATAGGGACTGGGGGTGGGGTGAAAGGGAGGCATGGAGCCGAACTGGATGGAGTAGCTTATCAACATCACTTCCACTACCGATTTGTCTGAGATGCTGCAGTTCCAGGAAGGGAGAAAATGGCCAAGATGGAAGGATGGAGTTGAAGATGGAGAGAGCTTGTGATCCTCGACCAATGGGTCAGAACAGTAATGTGGATGAGGTAGCTGATTACTGGGCAATGAAAGTTGGGAATGTTAATGGAGTGAAGGCTGGGGTTAATGGCACATTAATAGATCTGGTAGGAAGGGAGGGACTAAATTGGGAAGCATCTTTAAGGTAAGGACAAGCTGCATGCGGTGGAAAAAGGACTCTCCTCTCTGCATTACTTCAGCTGTACACTACTTCTTCTCACCTTTAAGGAAATTAACAGAAGAGAGACAATAATCAGAAGAATTCCTATATCAGCACAGACCCGGTGCCCATATAGTCCAGCGTTCTGTCTCTGACTATTGCCAACATCAAATGAAACCCTGTTGTAGGCAACTGTGGAATAACTTGCCCCCCAGGAAAGTTTCTTCCTGACCCCCTTTCACTAGAGGTTGGCTTATGCCCTGAAGATTGGGGGTTTACATCCCTTCCAGACTTTCCATTTTTTTAATCCTTGCAGATGAAACTCTGCATGTTCTTGTTATCCACACAAATATCCAATGCTGTCGAAAATCTTGCTAAACTCTTTTCCTTGATGTTATCTTGGGGTGACAGTCCCACAAGTTAATTGTGTATTGTGGATAGACTCCACCCCTGCGCAGACGACCAGCATAAAGCCTGTGCACCACTGAAGTCCCATGTAAACTCTGAAAATAAGGCTAGAAGATTAAGCAGAGTGTGGACTCAGACTGGCTCACTTATCAGGGTTAAATTCACCCTCTGTGAGAAACTTTCCTTTAATCCGTTTGAGATTTGCTGCCTTTCAATGTAACCAATGTCCCCTTGTTCTTATGTAGTAAGACTCATTCATTTTCTTTATATTGCCTTTAAGCAAAGTTTATTAGTTCCATGATGTGCCCTCTGATTCATTTCTAAACTAAGCAGGTCTAATCTTTCCTTTCAGAAAGAAGTCTCTCTCCATTCTTCTGATCATTTTTGTCCATTTTGGAAGCACTTCTCTTTCTGATATATCGTTAATTGAGATGGAAGGAGAAGAACTGGATGATAGCACCTTCCTCAGAAGCAACTGAGGTTTAGCAGGGCACGGAGGCATAGCTTAGTGGTTTAAGCATTGGCCTGTTAAACCCAGTATTGTGAGTTCAATCCTTAAGGGAGCCATTTAGGGAACTGGGGTGAAAATCTGTCTGGGGATTGGTTCTACTTTGAGCAGGGGGGTTGGACTAGATGACCTCCTGAGGGTCCCTTCCAACCCTGATATTCTGTGGTGCTAGCTGCTATTGGGACCCAACAGGATACTGGTCTAGATATACTTCCAATCTATAGAAGTTCCTATAGCACTATAACATCTTCAATATTAACTCCATCCTGTGTTTAAGCATACAAATATTTTTCTGAAGCCAGAGGGAGAATTAATGAATTTACCCAAGGGCAACATTTTATCATTTATGTCTGGCCCAAGCTATACTCTTTCAAGAATTAACCCAACTAACTCTTATCCTCTTGATGGTAAATTCATTCTTGTGTAAACAGTAAAATTCTCAAGGAAGGAGCAGAATGTCCATACATTTTTATTTTCTAAAAAACCGATCCAAACATGCTTTAGCACTGGGTGCAGGTGGTGCAAATTCTTTGCAGAGCTGTAGTCTGCAAAAACACACTCCTAAATAGAGACAGATTTTTAATTTTGAAATGAATTATCCTTCCTTTTCTCTGTTCATGAGTCAATCCTGATTTCTCCACACGTGTTTGTAAAGATTCATCAAATAGTTTGGCTGCAAATTTTGTCTTCAGTTTTGTTGTTCATAGGGATGGGGTGTTGGCCTATTTGGTAGTGGTCACTAAGTCATATTGGGTTATTTCTGTTCCCTGATTGAAAGAATAACAAATAAAAAGCAGAAAATAATGAATGCACCTATAAAATATTTGTGTGTGAGGTGAAAGTATTCATGCAAAAAATCCAACAACCCTCATTGGTGCAAATGGTTGTGCCAAGTTTCATTCACTGTGATTAATTCATTAGCCACTTGGAATGTGAAAGAATTTCACGAACAGTTTCTGCCATATTTAGCCAGCTCGGCTCTTCAATCTTTTGAAGGAAGAGGCACAAATGACATTTTTACAGGCCTGATCCAAGGCCAAAAGTAGTCTTTTTCATTGACTTCAGGGAGCTTTTGTTCATGCCCTAGCTGCATAACATAATAAGAAAAGGTTGAACCTACGTGCTTCAGAACATACATTCCAGATCTAAGAAAGCCGTCATATGCCTTAAGGCATCCTGGATGAACTTTTGGCGAAACACTAATGTGAACAAGTTTAGAGGTAGCTGGTTTCTCTGGAATAAGTAGCCCTTCACACAGGTTAAATTTAAGCATCACTTGTCCAGTAGCCAACTATTTAATGAATGCTGAGCAAGCTTTTTACCTGTGCTCTGCCTCAAGAAAACTGGAATCAGACTGAAGTAATTTCTGTAATGGAAGAAAGATGGTGCTTTTTTAAAATATGACAGATAATGATGTCCTGTTTGGGGGAAATAGAGATAGTAACTAAATTACCTGACTTTTCACAAGAAATTGCTGGTTTACATTATGAATTAATAAACATTATGAATTAATAATTGTATTGGTTACCTTTCATTGAATTAAATGAAAGCAGGAGTGGGAGGGGAAAGAAAATTATTAAGAATTACTTTCTCTCCATCAGACTCCTGGGAAAAACAGAGCAATGTGAAGTGGAATACATTGTTCTGTATTTCTAGTTTCTACTTCCTTTGTATGTTCATGTTAATAATTGAAATGATTTTGATAACACCAAAATATCAGCATTAGACAAAGTTGGCAAAGAATTTATCAAACACAGAATAAATAGGTGTCTTTAGTACAAAGAGATCTTTCCACATTCTGCAATGATGGCCCAGCAACTAGCTTGTACTAGGATTGTCTGGGTGTGTTGGTTTAGTATCCAAGAATAATCTACTGTTCTGCTCTCTACATTTTTGTTTGTTTATCTCAATTTATTTTAATGTCATTGATTGATTCTAAACTAAAGCTGGTCAGGAATTCTCTAACAAGACACATTTTACTGGGAAGGTGTCTCAGGATGGAATTTGTGGCCGGAGAGAACCCTGAATAGCCAATAGCCTGGTTCAGTCAGGCACTTCCCTTCATTACGGGAGATCTAACTTCCACTTTCTGCTCTGGATGGGACCTGAACCCAAGTTTCTCATACACACAAAGTGAGTGCTTCTAACAGCTGGGCTACACAGTTGGTGTTGATTGCTAGTCCAATAAACATTAAATGAGTTATACAAAGTGCACCAGCTCCAGAAGGAGAAATGAACTCACTGGTTGAGTAAGAGCAGAGCAGTGACTTCAACTGAATGTCTCCAGCAGCTAAGTACCCTGACTCTCAGACTATTGATGGGGGGTGCTCTCTGACTTCTGAGATGTGGGTGGTATGACACATTTTGAAAGGTCTCATTGTTGTCCCAACATAAAACAAAAACACTTCAAAACCTTGACATGTTTTATAAATTGGAATTCTTGTTTTCTGGCCAGCCCTATTCAAAGCCACCTAGCTAGTCTCTCTCTCTAACCATATATTTCTGCTTTTCTCATCGTCCCTCCCCACTTCCTGTACTGCATTGCAATGAGACTGTAAGCCACTCGGCACAGGGACACTCTCTTACTAGGGTATGTCTATGCTTCAAAAAACCCCAGAGCAGTGAGGCTCAGAGCCTAGGTCAACTTGGTTAAAAATAGCAGTATAGCAAATCTGTTTTGGGCTGGAGCTGAGGCTCTGAAACCTGGTGTTGGGGGGTCTCAGAACCCAGGTTCCAGCCCGAGGCAGAACATATATGCTGCTATTGTTAATCCTGTAGTGTGAGCCCAAGGCAGTTGAGCCAGGCCACAGCATTTGGTGGTGGTGGTTGGTTTTTTGTTTTTTTTTGCAACGTAGACTATCTACTATGGGCTAGATTCACACGGCTGAATTAAATTCACATTGAATACAATGGGACTATGCATTGGCTTATTAAAGTTAAACATGCATGTTCCTCTTTTTAGAACTGGGCCTTTAAAACCAGCATAGCAGGGAAAGGCAGTTAAGCAAGCCAAGGAGGGCAGGGTTAAAGGAAGGATGGATGTTTTAGCATCAAGTGCCTGCACATGTGATTTGTGGGCATGGATGGCACATGAACTGCTGGCTCGGGGAGGCTAGCTTCTGGCCCCATCTCTTCTGCCCAAAGCCTCATCCCTCCCCTACCAGAGTCCAGAGCTCCCCCACCAGGCTGCTGCACCCCCTCCTTCGCTCCAGCCCCAGGCAGCCTGAGTGGCCACAGCCCCACAGCTCCAGATGGGTGGGTGACATGGCTTCCAGAACCCCCAGCCAACATGTAGCCTGTATCATGCCCCCAAGTTCCGGAGTGTAGGGAGGGCAGCGTGGTCCCAGCCCCAGAGCACCGGGCAGCATGAGCACCAGCCCGAGCTGCCCCTAGTCCCAGCCCAGCCATGGGGAATGAGCACCAGCAGGAAACAGGAGGGGGTTGGGGTGGAGCATTGGTGGAACCATGCAGGGCTATTTGGGGGAGGCTAGCCTCCCCTGGCCTGTGATATCCACCCCCATGTTTGTAGGCGATATGAGTCAATCATTATCCGTAGTTTTGATGCAGCTGGGGAATTATCAGCCACATCAAATTAGTCATTAGCTTTTCATTCTGGGCTCCATTTATTGTCCAAATGACCACAGTTTCAGAGAAGGAAAACAATCTTCCAGCTGGGGCTTTCTACTCAGTCATAACTCCTAGGGCTTAGAAGCTGTAGCCTTCTTTCCTCAGGAAGCACTGCAGGAGACTCTCCCTTCCTGCAGTCCCCTCTCAGCTGAGCCACTGCTATTTTTTATAATCATTCCCTTTCCAGCTGGGTCTAGTAATTGACCAGGGCTGCAAACCTCTGGCCCTTAAAGGGGTAAGCTACCTTGCTATAATAGCCCTAGTCATTGCAAGTTGTCACCTACCTGAATGTAAATCTAGGATATTTCCTTTGGGTTTTTCCGCCTCCCAGAGTTTTACAGTGTTTGTAGAAGGTGGCAGACTGGATAGTCCTGGAGACTGAAGACCTCAGTATGCCTCAGAACATTAAATGGATAGCAGGAGTGGAACCAATCAGAATGATGGCTTTAGTGGTGATTTTTGTGTTTCAGCTTAGATACCACTGTGAAGAGTGTCTTATAAATACCTTAAATAGGTAGCTATAGATTTCTCTCCCCTAGTAATTGTGTTGAGACCATATTTCACACAGGTCACTAAACCTCGATCAGATGATGTCTGTTATCAGTCAGTGGGTTGGAATGAAACCATTATCCTGGAGATGACAGGCTCTATTTTCCCTCAGGCAAGGACATGATTTAGCTTAGAATCTACTTCGTTGCAGTCTATACCACTGGTTTGAAGAAACAGATGGGAGGGGAGGCCACTGATGTTCTGTAAGCCTGCTAAAAGTCTATGTTATCAATTTTTCTGTCATGTTCCCCATAAACAATTGAGTCTCTTTTGGCTGGACTCACAAGGGAATAGATAAGCGGTGTAATGCACACTGGCTCTAGTCATCTCTGTGGGACCAGTTCCTGGAGTCTTACTCAGTATTTGTCCTCTTTAAAATGGTCTTTTTCCTATGTGCTGGTGGTAGCAGAGGAAGGCATGTGGGCCTTTGGCCTTTTGTTATTAGTTGCTAGGTTGTTAGCTAGCAGTGTGGTGCTATCACATGCTTTGAGTATCTTTGAAGTAGACAGCACATCACTGACCTTTGACTGAGCAGCACTGGCAGCAGCACGAACACCAGACATAGCTGCATGTCCCTCCAAATCCCATTCAATTCACAAACCAGAAGAGTCTGCAGCGGATGGAACCACCAGGAGTTGTTGTAACCAGCTTCCTCTTATTGTGAATTTTTTCCCATAATGTTAGATGCGTTTCAGAGAGAGCTATAGCCTAGCAGCTGATGGCAGCAGGCAGAGGAAAGGTGGGGAGAGGGAGAGAAGGAAACACGTAGGCAATGTCAGAGCAAGGTTGAGTTGTTGGCAGCACATTTGAAGTCGCTAAGGCAGCTACTTGATAACCGTATTCAAATCAAAATGCACAATTGAAAGGCTATTTAAAAAGAAATCTTTCTTTCCTGGTAAGGAGATATCTATGCTGACAAGGTGGGATTGCTGTAGCTACCGTAATTGTAAAAGATGAATGAAAGTAAAGTGGAATATCAAGCCCCATGTAGCTGGATGTTTCTAACACTTGTAGCTGTACTGCTGCTATGTGCAGTAAGGTACAATACTGAGTCCAATTGCCAAAGCTTGGTGGGAGAGAGACACTCGGGCATCTCCAACGTTTATTTGTGTGTCCTCCCTGCTACATTAACTCCTTTACTGCCTTAAAAATGTTTAACATAGAGCTAGTGGCATGGGTATATATGTTGGTTCTGTGTTTGTACTATAATAAATCAATGGCTCTAAAGATGCATATAGTATAGCATAAGGATCATCTATGGCAAACACGTGGCGGGGGGAGGGGAAGAGAGCCCAATTTTGGACTCTGATGAGCCACACTTCTATCAACTGAGCTATAGACTAACTCCTCCTCTAGTGGTTTGCTAGTAGCCAACAGACTTCAGCTTCTTAAGCCAAACACCATGTAGCCATTATATATACTCCTCTCCCTGCCCTCCCTCCTGCCATAACACTTTATTTTATTAAAAAAAAGGCCTCAACTGAAATGTGAAGATTGCTGTTCAACTAAAAATGTTATAATTAAAAAAATCATCAAACAAACAAAATATGCCTGAGAAAATGTTGAACAGAATCAGGATGTGACATTAGAAAAAAATCACATGGAGAACAAAGGGCGTGTGCTACACAGGGGGCAACAATAACCAAAACACGGCTGAAAAGCTGTGTTGTCTGAGGGTTGTTTCCACAAAGTGGTGAGGGTGTGGCCTTAGCTGGGTGTCCAGTGAGTGCAACTTCCAAGTGGGAAGCCACAGGGAGAGCTTGATTACACAGCTGAGCAGGCTTGGTAGTGGAGACCTTAAAAGTCTGATCGTATCAGACTGATTCACAAGAGCACTTCAGCTTAAGTGCTGTACTGAATAGAGATGCTTTCCTAAATAGGGATCAGAGTGTAGATACTTTTCAGGCCCATAGAGGAATTTCTGAATATAACCAGGTATCTCCCCATCAAGGATTTTAAAAACCAACAGGGTCAGCTTAACATAACTTTTCTATCTTATTTTCTATCCCTTTCCTAAAGGTTCCTAACATTCTGTTATCTGTTTTGACTGCTGCTGCACATTGAGTGGATGTTTTCAGAGAACTATCCACAAAGACTCCAACATCTCTTTCTTGAATGGTAACAGCTAATTTGGACCCCATCATTTTGTATATATAATTGGGATTATGTTTTCCAATGTGCATTACTTTGCATTTAGCAAATAATGCAACCCCTGTGTAAATTACATGGTTCAAAGAAAAAATTTTGTACCGTGTCCAGAGACATGGATTTGCATGGAATAGGCATAGGTGAAAATAACGCCCAGGTTCTTACCCCTTCTTCCTTCTGAGCTTGCCATATGTGATGCAAAGGAAGCGAACTCGGTCATAATGAAGCCAGCTCCTTTTCACTAGCATGCCTTCTGTTTTCCCCAGGTTGAGACTGAGGCATCTCTGATGCATCCCAATGGCAATATCATTCAAGCATCCCTCCAGAGCTGAGAATGAGCTAGAATGGGCCACAGAGCAAGAAGTGGACAATTGTATTATCACCATCCTGAAGATACTCTACTGCACATTTAGGAATATTGCCATGGGGTCTCATGCATGAGTTGAACAACATGGTAGACAAGACAAATATGGAGGGATGCTGTATTTGAAATATCTTGGTGATAACACATTATCCTTCAACACGAAAGGGGCACTCAGAATGCATCAGCAATTTCCCCTAAACAGTGAAGTGATAGCTCTGGATCAACTTGATCACATCTTCCCTTCCAAGCAAAAGCTTAACAGCAACACTTAAAAAAAAAGTGCCCCCTGCTCCACAGAGCTTACAGCCTAAATTTAGACTATAGAAAGAACAGCAGGAGGGACGTTGGTTGTCAGTGTGTTCTAAGAGCACTGGGAAGTCATGGTGAGATGTTCTGAGATATAAAAGGTGACCACTGAATCACTGGAAAACCTTAAGATTAGTTCTTCTTGTGCCAAATGAAGAAATAGGTCATTTCTTTTAAGCGTTTTATAATCCCTGTATCTAGGTGTAAAGGCGAGTAAATCCTTCTATAGCTGTATTATTATTAGATGAAGAAAAAATGGTGAAATTACAGATTCTCAGACTGAGTTTAAAGCTCTAAGGCCCAGATCCTCAAAGATAGTTACCTAACTCCCCTTGATTTCAGAGGGAGTTAGGTGCTTAAATACCTTTGAAGAGCTGGGCCTTAATGTCTGTTTGGATAAGGTACGGTAGACATAACAATGGATACTGATGAGTTATAACAATGGATACTGATGAGTTACATGAAGCTATGTTACATGAAGTCAGGAATCAAATAGATGAAGAATTAAATACTTTTAGGAAGAGTTTTGTCACTGAAGAAAGTAGTAAGCATCTAGAAAAGAGTAAATATAGTTCCATCACTGAAAAGGTGAGATTCTGGGAAAGAGTCTGAAAGGCAGACCTGGTAAATCTGACAGTTATATGACAACATATTTTTTGTGATTATATTTATGGATAGCTTAAGGATACATTTTGAAAAGTAAAATGTAATAAGTGCGAATTGGCATAGATTTGTGAAGGGGTAATCATGACAAACAATTTTGATTACATTTTTAAATGGAATAACAATTGGCCTACATATAGGGGAACCCTGTAGACATTTTATATCTGGATTTTCAGGAAGATTTCAACAAAGTTTCACATGATGTATTACTACATAAGCCCTCTAAATATGGCTTAGATAATAAGGGTTAGGATGGCTAAGGAATTTATTATTAGAAAATTGAGGAGGAACGAGCTGGGCTGGATATATAAAGACAGGAAATTGAACGCAGAGGGGCTGCTGGGAAATAGGGAGGAGTAGGTGGAGGCTGCAGAAGCACGTAGTCTGCAGTTGCACCCTGGGAGGAGGAAACAGTGAAGCTGGGAAACCCAGAGAGGCGGAGATGATAAGGTAAGGGCCCAGAGAAAGGCAGTAAGGTCCAGGAGGGAACAAATTTTGACCCCTGGCTAGAGGATCCCTGAGTACAGGGCGGGTCCGGGTTCCCCTGTCAGCCACTGAGGGAGTGGCACTATGCGGCAGTGAATGGGAAGATTGCCCAAGATTGCTGAAGGAAGAATTTGGTACCCTGGAATGGGGAAACACATAGGGTGACCTGGCCGGAAGGCAGGAGCAGAGAAAGCTCCCTGAAAATGTGGGGCCACTGGCACCCGAACCGTGCACTGCCCCTCTTCTCGCTGAAGCCCTGCCTTCATGCCGCCCCTTCCCCCGAGGCCTCATTCCTGTGCCCCCACTTCCTCCCAAGATCTCTGCCCCTTCCCCTCCATTACTCACCTTTATGGCCAGTAAAAAGTAATGGGGCCATGGCCATCTGGCCCCATCATGTTCTGGTGTCCCTCCCCGGGGGCCAAGTCAGAAAGAGGAGGCTGCAGCTCGTGGAATGACAGAGGGGCTGCAGACCGAGAGAGAGAGGTGGAGAGACAGCATGCAACTGTGGGAAGGGGTGTTGACCTTGCAAAGCTATTTCCCAGAATGGACAGGAGGAGGCATCATCCTAGTGGTGAGTCAAGCACTCCGTCGCAAGCTCCTGGGGCATCAGTGTAGTGACACTAATTTATATCAGCTGAGGATCTGACTGCCTATGATTAGAAGTGTAGCTGGAAGAACTAATCCCTGAAGTAATCATAGTTTAAACAACAGTGAATTAGCTAATATGGAAGAACAGAAAATATGATCTGATTGATACATGTGCTGCACGGATAAGGCCTACAGAGCAAAATTTTCTATAGTCCCAATGTCCTCTTCTGGATAAAGCTTATACCCACGAAATGTGCACCTGTCATTGCATTGCGGCTGCCAAAATGGAGGCTGAACCCTCAGTCTTTCTAAAAATGTATTCCTCAGTATTTAAATGTTTAGTCCAATATGAAGTAACTGAAAAGGATGAAAATAGCAGCTAGCTTTTACATAGCACTTTTAATCAGCAGATAGTGAAGCACTTTAAAAAGGAGGTCAGTATCATGGTTTCCATTTACAGGTGGGGAAACCAAAGCACAGAGGTGAAGTGTCTTGCCCAAGGTCAACCAGCAGCCTAGTGGCAGGGCCAAAGACAGAACCCAGCTCTCTTGAGTCCCACTTCAGTGCTCTAATCACTGACATCCTCCACTAGAGAATAATACAAGAATAATGAGCTACCCCTTGGAATCTAATCACATCTGGCACTGTGACAGACTGACAATATCCTGTAATATCCTGAACAACCCTATGGAATTATGATAGACTTTACTGAATTAAGTTAAATCTTATTGAATTAGGGTTAATACCTTTGGGCTACATTGTATACACAATTGCATTTTAAATGTATTGTTGTGGCATTGTGTGTAACTTCTCTAGTAGGGAGGGAGGGATGCTAATGTATTTCCTGCATCATCAACCTTTGAAGCCATCACCCCTGGAGAGAGAGATGCATATATTAGTTCAAACTGGATTCTCCAGAGAGAACAGAGAGGACACAGAGAGAACAGACTTTTGAATAAAAAGCCTGGGTTTAAACGGACTCTGGGCCTGATCCAGCAAATGGACAGGATTCCTGGTCTATGGAGGGCCCTAATCCTTAGGGTAGACCTGAAGGGACTGGGCCGTTGAGAATCCATAGGTGGACTCTGGTGAGTTTATTAGCACATATGTAGGTTCTTTTATTGATTTTAACGTTTTCTCTGTGATACTTTTCACCTTAAGAATAAAGGAGGCTAGCTTAGAAAGAGTTGTGTGGCAACTTAGACTGATTGCTACAGGTATGTTATCGGCATCTGAAGAGAAAGCAAGCAGGTCTGTTTAGGCAGGGAAATACACAGCAAAGGCAGGGAACTGGTCAGCCTGGACATACCCTGGTTAGAAGGGAGTGAGACACCAGTTTCCACACAAGAGAGGCAACAGCTGAGAAGGTAGAAGCTGAGAATGGGTGCCCTTGCAGAACCACGGAGGGGAAATACAGGTGGCAGACCCTATGCTGTAAGATAAATAGAACTGACAAAACTGGAGTGACTTAGACCTGAGTGACGACAGTTGTGGATGTGACTGAACTATTTAAACTGGCCAAGAGTTACAACATATTATTATTTTTTACTGTAATTGCAACAGTGCCCCGAACAAGCTAGGCACTGTACAGACAGGAGAAAATGTGTCTTCTGGGCTGAACTTACATTTAGGAAGAGATACAAATTACAAGGAAAATGATCAGGGCATGAGCTGTTACAGCCCTGGTGGTTAGCCAGGCACTTGTCATGTGAATCTGCTGCTGCCCTTGAGCTAACAGACTGAGTCCTTTTCTCTCAGCCAGCAGGTGCTCAGAGTTTTTTGATTCAGAGGGTCAGTCCCGTCTCAGATATAGGGGACTCAGCTTGTTGACCAAGATGATACCATCCAGTTCTATTTTTGTATGCCCTGAGTACAGGCATTGCTAAATATATAAGTCCTAATAAATTAATCAAATACATGGCTACCTTCTTACCCAGCCTCATTTTATTTAACCCGTGTATATTTTTTTAATAGAGAATGAAGCTGGTAAAACCCAATCTTAATTGGGTAGGAGGGAGCAGGGCCCATGTTGGAGGAGGGGGAGGGGGAGGGGCATATATGGGTTCTTCATCCTAAAATCTACAGAAATACTTGTTTAAGTTAGAAAAAGAATCAGGTGGAGAGATGGGGAAAACTATTAGAAATAGTTTGCTCAACCTTCCCTCCAATGTGCCCACATGGTTACAAACTGGTTTGGTCTTTCTTATGTCTTGGGTAGGCACCATATTTTTGTTCTGTGTTTGTACAGCACCTAGCACAATGAGGTTCTGGTCCATGACTGGGGCTCCCACATGCTATTGCAATACAAACACTAAATAATAATAGATCAAATTTGCCTTCTGAAGCATTCAGTTGATGAAAACTGCTTGCTCTTCATGCAGTGACTTTCCGTGGGTAATGTCATTGCCTTAAAGCAATGGAGCTCCGAATGAGCCACAAAGAGTGCAGCCACCAGCAAAAAACATGGTGCTGCTGAGCATCTGAACACTAAATAATGAGCTGGCAGTGGAAACAGAATAGCCTGTGGCCAATGGCAGGTCTCCCATAATATGTTCCTCTGCAAAGGGTAAGGCTGCACACACTTACATTTCTCCTTTAAAATAAACCCCTCTGTCCCTCCAAATCCTACCTCCAATAAACTGAAAATCATCTTGTATTTCCTTATTACAAACACTTAAAGGAAAGTAATATTAAACATCAATAGCGGTCAAGAATACAGATTTTTTTTTAAAATTGCTGTTAGAGACATTGAGTCAAACGTCTGCAGAATTATCTACAAGACTCTGATGCTTGAATCCCTCTAAACCTGAACTTTAGAAGAAACCCTTGCCAAATTGCAGCAATGAAAGTTTTAAATGATATTCAGTTTTCACAGGCTAGCAATAAATATAGTGTTACACTGTACATTGACCTTGCAAAGGCATCTGATAGAACAGCTTGTAGTCAACTGTAGGGATTTACTTACTTGAAAACAGAGTGCGGCAAACTTGATTTATTTATGTATACGAGGCAATGTTACAGCATATACTCCCTGCTCTAGTTTTTAAACAGATTGAAAGGAATTATGGTCAGCATTCAAATGTATATTTCATGCATATTAAAAACTCAAATAAAACCCTGCATTTTTTTATTGACCACTTCTGTAGATAGTGTTATTCTCCATCTAAATATATAAAATTATATATTGTGTCTTCAGTCATCATTGCATTAATCTGGAGTAGTGGGGGAATGTGAACACAAAGACGATATTTTCTAATCATCACTTTTGTAACAATCTATTTTTTCTTAGCTTGACAAAAACAAATACTTACACTTGATAGTAATTTAAAATTTAAAATTCATTGGCAGCCAGCTGATAAGACACATATCAAATATTGGCTTTCACTACTTAAACAGGGATTTCCAGAAGAACAAAGAGGATTCTGAGGATGACTTTCATTTGTTGCAGTGCCTCGATTATCAAAGTTCCTGCTAACCAAAACTTTTGGTTCTGCTGTGTCCTCCATAGCTTTACATATCCAGTACCGCACTCCTATTTATCAAAGGTCTGTTCTGTAGAAAACCTCTTTCAGACAGAAGAATTATACTGTATGTGTGGCACTCACAACTCAAATGCAATGTTGATTTACAATTTTGCACTCTTTAAGTGCAAGACTTCAAAGATAAAGGAAGAACTAACAATGTCTGAGAGTAAGAGAACAAACTGCTCTTGCTACTTTGAGACATGATGAGGGAGGACAGAATGGAGAGTCGTAAAATGCAGTGACAATACCCTGCTGGAGAGTGCTGTTTGGAAATGTTAAGATAGGCAACCAAGAAGACCATCCTTGCCTTTGAGAATTTTCAATCTACATGACAGAGAGGGTGCAAGAGCTGGATGAGACAACAAATGAGGATGAGGGGGGGTGGAGCTGTGTGGTGAATTCACAATAAAACAAATTGAGTTTAGTGGAAAAGTAACAATCACAGCTCATCACTCCTCTAGCTAATGGTGATGGGAAGGAATTCTACTCATGGTAGAAGGAAGTTTTTAAGAGGGATTTTAAAAAGAATAAAGTGACAGCTTTATTATTAATCATATTTATTATGGTAGTGCCTAAGGCCCAGCCAAGAATGGAGCCTCATTGTGTAGTCACTGTACACACAAGAGTAGAAGACGGTTCCTGCCCGGAAGAGCTTACAGCCTGAATTGCGAAGACAGACAGCGAGAGGGTGGGAGGAGGGGTAGAAAACATAAGCAGAGTGACCAATATGATGGCAGCAAATGTCATTAATTCCATTATGTTTTTCTGGGTGGGGGGAGAGGTTGGGGACTGGGGAGAGACAGGCAAGAAATGTATTTAAATTGGAAGAACTAAGAGCAAGCTAGATGCTAGCTGGTTATAGACGCAATAGCACAATGCAAGATGCTTTGGACAATGGAGTTCCAGGCACAAATGTAGGGTGCATAACTGAAAGTGATTGATGGGAAGGCTGTGCAAATGTGAATGCTAGGCTCAACTAAGCATATCTCACCTAATCAATTCCCTATCATTGCAGGGGGCTTGGGCATTGGTGGGACCTGGTGTCTCCTGTTCTCTGCCTGTGGCACACAACAATTTAGGCTCCTGAGGACTGAAAAGTTTAGTTAGAACAAAAGCTATTGGGCTCAACATAGGGGTATGCAGGTGAAATTTAATGCTTGTGATATACAAGATGCCAGACCTAGATGATCTAATGGTCTGTTGTGGCCTTAAACTTTGTGAAACAATGAAAAGTAAAGAGGCACAATTCTGAGCTGCATAATGGAAGCTCAATAATAACCTAATTGTTGTGAGGACAGAAGGGACAGGGCTAAAATGAGAATACCAGAGGTCACACACAGATGCTATAGAAGGGACTATGAATAGGGTTTTCAGTGACTACGTGGAGACTATTTGGGAAGAAGAGGTTGGGTTGAGAGGCCAGGAACAGCTAGCAGTAATTGTGTAGTTCTGGTCTTTTAACATACATTAGAGTTTATTTGCTATCTGAGCAGCAATTGCCAACTGAACTACTCCATCAGAGGACTTTGCAAAGCACAATAACTATGTCAACAGTCTTGCACTGCTCTGAAATTAACTCAGACCCCTGGGTTTGCAACAGATGTTGGTGAAGGGGAGAAAAGGCATTAACAATACTTATTTTTAACATTAGTTCTGGAAAATAATCCTGACTCACATTAAGTTTTTCAGACTCAGAAACCAAAGCTAGCTCTGTTTTATTTGAAGGATGCTGACTGATGATTGGTTTTTTGAGATGATAAGGGAGATTTCATGTTAATTTGGAAGAGTTATTAATGTTAGTAATTAAGAAACAGACATCTTACTAAAATCTCAGTTGCTTTTTAAAACAATAACAACAAAAGGACACAGTTTGCTAATCAAATTGTTCAAGTCTTGAAAATCATATTTACCCACAAGGGGTATTTTCCATTTGATTTAATGGGATTAGGGCATTTGCAAATGGCTTCCTTGTATAATAATTATACATTCTAAAACCTAAATTGAGGATCATCTGCTGCTCAAAATGACAAGTTGTTGGCAGGGTTGTCTGTTCCTGTTTTAGAGATGGTGGGAATTCAAATTCCTCGTATCTCCTGGTAATTAGTGTAGCTCCTCCCCTAAATCACAGCTCAAGCCTTCTCCCTGATGCTTGCTAATCAGAGTAGCCCCTTCCTGCTCCTCGCATGGTTTGGGGCGTGGGTTTTTTGTTGCACCACCTGGAGCCTCCACCCAAGGTGACTCCATTCTGTGCCTGGGACACAAGGGGTGCTGTCCCTTGGGAAAATGACCAGTACTACCACTCTTAACAAGGAGTATAACCTAGTACACAGGAAACAAAATACAAAAATACAAACACCAATAAACAAATCGCAACACCCCCAAAATAACAGTATAACAAAGGGGGACAGGAAACAGAGACTCCAGAGAAGGAAAGGGTTAAGGTTAACTAATAAATGCCATAACAGTAAGAATATAACAACGTCCCCACCTTCCACCATTCACAATTGTGCCACATGTCCCAGCTTCCTTCCTGGCACCTTCCCAGGCAGACAGAATGCCTTGGATGAGTCTGGAGATGAGTGTAAACTGCAAATGTTGGCCAACTTAAAGAAAATGAAAGGGGACTCAGAATGTTTTCACCCCTGGATGGGGCAGGGCCCTTTCCAGGTATGCAGTTTTGTGGAGGTCTTGCCTGGCTCTAGGTAACCAGTGCCAGGTTTGTTCCTTGCCTCTCTGGACACTGGGTTGGAGCTGTCTGACCACACACCAGATCCCCCAGCAGTTCACAGTCTCCCTTTGTGGGGATTGGGAGCTAAGAAGAGACTCCTTGAGCCATTCTCCTTCTCTCTCAGCTCCAAACTCAAACAGCCCCCCCCAACAAAACTAACCCTTGTCTCTTTGTCTCTGAGTCAGATTGTCCCCTCCTATCAAACAGGCTGAGCAGCTCACGCTCCTCATTGGCTCAGGAAACTGTCTGTATAAATCACCCCATCAGAAGCCTCCCTATTTGGATTTGAAGGCGTTTTTCAGTCTATTCTGTCCCTGGCCTGGACACTCAGCAAGCTCAGAAAGTCCGTAAGGTAGGTCCCCCAGAGTCTCAGTCCAGGGTTCCAGGAGATGTCAAACTCCAAAGAAGGTGTGACCCTAAGAACCCCTCAGTGCCAACTGGCAAAGTGTTCACTGTTCTGTAACAGTTACTCCTGACAGGCCTGCCAAAACTCGATACTTTAGCATTGCTTTCATAATATTTTATCCACAGAGGGTCAAGTGAGATCTCTAATAAAAGCTTATGTCATATTGATCCTCATAATCATTGTGACATATATGTATAGATGATATTTAAGGAGTTATGTATATATACTGGGGAATATGTTTTAAAGTCTGGCTCACAGAAGATTGTCCAGAGGCTACCTTCTGACCACCCAAAAGGTGTATATTCAGTGGTCTGCCTTACTTCGCATGCGAAATAGGCATTGTAAAGCCACACAGTGGAAGCCCGTTTGCATACAACATCAACATGAAGACAACTTGGAGCCAGAGCACCAGGGAGTAAACCATGGGCTCATCGTGATTCTGGGGACAAAACAATGAACTTTGGAGATATAAGGAGAAGGTAAAAAGACATCTCTTTATTCTTAACCAAGGGAGCAAAAAATGCTGTTCTTTTGCATTGATGAAAGAGGGATACCAGCCATGTTGGTTGGAGATGCTGGGAGATTGCTTTAGGCGGGAGAAACTAGGAAACATGTTATTTTTGGTTTATTTTAAATATATAATAATTTCTGTTTCCATTATTATTCTTACTCAGTAACTCTTCAGTCTTAATCTTTGATAATAAATGTATGATTTTTTTCACTATAGATATATCTCAGCGCTGTGAGAAGTATTGGAGCTGATCCAGAGTTGAATCGAACAAGCTGGTGTGTGCATTATTCCTTTGGAGATGGCTTATCTGGTAATTTCTATGTGTGTCCAGTGAGTAAGGCTGGACACTGCACAGAAACACTTCAAGGTGACCTACTGTTAACCTGCAAGGCAAAGGAAGGGCTGGCAGAGCCCTGAGGAGATTGTATGGGTAACTAACAGGCTGGTGATGACAAGGAGTTGACACCCAGTTAAGAACAAGAAAATTTTCATCTTGCTAGAGGCAGGCAGATAACAAGGTGACTTGCAATACTGGGCATCCGAAGAAAGCATCACAGGCGGCACGCTAGACTCTAATGTCTTTGGTAAAGTTGGTAACTATCATCTAAAACTATCTGCTTGAACCAGCACTGATTTTTCCAACTGTAGACAACTGTACACGTCACCATCATCCATTCAGCAAAGGCAGGAAGTGAAGAAGTATATTCTATCTTGTTCAAACTACAGCAGCAGTGTTAGATTGTGTTGTTATTATTTGTTTATGGCGAAACCCCTAATCTACTGGGACCTTTCCAGAGGTTCAAGAAGGGATGATCCTTGCTAGACAATCATGCAGTTTAAAGACAGACAGACTATGACGGCGTGTATATCCCATACAAGCAAGAAATGGGTTACTTGTTGGCCTAAGAAGTCAATTAACATACCAGACTTCATCTGAAGGGGTAGCCAGGCTTAACTGATGATGAAACTGTCGTAGCTTCCTACTCAGATTTGAACCTTAGCGTTCATAAACTGAGAAGCTAGCATGAACCCTCTAAGCTTAATTACCAGCTTAGATCTGATATCGCTGCCACCAGCCAGGAATTTCCAGGGCCTGATTCCCTCTCTGGTCTCCCAAAACCTTCTCTGGGGGACCCCAAGACTCAGAAGCCCTGAGTCTCACACCAAAGGGAAAACAACCTCCTCCCCTTGTCTCCTCTTTATCTCATCCCCAGCTCCCCCTCCCTGGGTTATTCTGGGCGTGTGACGAGGGGGGCCAGGGCTCAACCCTCCCTATGGAGGACGGGAGCCACACCGGCCTCGTCCTGTTCTCACCGGGTCCTGTCCTTCAGGTCCACAGTCCACCGTCCAGGCGTTCGGTCCCTGTGAAGCGGACTGAGGCACAGCAAAGTCAGTAGGGGTCCAGCCTTGATGCAGGCGGGCGCCAAACACAGTACAACAACGCTCGCCCTTTTGGGCAGGGCAGAGCAGTAACAGGATCAATAGGGGCCACGCCCTTGTTCGGGCGGGGCACCAAACACATACGATAAGCTCTGGCCCTTTTGGGGCAGGGCAGAGCATAACAGAGTCAATAGGGCCCAGCCTTGGTTCGGGCGGGGCACCAAACACAGTACAAGAGCTCTGCCCTTTGGGCAGGGCAGAGCAATAGCAGAGTCACAGGGGGTGAAAGGGGGTTTCTGCCACTGGTTACGGGTGGCAGGGAACGCAGGCCACCACTCCTCTGCGTTCCAGCCCGGGGCCCTAGTAGCGGCTGTCGCGCTAGTGGCAGTCAGTGGGATCCGGCCGCAACACATTGACAGAGTGATCAGTGGGGTCTGACCGACAACACGGCCATAGGCTCGGGGCCTTCTGCGGCCTGACTATAGTCAGCCGCCCCGGGCTACTTCCAATTCCCCCTTCACTTCCTACCTGGTCTGCAGGTCGTCCACCTCTGGCTCCTCCCAGTCCGGGCTAGTGGTAGTCCGAAGCACCTCGGCAGCTGGCCAGGTCTGGTCCAAGGGTTCCTTCGGGCCGTAGTAAGGACTGGGCAGCTTTGGTAGCTCCGCGTTGTGGTGGCGGGGAGTTAGTTCTGGTGGCCCGCGATTGTAGCTGCTGCGGGGTAGCCTCCAGCAGACACAGTGTCGTGGTTGCTGAGGGTTGGCTCCGGCAAGGCCTGTACGGGCCTGATACCGTCTCTGAGCTCGCAGCCTCCCAGCGACAAGGGTCGGCCGGCCAGTCTCTGCTCTGGCCCCTGAGCTTCCAACTGAAGGCCGGTGCCCGGCTTTTATGCTTCCGGGTCACCGCCGACTCCTTTGGGGGCAGCCTTCACCCGGAAGTTCGCCCTGGGGGATGATTGACGGGGCTCAACCTCCTGTGGAGGAGGGAGCACACCGCTCCGCTGCAGGGCGATACTGTACTTAACTCCTTGAATGCAAAACAGAGAGGCAATTACCTTCCCCCTCCTTCTTCCCTGAGGCTATGCAGATCAAACTAGTCAAGCTAACACAAAGAGATTTCCCCCCTCGTTCCTTAGCCTTAACCAGAGAAAAAACTCAAACAGGTTTAAAAAAAGCTTTATATAAAAGAAAGAAAAAGACATAATATTCTCTGGTATCAAGTTGAAATAATACAGGATAAATTGCTTAAAAAAGAAAAAATGAAATAAACCAGCTATTCAACCAAACAGCGATACAATTTAAACATTCCAGCAACTACACACATGTAAATACAAACAAAATAAAAAGCCTATTGTTGTTCCTTACCTTGTACTCACAACTTTGAAACTGAAGATTAGAAGCTTGAAATAGAAAGACCCCTCTCATAGCTGAGAGCCAGACAAAAGACACAGACCCAAACATTCCGTCCCTGAGCTTTGAAAAATCCGGTTTCCTGATTGGTCCTCTGGTCAGGTGTTTGGTTCCCTTTGTTAACCCTTTACAGGTGAAAGAAACATTAACCCTTAGCTATCTATTTATGACAGAAACCCCACAGGAAGGGGTTGGGAGAGGACTATAAACATAGGAAGTTGAGTAAAGAAGCAGGCCGTCATGCAATCTTGCATGAGAGTAATGGCGAAATAGGACTAGTATGGGAATCTCAGTCTTCAGTTGGAACGCGTACAGTTTGGTAGCACATGGGCCAGGAAACATGGTTTGTTGAAAAGCTTGCTGTTAAAATTCCACTATATATTGCCTTTCAGCAAGACCAAAAACTAGATAGAGGTAGAGATGTTTGTACTTTCATAAGGGAAAGTGTTCTCTGCTTCTATGTAATTTAATAAGTGCTGTTGAGATCCACATGTGGCAGAAAACTTCTCTAAGAATTTATTATATCTATAACCTGTGTGGGAAATCAGAAAGCTTGGAATTACAAGAAACAGTGAAGAATGCTAAAGAACATATATTATATGTAGTGACCTAAACAATCATAATAAGCTGTGGGGAAGTAGGACAACAAGTGATATTAATGGTGCATGCCTAGTGATACTCATAGATGAAAACAACCTAGGGATTTTAAATGATGGCTCCCCAAATAAATTTAATGCAGCAGATGAAGGTTTTCTTGCAGAGACTGAGGAATTATAATAGAAGATATTGAAAGCAAATGCAACTGGGAAATACACAAGGAAGAAGGAATGGGGCGTGATCATTTCCCTATACTTATTACTTTTCAAGGACAAAGTAAGGTTGAAGGTAATGGAAAATTACCCACCTGGAATTTTAAGAAAGCTGACTCGGAGCTATTTTCAAGTAAATGTACTGAATTGGTGAATGTTTCCTGTGAGTGATAACATAAAGAATTTCAATGATTATGTAATAAAGGGGATAATAACAAAAGCTACTGTAGCCATTCCTAAGATATTGAAGTAGCCCAAAACCAAGATGGAATGAGGAGTGCAAAATGGCAGTTAAAGAAAGTGGGGGCAGGGGTGGAAATCTTATAAGGAAGCAAAAAATATAATGAATAGTGAAGAGGAGAAGGGGCTAATTTCTGGAGAGGGGACTAAAATCACAACTGGCAAGAAGAAAAGCAATCTGCAAAATATCTTTGATGCCTGTTTACAAATGCAAGGAGTACGGGGACCAAGCTGGATGAACTGGAAGTCATGGTATATGAAGAAAATTATAACTAACTTGGCATTACAATGATTTGGTGGGATAACCCCCATGATCGGAATACCAGCATTGAGGGGTATAGCTTGTTTTGAAAGGCTAGGTAAGGGGGAAAAGGAGGGGGTGTTGTGCTGTATGACAAGAATGTGCACACTTGCTTCAAGATCCAAGAGGAAGTGAGCAACAGAGCTACTGAGAGCTCTGGGTGAGGAAAAAGAGGGAAAAGAACAGTAGCAATGGTATGGTCAGAGTCTTATTATAGACCACCAAATCAGAAAGAGGCAGTGGATGATTTGTTCTACAAGCGGGTAACAAGATTATCTAACACACATAAGCTAGTATTGATGGGGCATTTTAACTTCCCTGATATCTGTTGGAGGACTATTACAGCAAAACTGAATATGTGCTGCAAATTCTTAGAATGTATAGGGGACAACTTGCTGATTCAGAAGGTTGAGGAAACAACTATGGGGTCCTCAATTTTGGATCTGGTTTGGACCACTGGGATGAATTAGTTGCATGGTTGGGAACTTGGGAGGAAGTGATCGTAATCTGATAGAATTCAAGATCCTCTGGAAAGGAGAACATGGGAAAAACAAAACAAAGACTCAGGACTTCAGAAAGGCAGATTTTAATCAGCTCAGAGGAATAGTAGGCAATGTCCCATGGAAAGACCCATTAGGAAGAAAAGGAGTCAAAGGGGGTTGACAGTTCCTAAAAGATGTCATACTAAAGGCCCAACATCAAGCTATTCTGATGCAGAGAAAAGGTAAGAAGGACCACAGGAGGCCAATGTGGCTGCACAAGGAGATTTTGAGCTATCTAAAAACCAAAAGGGATACATACAGGAAAAGGAAGAAGGGGTGTGTCATCAAGGAAGTATACATGAGAATAGTATGAGCATATAGGGACAAAATCAGGAAAATTAAGGAATGTGAGAGACAAGAAGAAAGGGTTCTTCAAGTATGTCAGACAAGAAAGAAAGATCAAGGACAGTGTGGGTCCACTGGTACAATGGGCCGGATTCATGTAACTTCAGAAGTAGGTCATATGCAGGGCCGCCTGGGGGGGGGGCAAGTGGGGCAATTTGCCCCAGGCCCCGGGCTCCGCAGGGGCCCCCATGAGAATGGCCGAGGCTCCCTCCCCGGTCCCACCCGACCCCATCTCTGTCCCTCTCCTGGAGCCTCAGCGCATCCAGCAGTGTCCCTCAACAGCTGCAGCGTGGCTCCGGCAGGGCCCCTGAACCCCTCCCCGCTCAGAGCCTGGAGCTCACAGCCCTGCTCCCTGACCATGTGGCTCTGAGCCAGGGAGGGCGGGCTCAGGCCCCGGAGCCACGCTGCAGCTGTCGAGTGAAGCTTCTGGATGGGCTGAGGCTCCGGGTGAGGGGGAAGCCGGGGGCCGGAGCCGGGGAGGGGGGTTGGCTAAGGGGCAGGGACGGGGCAGAGATTGGGGGGGCAGTCAGGGGACAGAGAATGGAGGGGTTGGATCGTGGGCATTCCAGGGGTCTGTCAGGACTCAGCGGGGGGTGGGAATAGGGGTCGAGGCAGTCAGGGGACAGGGAGCAGGGTGGGGTCCCAGGATGGGGGTGGGGTCTCTGGGGGATGGTGAGAGGACAAGGAGCAGGATGGGTCAGGGATTCTGAGGGAGGTAGGCAGTCGAGGGGCAGGAAGTGGGTGGGGGTCGGATAGGGGGCAGGGCCAGGCTGTTTGGGAGCCACAGCCTTCCCTACCTAAAGCTTATTCAGCAGTTTGAGGCTTGAAGATGAGCCAAGCTGTTAGCTTTTCCATTAGGGCTACCACCCCTTTCACTTCTCAAATGCCAAATTATAGTCTATATTTAATTTCAGTGCCATAGGGAGATTCATGTTAGGGGAGGGTAGCTTCATTTAAAAATTAGCACTGGGGAGGGATCGCATGAGAAGAGATATCCTTCTCAAACCTACCAAGGGAGACCCGCGCCTCCCCTGTATTCCCTGAGGCTCCAGAGGTTAATTCGTTGTTCTCAAACTTTTATACTGGTGACTCTTTCACACAGCAACCATCTGAGTGTGACACCCCCCGCCCCATTAAAAACACTATTTTTATATATTTAACACTATTTTAAATGCGGAGGCAAAGCGGGGTTTGAGGTGGAGGCTGACAGGCTCGCAACCCCAGTAATACCTCGTGACCCCCCGAGGGGTCCTGACCTCCAGTTTGGGAACCACTGGGTTAATTTAATTTTAGCACCCTGTGTCCATTCATAGCATGCTGGCTTTTTGAGCATTTCAGTTTTCACAGCATAGGCTCATCCCAGATTCTGGAACAAGCTCAAATGCTCAGTTCATGGAGTATGTAATAAGCTATACTAAGACAAACCCACAGTAACCATCTCCAGTTTGTGAGGGACTCCATGAGCCAGTCTCTAGGAAACAGATAAATACATGGAGGTTAAGTCCATTAATGGCTATTAGCCAGGATGGGTAAGGAAATGGTTGTCCCTAGCCTCTGTTTGTCAGAGGGTGGAGATGGATGGCAGGAGAGATCACTTGATCATTACCTGTTAGGTTCACTCCCTCTGGGACATTGCTTGGTCATTGTCAGTAGACAGAATACTGGGCTGGATGAGACTTTGGTCTGACCGGTAACGGCCATTCTTATGTTCTAAACTAAATGAACCCAAAGTTATGAGACAGATATGAGTCAAGGAAGCCAGCAGGGTATCTGGAAACCTGGAATATCTCTGACTGAATGGACTCAAGTTTTTGGGTCACAAGCTGAGGTGAGTCAAAAGTTTTGGATCTTTTTAAGCAGATTTTTTTTTATTGTTTCTTTAAAAATCAAACATAGCAAGCAGCAACATATTTGGCGAGACACTTCTGAAACCCAAACCATATTCAGATTTGGCAGAGACTAATTTCCAGCTTTTCAATTAAAAAAAACCCACAACAAATTTTGAAGGAAGCAGACATTGCCGTGTTTTTTTTTGCTTTTTAAAAACTCCTAGTTTTCAAATCCAGAAAAAGTTTTGACGGAAAATATTTGTCCAACCCTTTAGTGAGCCTTTATATGCCTTTTAGCACTAGCTGATGTGAAACCAGTGATACCTTGTAAAGAAGTTTTCTCAAAACTGTGTTTGTGCCGCGATGCAGAAGGTTTATTTTTCCCAGGGCCTTCTGTGGGGTGGGGATCAAGTGGGGCAATTTGCACAGGCCCCACAGGTCCTCCCACAAGAATATAGTATTTATAGTATTGCAATTTTTTATGGAAGGGGCGCCCTTGAATTGCTTTGGCCCGCATAGGGCCTCTGAATCCTCTGGGCGGCCCTGGTCATGCGAAGCAGGATAAAGTGAATATTTGATGCAGTGCCATAAATCTAGAAGGTGCCTTACAGAGAGGGTTGAAATATGCCTCCGTGTCCTTAACAGAATCTGAAATTGCCTAATGAAAATGAATATAGAAGTAAAATTGCAAAAATCCACTTGTGACTTAAAACTAACAATAGTAATAACAAGGAAGATAAAATATCTCTAATAGGGACTTCTCCCCTAGTACACGACGAGGTCGCAGGATGCTTGAGCAACTAGGGTGCTAGGCTAGGCACTGGGAGATGCAGATTTGATGCTAGACTTGGAGAGTCACTAAGTCTTTCTCTGCCTCAGTTCCCCTTTGCAAAAGTAGATATAGCACTTCCTACTTCACAGGGGTGTTGTGAGGATAATTCAATACAGTAAAGACTATGAAGGTTGTTTAGAATACTACAGTAACGGGGTGCCAATTGAACACCTTAGATAAGATCTGTTCCCACTTTCCAATAGAGCTTTTCTGTGGTGCTTGGTTGTAAGTGAAATTACTCTGTAGAACATTAAAGAGAAAAGCTCCTTTCTGCATTCAATGCCACAAGAGAGCAGAAAAAAGAGGTGGAGGGAGTTAATTTCAGTGTTGCATAAATACAAAAGAATATTTGTCTTGTGCATAGATACTGATAACTTAAGACTTGCTTGCTATATAACCTGTAGAATGGTTCCTGTCTGCATCTGTATCACTTGCCATACGGTATTGCCCTGGCTTTCCTTTGTCATTCAGTGTTGAAGCGCATTCTACAAAATAGGCATTACCTCACCTTTTGGGGGCGAAGCCAGACCTTTTGCACCTGCCTCCCTATTTGATGTAAACATTGCTTGTGCCATCAGAGGCGAACACCACAGGTTTGGGCCCCGTCCTATGACACTTCTTGATGTCATAGTGAGTACTTTAGGGGTTGCCCTGCCATGTGCAGGCAGAGAGAGGGAGAAAAAGTGTCCGTGTATCCCGTGTATGCCGTGTATGCCGTAAGAGAGTGAGATCAACTCGAAGCCTCTCTCTCAGCTCACGTGTTTCAAATAGAGCTTCTACGTTTGCCGGTCGTGATGTGTTGGTTTGTATTTGTAAGTATCAGTTATTACTAAATGCTGCATTTTTGTTTGTAAATATTGTAATAGATATTTTAGGCATTGTGTGTTTTAGGTTTTGTTACTCTATTAGCTAATCATAGCTGCTCTCTTACCCCTTGTAACTATCCCAATAAATTTTAATTGATTGATTTTAGTTGTGTGTGTGTGTGTGTCTGCAGTCTGCCTCGTGACCATAAACTCTCCTTGCATCTCTTACCTATATAGTCTGTTGCCACGTGCAGCCTGGTAAATAACAGGCCTGCATTTTTTTTTTTTGCCCCTGCAAATACGTGGCAATCTACAAACCCCTATAAGAAATTAGCCAGCAATTACCCTGATCTTGCAAACATGCACATGCTTAACTTTAAGTCAATCAGGCCAGATCCTCAAGGGTGCCCAACTACCAGTGATGTCTTTAGATGAGTAAAGTTAAATATGTACATAGCTATATGCATGATCAGGGCATAATAATAGTAATATAGAGCAGCAGCAGGGAATAGTGAAAACTTCAAGACATACATACCTCTTAACCCCCGTGTATGTCTGGTTGTTCATTTTGGATTGTAAACTCCTAAAGTCTCTGTGGTTTCCTACATGTCTGTATAGCACATAGCACATTTGGGTTTTTGCTTTATAAGTAATAACAAAACAAAATATTTTAATATGCATCTTGAGACTAAGCGTGGCAGGGGTGGCTCTAGGCACCCAGCGCACCAAGCACATGCCTGGGGCGGCAAGCCATGGGGGGCAGCGTGCCAGTCGCCATGAGGGCAGCAGTCAAACTGCCTTCGGTGGCATGCCTGCAGGAGGTCCGCCAGTCCTGCGGCTTTGGCGGCAATTCAGCGGCGGGTATGCCAAAGGTGCGGGACCAGCAGACCTCCTGCAGGTGTGCCGCCGAATCCATGTTACCAGCGGACCTCTCATAGACACACCGCCTAAAGCCGCCTGATTGCCATGCTTGGGGCGGCAAAATATATAGAGACACCTCTGAAAGGTGGGCAACTGGTTTAGAGAAAATACATCTTTAAAAGTCTCATACCTCTGTTCAGATTTTGGGCAGCACCTGAAAATGTATTGAGGTTGGAAAGTTAACTTATGTTCCATCCTTTCCCTCCCTCCCTGCCTTCTGCAAGCATGGAAGTAGAAATAATGAAAAACAGATGGATGGGGTTTGGGTTCTTTTTACCATAGACAGGTTTGTTTCCAATATCAGGTGGCTATTTTGTAATATCACTTCTTTAAAAAATAAAAAAAGGCAAATTCACTAGCTGCCTGATCCAGAGCCTAGTGAATTCAACAGAAAGACTCCCATTTACTTTACTGGGTAGGAGAACATTTTACTAAGGTTCATTCTGTAGGCTTTAAAATGTAGTCCATCTCTTTTGGGAAGTGACTTGTCCCCTTTACGATGCAATAAATAATGCAGCATTTAAAAACACAAATCAAACATAAAAATGTCCCCCACAGAAAGCATGAAGATGACACAAACTCTCTGATAGGAAAGACATGGCTCCCAGGATATCACTAACTGAATTAATACCAAAGTTTTGTAGTCATTGGTGATAAAGACCTTTATAAAATTCAGACCATAACAGAAAACTATAACAAATCCATAGTCCCATAGGACTTCACAGTCATCATTATACTACACCCCTCAATCCTTCAGAATTCCATGATGATGTTGGGATTCTCATGCCCTCAAAGCACAAACCTTTATTGTTTCATCTATGGAAAATCACTGTTTGACCTGTGACACTCAGACTTGGGCAGTTTCAATTCTTTCCGTTAGTGTCTGATGCATATTCAAGTGGGCTGAAGAGTATTTGTCAAACCAAAATATTGAAAAGCTTTAGCTTTGTTGATTGATTAGTGAATGGTTTGAAAGCCAGTCCTGATGTTGACAATTAATTCAGCATTGGTGAGAATTGAGTGAGAAGTTTGAACAAGCAATTTTTGGATGATGGAGTATGCGTAAATTGTTGGGTTTGTGGTGTATAAAAGGGGAGAATAGCAAATGACAAACAGCAGATAACACACTTCTGGTACAAACCTGTGATGCTTTAGGCAGTTTAGCATTTTCATAAATCCTCAGGGTTGATCCGAATAGTCACAAATAACAAACAATAGGACTCTATAAATAGCAACCAATCAAATCTTAACATTTTATTTACAATTTCCCCCCCATTTTTGACCGCTTCTAGTGCACCCATACATGACCAATTCTTTCCAATGTGGGCCTCAGATCAGGGGTTAGCCACCATAATCCTGCCTTTGTCACCTACAAATTAGACTGATGCAACTGCCTCTAGGGGGGAATGCAACTGAGTTATGGAAGAAGCTGCTTCAGCACAAATCAACCCATTTCTGCCAATGAAAGCTGCTGCAACCAAATCAGTCTTGTGGTCTGCAAATTCAACTGCCTCCCTATTTGTTTCTGTTCCATATTCAAAGTCCTAGTCCTAGTGGTTTAAGATCTAGATGACCTCAGATACTCGTTGTCAGGGGCGGCTCTAGGGATATTGCCGCCCCAAGCACGGCAGGCAGGATGCCTCCGGCAGTTTGCCTGCGGAGGGTCCGCTGGTCCCACGGAACCAGCGGACCCTCCGCAAGCACACCTGCGGGAGGTCCTCGAAAGCTGCAGGACCAGCGGACCCTCCGCAGGCAAACCACCGGAGGCAGCCTGCCTGCCGTCCTCACGGCGCTGGCAGAGCGCCCACCGCAGCTTGCCGCCCCAAGCACGCGCTTGGCGTGCTGGGGCCTGGAGCTGCCCCTACTCATTGTCCATCTCTGATTTATCTAGGCACTTGTGCTCCTCAGACATTATGCAGTTAGGGGAAACTCAGGCTGAGACTCAGGCACTAAGGCAGGATCCTGATTCCAAGCTTAACTGTGTTCAGGTAAAACTAGAAGATCCACATTTCCAATAATGCCTTTCACCTGTAGTGATATGTTCAGCATTAAGGTAATCAGCTCTTTGTGCTGTAAAGGTCAGGGCAGTCAAGTTTGCTGGCAGAACAGACCAGTCCGGTCTTACACACCAATCCAAGACATGGCCACTACTTTGCACCTGGGAACAGGTCTCTGATAAGAACAGCAGTGCTCTAATCCTGTAACAGCAGAGCACTAATATTTTAACAACTTAGGGATGCAAAAGGAGTTTTCAGAACAGGACTTCCCAGACAGTGGCTGTTCTTCAGTGTAAAAATGTTCATTACCTGTGCTAGGGCCCAGTTTTGCAGCCCTTATGCAGGACTTCATTGGGAAGTTGAGCTGAGAAAGGATTGGACAGTTTGGCTCTATTTTTCGTGCTTCTTATCCTCTTGCAATTTTATATTATAATAATTGTCCAACTACTTTCAAAATGGATACTGAAGATTCTGAAGGCTACATCCTTTCTGGAAATTCCAGAGTGTGTTCTGTCTTAATTTTCAAGACTTTGTTTTCATCTTCAGGAAATTAAATTACAATGGCAATAGCACCAACCAACCAACACAGCAATATTTTCATATGGAGAAAAAACCTAAGTCAGAAACCAGACTGTTATATTTCGGTTGAGGAAGTTGTAGAATCTAAGCAGGTTATAGAGAATGCACAATGTAAAAGACTAAACAATGATCTTGGTGGGAAAATAGAAGAAGAATAAAATTAAACATACACAATTTGGGCTGTGGGTCTGTAAACGGGCTCAGCTGAGGCTTGTCCCTCTGTGGGGCTGTGGGGTATCCCACCGCCTCACACTAGGTCACTCTGGGCCCAAGCCCTGGGTCACGGCGGGCCAGTAAACAAACAGTCGGGAGCTCAGGCCCTTAAGCAGGGACTGAGACAATAGTTCAGTGCAAGCCCAGGCCCCAGGTCATGGCGGGGTAGCAAACACACAGTCAGGAGCTCCGGCGAGGGGGAGACTGTCACCTATGAGTGGGGTGGCAAGGGAATTCTGACCACAACACACTGACATTGGTTCTGGCCCTGCTGTGGCCAGGCCAGGGTCGGCTGCCCCCAGGCTACTTCCAGACTCCCCCTCATAAGGTACCTGGGCTTGGCCGGCGTCCTTGGCGGTTCCCAGCACCATCAGTTCCTCTGGGTAACTAGCGAAGGGTAGGTGAAGCTCCTCTTTGGGGTAGCTGGTAAGGGGTAGGTGCAGCAGGCCCGGCCAGTTGTTGGGCTGGCCGCGGCCTGCCAGCGTCCCCCAACCCGGAGCTAGGCCACAGGCATCTGGCCTCTCCGGTGGCTGGCTCTCAACTGAGCTTTGCAGCAAGGCTTTTCTACTTCCTGTCCTGTGCTGTGACCTCTGGGGGACAGGCACAGGATCCAGTGGCTCCGCCCACATTGGTGCTAGGGGAGGCTCATCCCTAAGCGGGGCTGTGGGGTATCCCACTACCTCACTACAGGTTGCATAGTTATAAACTACAGAAACCTTCTCCAGAAACGCTGATGGTGCAGGAGTAGATTCTACCAACTACTCATGCCAGTCTCTGGATTATAGATGTGGCAGTGAGTCCACGTAGTCCCTTTAGAAAGTACATTGGCTTGATAGGAAAATGCTCATCATGATGCTTTTAGACCAATTCCCTGTGGACATATCCATAATATACAATATCAACCATTATTATAGGAGGGGATCATAGCACTGTTTATTATGAAGGTTGCTTGACGCTTCCCATTATAAGACCCTGTTTTAAGTTGCTTGTAACTTTTTCAAACTTTAACTGAAAGTTAACTTTAGCTGAAATTTTTCTTTAGTATTTACTATTTATAGTACAGTAGCACTCAGGAGGGACCAACAATAGATCAGGGCCTCATTGTGCTAGACACTGTGCAAATACTGAACAAAGAGATTATCCCTGCTCTGAAGTTCTTATAATCTAACCACAACTGCTATCCTTATTGCCAGACACAAAGCCCGATAGAAATGCCATAGATTGAAAGGTTATGGAGACCGAACAACACACGACATGGTCCGTCTGGATAAGGGTTGAGGCAGAGTAGCATAGGGAAGCTAATATAGCCACTGCCTTTGCTGCACACATCTATTCTTTGGCTTCATCTTCAGTGCTGTCACTACTAGCATGCAGATTAAACAAGAGCTGGAAAAAACACCCCATTACATAATAACCTCATTTTGAGAGTATGTGAGTATTGTATGATACAACTGACATAAGATAGTAAATTGAAAACTATAAGGTTGACATTCCATTGTCCTTGGAGATTTGCAACACACACATAGACACGCTGATTGTGCTCTGCTGTGAGCGCTCTGAAGTTGTTGACATATCAGTAGGAGGTTAGCAGGAAGTGTCATTCTTTTGTTTCACTGCTTTTTTAAAATTCAGTTTGTATCACAACCTTTATTCTGTTTGTGGAAAGACAGAACCTTTTTATCCTGATGGTTAGAAAACACACACTAAACATTCTTGCTGTGTCAATTGTGTCTGTATCTCTTTAAAATAAAAAGGCCTTATTCTGCCACCTCAAATCATATTGACTATTATTAACAATTATTTCTATTTTGGTAGTGCCTAGGAGCCTCAGTCATAGACCAGGACCCCCACTGTGTTGGGCACTGTACACACAAAACAAAAATATGTTCCCTTTCCTAAGGAGCTTACAATCTAAGTATAGCCTTTCTGCCAGGTGGAACTGGCAGCAACGTAGTCCGGGTCCAATATCTTGGGGTCCCTCTTAACAATACAAATCAGAACTGGCCTAAGCCTCCACCCAGTAATCTGGGAAAATTAACCACCACCCCAGGTGCCTCATAGAGTCAATACTTCCCCACTCGCAAGCACGGAGTCTGTGTATAGCAAAGAAAACTTTTAATAAAAAGGGGAAAGAGTCCAGCATTAATTTGGGAAAATACCACAACCATGATTTGGAAGCAAATGACCAAAAACAAACCCATCCTTTGCTCAGTTTCTCACCTTTTGGTGTGAAATTCCAACAAACAAGTGTTCCTTTAACATGCCACTCCTCCCTCCCTCCTCTGCACCCCATTCACAGTTGCTGCCATGGGTCAGTGAAGACCCAGAGTTCAGAGATGCATTCACTTGAGTTCAAGGGGCCAGGTGGGGGGGAATGTCAAGGAATGCCTGAGCTGCTGTGCCACCACTGCAGCTGGCTCACGGTTGCTGCCATTCACTCTGCTGCCACCGTATCCACTGCTGTGACCTGCTACCCCTGCCTCTCTACTGCAACATCACTGCCTGAAGTCCCCCCATGCAATCCAGTTTTTAATGTATAAGAGGGGGTGTCACTCAGAGGCTTGCTGTGTGAAAGGAGTCACCACTACAAAAGTCTGAGAACCCCTGGTTTAGATATTAGTATCCAAATATTCAGGTACATCACTCATCAAAGGTTATCTTAAAAGTAGCTTGTTGAAAGCAAATGTAGCAATGAGCATAACTGTCCCTCAGTAATTTAGAATTTAGGATATGTTGTCCCTTAGTAAATACAATTCATCAGAGAAGTATTTCAGTTACTTTCCTGACTTCACTTCTCAGTGGCACTCCAGCTCATCTCTCCTCGTATTGCCAACTGGTAACCCAACACCAGCCAAAAGTGGTCATTTTGGCAAAGCAGCTCCATCATGTTGTGCATCTAGGCAGAGTCGGAGTGTCTATGCAAACAACATCTTCTCCTGAAGTCTTTTCCCATAGCTCATCACTAGATGTCAGGGGAGAGCTCATTCATGCCTGGCTTACATAAATATAAGACAAAAGACAACAGATGGAGACAGGAAAACACAAGGAAATAATGAGACAGTGTTGGCCAGTGTGATGGGCAGTGTCCTCATTACCCCAGCAGCCTAGCCATTATCAAGTTTTTCATAGGCATTGCAGCAAAGGTGAATGTTAAGGAGGGTTTTGAAGGAGGATAATGAGTTAGTTTTGTGGATGGTAAAAGGTCTCCTCCAAAACAAGCATGAGGGGCAGAATGGAAGAAAGTATGAAAGAGCTTGCTTGAAAATTTAACATGTGGGCAGTGGAGTCTGGCATGATGGGCTGATTGGAGGTGGAAGTTGACATCCCAGTAGTGAATGAGAGATGATAGGTAAGAGAAAGGGAGGGATGAGAGTGGGCACAAGGGAGAGCTGGCTTTGGAATGGAATCACTGGAGCAAGTAGAGGGCTATAGGAGGAGAACAGAGGAGTTAGGGTGACCAGATGTCCCGATTTTATAGGGATTGTCCCTATATTTGGGGCTTTTTCTTACATAGGCTCCTATTACCCGCCACTCCCTGTCCCAATTTTTCACACTTGCTATCTGGTCAGCCTAAGAGGAGATATTGTGTGTCTGTGAAAGGGAAGAAGGAGAGTTGCAGGAGGGGGAAGAGTAGAGAGGTCACTTTACCCAGGCAAGTATTCCCTTGAGCCTCTCTATTGTTGGTTCATGAGTGGCTGGCAAAAGAGATTTACAGTTTGTCACAAGATCACAGTGTGAGAGGAAGCCCATGTGGTAAACCAGAGGACTCAGTTCCTCCGGGTTCCATGCACCCCGGAGGAACTTGTCACAAATGTGACTCATTAACTTCACCAGGATTGTGAGGGTGAAGAGTGTACTGTTGAGTAAGGGTCGCAAAACCACTACCAAAGTCATTATTTCTTAGGGAACATCAACACCAAAAGTAACCCTAACATTATTTAGTGTTTTGGAGCAGATATAATCTCTTGCTAAAATGATCTTTGTTAGGCTATTATTCTTAAAATAATAAAATAGAGTGGAAAAAAAACCTCACGTGATTTACATGAAGTAATTTCAGCTGCTTGACTGTATGTAATTGCAAAATCTGGTTTCTGGATTGGTGTTGTGCATCTGATAAACCCGTCCTTGTCTAATGTGTAATTGTGCAATTATGTAGCATCCTATTCATGGTTTTAAAAGGATGTAGAAATTGTAGAATAATTTAACATGCATGTTGATTACTTTAGAGTTCAGCATCATAGTTATTTAAGGGGCACATTTAGGTTGTGTTAGTTAAGGTGGATTTAAGCCCAGCATTTAGATTTTGTGAAAACTAAATTGGAAATGGAAATGTCTCTAGGGTTTTTGTTTGTTTTTTGAAATGTCTGTGAAAACAGTTTTTGGTTTAGATTTAAACATTCCCCTCACAGTACGTGCAACCAAACATCACAGCACTAGGTGAGTGTAGGAAAGACAAAGAGAAAAACTGAATAATCTCTTTCCATTGTTACATGCTAAATAAAATGCAAGATGTAAACAAGCCACAAAAAAACCAACCCTTCAGTCTGCTCTGGAGGGATGGATCCCTGCATGGAGCCCCACTGAAGTCAATGGAGATATATGGCAGCTGGAAGGTAAGGGGCCCAAGAGTGAGAGAAGTAAACAAGATTTTTAAAATTCTGTCACACTCTAAGCTGTTGTTTGTAGTTCAGGGACAGATATTTAGGGATTTAAATGGCTGTTGTGAACTTCAAAAATTACACTCTGAAAACTGTTTCCCTACTATTGGCTGGGATAATTTTCCCCACATTTGCCTATAAAGAGTCCCCTCTCTCTCCTCCCAGGACAGAAAGGAGGGCCCATGATGCTGTTTGCCACCCCTCCAAACCTTGCAGAGCATGCACCATTGGCTCAGAGGCTGGAGGCTGGCCAGACCTGAAGTAGGAGAATGTACATCCTCCACCAGCCTGATAGAGATTCCAGTAAAAAATATTTCCCTTCATCAAACTAGATACACATGTACAACTTTCAAGTGTAGACTTAACAGGAAAACTCTTTTGTTTCCACTCTAGCCATTACTATTTCTTTCTCATTGTGGCAGGAAGCACATTGCACCTTCCCATGAAACCCCACCTAGTCCTTTCCTACCACTTTAAAATAAAGCCGTAACCGTGGACTCTTGTTATCTGAACAAAAACAAACACTGCCTGTTTTCTTTCCAGCTCAGGGTTTGAAAGAATATAAGCTTGCTGTGGTCCTGCCATCTGAGGAATTGGCTCCCAGCAAAATCATAATCTATTCTGTTTAAAGGAGTTCAAGGAGCTTGGAATCACAGCTATAGACCCTTTCAGAATAAATGAGGCAACGTTAACAAACCCTCCATCAATTCTGTGCCTTGTACCGGCACAAAACAAAGAAAGAAAGAAAAACACACACACCCCCAAAACAATATCCTGTACAAATACTGCTTGATGGAAGGGGCCCCTTTTACCTACCCACCCCTTCTGTTTCAAACCCCAAGACATTTACTTTGATGTCTCCCAATCAATTTTCCTGGTGCACAAAGAGCTCCTTTAAAGTCAACTAAATGGTCCTTCTTTCTCCTTGTCCTTATGGAATCACAGCAAGCAGGATTCACATCACTCTGAGCTCCCTGCACTGTTCCTGGTAACCCCTGTGCACTAACCTCTTACACACTACACCTTCCTGCATCATTCTACTATGTCTATACTGCCACTTCAAAGACTTAATGTCGCTTCAAGTGATACTGCCTTTAAAGAACTTCTCATCAGTGAGAGGATTTTCTCGTCATATCACATCAGACTTTTCAAGTTTCTTGTTAATAGGGGTCACCTTTGAAGGTCTGCAAATTGCTGAAAAGGTTTTTCTCCAAGTTCTTCATGTGACTGGACTGGCTCTCTGAAGAGCTCTTTAGCATTCCTCCAGAGGAGTCTTTTATCTTCAGGAGCATCCCTGAGGAGCTTCTTATTGTCTGGATCTGGGCTCCCTTGAAGAGTGTTGAGGCCCTCTGACAAGTCACTGCTTATGGGCAAATTCGTGATTCGGTGCCTATACATTATTGAGTTCAAGGGGAATTCTCACCTGAGTAAACTGAGCACGATATGGCAAATACAGGAGTGAGTACAAGAGAACAGATTTTTTTGTTCATCACTAAATCTAATTGCTGTAAGAAACAAATAGCAAACTTTGTTAAAAATGAAGACAGACATCCTGCCAGGCAGTACTTGGCATTTTAAATTAGTGATGGGCAAATATTTGTGTATGACATCAGAACCTAACTCTTCACTTTAATCTTGAGCCTTTTTGTTTGTTTATTTGAAAAAGTTTGATACATTGTTTTCTTCCCCTATTTATTTTTAGTCCCCTCCCCAGAGTGCTGCACTACCTTTTGCACGCTGGACAGTACCACATGCACTTCTGAAGGCCTTACTGCAAAGAGGAAGTACCAAAAATCTCATGGGAAAGCCTCTCCTCAGGAGATCTGTATGCCTAAAGGAACTACTCCAAGCTTACCTGTGCCACACCTGTGAGCTTTTTGAGGTTTGCTCATCACTAAGTCAATTTGCCAGAGTAATGATTGCAAGATAAGTTTTAAATTCTTCGAGGTATTTCTTAGTGCCAATTTTTTTAGTGTACAAATTTTAAATGGGTTCTATTTTTTGCACATAGAAAATTCCTATTGCCTTGCCTTAATGTTTTAAGCATACAAGGAATGCAAGCCCAGGCCCTAAAATTCATTCAGTATATATGACCTTTTAATACTAAACAGTGTGTAACAAGCACATCCATTTTCCCACTTGCTATCTAGTAAAGTACTGTGCTTTCAAAATCCTGCTTTTTCAAGTTTGTTTCTTTATGTAAATTTTTAAAGGGTACTTATTTGATTTGGGGTCATGGTCTCCGCTTCTATGTGATTTCTGGAAGGGAGTTTACTTCTGAAAGCAGGGAGCCATTACAGAAACACCAACAATATAATCAGACCAATTGCTGACACACTTAAAAATGATGTGAAAATGCCTGTGAATCTCAATGACAAAAATAATGTAATTTAGAATTTAAGTAAAGGAATAGATTGGGTAATTATTTACAGACAATCCAGAAACAACAATTACTGTCACAGGGAGAGCTAGATCTTCCCAATTACTGTCACTAGGAGAGCCAGATTCAAGTCTGAGTTATGACCTGGGCCTAGCGTAACCTTTGGGTTGGCTAGAATTTACTTCATTGTGCTTCTCCAGTGCCTAAAAAACCCAACTCCCATAGAAAAGCACTTGGAGACCCAAAATTCAGTCACTGAGGATATTCAGCAAGGATTGCACAGGGTCAACCTCACCACAATCAGGTCCAAAAGAACAAAAGAATTAACTTATTTTCAAAGTATCAACTTTATAAAATCTTATGATAAAGAAACATTAATAATAATAATTTTTACAACATAATATGGCTGCTTTATAAGCCATACACATTATCTTCACAGTTATACATAAACATAAGAGAACAAATTAAATCTTAGCAGGTCAGTCCCCACAGAAACACACTGCGAAGAAACTCAGAGTTCCCAAAAGCTTAGGTTGAGTCCATCTGTCTCAGTTAGAGTCTTTGATCATCAAATCTATACAGTCTGCTTAGTCAAAAGCAACATCTTCCCTCCACTTGCTAGCAGAAATCTGCAGTTAGAATCCAAGCAGATTCTTCCTCCTCTGCTGAAATCATTCAATTAGCTAGTCAGCTAATCAATTAACCAACCACTCAGGTCAGGGTATTGATTGGAGTGGCCAAACTTACTGACCCTCTGAGCCACAGATGGCAATTGTCAGAAATTCGAGAGCTGGGGGGCACCTGCCAGGGCTTGGGGCTTCAGCCCTTCTCCTGCTGAAGTCCCAAGCCTTGGCACAGGCGCCCCGCAGGACAGAAGCCCTGAGACCCCTCCCTCCCCACTGGGATGTGTGAGGGGAACACATGGGGTCACATACCCACCCCCCCAGATTTTTACCAGGGTTTGCTGGCCCTGCTCGGTCACATAGTGCTGTTGGGCTTCCCTCCGTACATGGCAGCTGCTGGAGCCAGCAAGTTGGGAGCTGAGGCCATGAAGAGAGGCAGTGGCAAACAGCTGAGGGTTGCAGGGAGCGCTCCTGCTTTTGCTGCTTCCTTTCCTCCCAGAGCTAAAGCAGCAACTCTTCCCTGCAATTCCAAGTTGTTTGCCACTACCTCTCCATGCAGAGCAAACAGCTGGGAGGTGCAGGGAGGGGCCACTGATGGTAAGAGTGGTGTGTGTGCTGGGGGAGGGGGGACATGACTCAAGCTGTTGGGGGGCAGAGAACCTTTACATTGTGGCCCCCATCATTCTCAGCAGGCACCGGTCATCTCTGATAGATGCTAATAGCCCCATCACAGGGCAGAATCCCCAAGCTCCCTCCCTCCTGTATGGCAGACGGACAATGGTGGGGTGGGGGGGGCTATGAGATCTGCACTTTAACTGTAAAGGAGCCGTATGCAGCTCGTGAGCCGCGGTTTGGCCACCCCGATGTAGATTTTTTAAAATCCTGTTACAAGACCAATACGAAACTGAGAACAGCAATGTAAATGACACATTCCCCCTCAACATATTTAAATAAGAGAAAAGTTGGTGACTTAGACAAGTTGAGACAATTTAACTAAAACAATTTGGCTAAAATCAAACAACATTCAAAATGTACAATTAAAATAAATTATTTTTCCCTCCCAATTTCCCCTTTCTATAATTAACACTGCCTGGCCTTCCATTGTGGAGGGTTAACCATATCACTAACATGCTACAAAATGCTTCAAAGTTAGGGACAACAGCCTGCTTCCTGCTCTTGGGCTCAGCTTCCCCCAACCCACCCACTGCACATGGGCTTTTGCAAAGCAGCTGATCTGTCTACTTGCCCTCATGGACTCTGAGTCCAGCAACAGGGAACCTATTGAGCATACCCAAAACTACCACACCCAATTCCAGAAACTTCTGGTTCTGAGTGTGGACAGCTAAGTGTGCATCTGCCTAGCAACAATGACCCAGACACAACTCATTCCTACCCACCCTCCCAATAGAGCTCTTAAAGAGCTATCTTCCTATTAGGCATGTTGGTTACGCTAGCTTCCTCTTGGGTCCTGGGAATTCAGGACCCTGGAGTTTCAAATAACTGAGGCCTGCTTGGAAAATCTTTCTGTTCTCAGTGGGAAGGAGAGCAGCGACTGGTGGTTGAGTTGGGTCTTCAAGCTAAGACAAAGAGTGAGGGCTTCCCTATGAAGAGAAAAAGAGAGAGAGCTAGGAATGGAGCTTGCAAGGGGCTTGGCTGAAAAATGTCTGTGGAAGAGGATAAGAAGAAATAGGCTGAAGTAGGAGGTAGCCCTGTGAATTGCAAAACAAAGCAGTTTGATGCTGAGAACAGATAGCTTCTTCAGAGAGGAGTCCAGCACTGGAGCACTACCCAATGATGCCATCTACTGGTGGTGGGAAGAAATCCTTGTAACTAAAGGGAAGAACTGAGAGGACAGGTGTGGTCCCAGGAGGGAGGACAACTTGATCTTAAGGTAAAGAGAGAAGGAGACGTCTGCAGCCAAGGGGAAGGACTTATAGGTTGGAGGGGTCAGTGACCCCAAGGAGGGCAAAGGATTTGCCTTGAGCAGCTATTCATTGTGCTTTACTTTGGACTTTCCTTGCCCTCGAAGGACTTCTGATTTGGATCTCTGGCCAAATCACATGCAAGCCTGAGGAAGGCCCTCTTTGGCAGGGAAGCTGAGGTATGGACAGCCTGGTGCCGAACTTAGTAAGCTGAGCCTGTTAACGCCTTCTACCATTTATTTCAAATATCCACAAACTTTTTTCTGTCTGTTTCAATTTACAGGCAGCAACCTTCATCTTCTCCATTCTGAAGGATGTATCTACCAGGTTTGTTTAAAATCTGTTTGCCTGTTATCATATTCATATCCATTATGAGAATAGTGAATTAATAAGTCTGACAAATATGCCTCTATTATTGTCCATTTTGCAATCCTGCCTCTCACTTGGTGGATTATTAGGCGGCATCCATATGTGACTTCAAACATGCTCTTCTGTCGCAGTGGGACTAGTTTCCAAGTCTCAATCCACAGTCTGCAATTGCTGGTAACATGGTTGCTACCATTGAGAATAATCATGCTCCCTTAACATCTGACAGTCTTATCCTGGAGGGTAACTCTGAATTCTACTGGAAATTGAGTACTGCCTGTTACTCATCAGTTCTCAAACTCCTGGAGATATCTTTCCATCTTTCCTTATAAATGTACATCATTTTTCATCAGTAATATCCATTTTATCAAAATTATCAATCAATGGAAATACTATCCTTCTATCCTTTAACTTATACTGAAACTAACATTCCTCTGATTGAAAATGGACCAGATGCATGCTGTATGCAATAAATGGTGGAGTTTTCAATTTGTAATAAGAGATTATTATGATTAATATCAAACATGACTTTGAATGATTTAACTCCTAGCCATACAATGCACACTCAGTGAGAAACCCTAATGACTCCTTTCCTACTGACAGCTCTTACATGACTTTATTACTGCATCTAAAAACAGTTACAGAATCATCTCTAAAGCAGGATCCAGTTGATATTTCTGCTCCAAACTATCTAGCTTTAAAAAAAAAAAAAAAAAAGCAACAATGGTTCCTCATAGCTTTTATCTCAGGCAGTAAAAACCTGCTTGTCTAAGGGACCAGTTAATCTTGGAGCAAAATGTAGCTCAAGTTACATAAACGAACAGCAGAAAATAATCCTTGCTGAAGTAAAACATATATTAATTAGGCAGTCATTGTAAGAGGCAATAAGCTTCCCTGCTCTCCCTAACAATTCCAGTAGGTAACCAATAACTTTGCTGTAGAATTCTGGATCTTTTGCAGTAAGTGGTTGGAGTTTATCTCACTCTGTATAACTTGCCACATCATCTCCTTAATAAGTCATGTACTAATGTGTTCAACCAGTCTTTGACCCTGTAGATTAACACTGAAGATGTCTTAACTCCTAGAAGTTGTAGTCATTTTGGTTTGAAGCCTAGAATTTGCCAGCAGAACTTTTAATAACACAACAGAGGAAACAGGCTTCACACACCAGGAATTGGTCACATCCCAGCTTTACTCTGGGTGCAGGCACTGCTGGCATGCTGTAGCGAGAACAGCAATTGTGGCTGGTTGCTCCTTGTTTTGGTACAACTGATTCTCTGCCTGTATTTTATTGCACACAATACTGTAACAAACGCGGAGCCATCCAGCAACTGTGTGGCTGTTGCTATGTTACAAGCCATGGCCTCCTGGAACTTGACAGTGCCAGCTGGATGCTGTGCTCCAGAAAACATGAACCCTTTGAGCTAAAGCCAAAGCAACAGTTCCTCTGTCTGCAGCAGTGATGCAAATATTTCCCCCAAATATTCCTTCACATTTTCCATGGATTTCGCTCTCGACCCTTTGTGACTGCTGCCTACAAATTCTAGGCCTTTAATGACACCTTTACTTACATTGAGTAATGTCTTGCTCTGAGAGTAATTCCTCTGAAGACATTTAAATGAGCATAATTAACCCTCTAATTAGATTAATGGAAGCAGGTCACACCTGTCAAAGTTATTGTTTCAGGCTCAGGCAAACATCACTGTGTGTGTTTGTACTTAGTTTTCACTGTGAAGGTTCTGTCAGCAGTCATAAAGGCTCAAAATTTATATTTTTTAAGAATTAAAACCTTCGATTCCGAAACACAAAATGGCACCCACCACAAAATAAGTGCAAAATCACAGTAGGCCAGCTCAAATCAGGCTTTGACCATGACTGCAGAATACATGTCAGTGCTGGAGTTAGAACTTGAGTTTCTGATGCTAAGTCCTGGCTCAGTTGTATTAGACTGTTTCATTAAGTTATCCTATAGTTTGGCTGTTGAGCCCCTACCTGCATTTGGCAGCAGTGGGCAAGTATAAAGCAAGAACTGATGATAGTGGGTGACTCACTAATGGGTTATAAGCTCAGTTCAGATAACCAGCCAGAACTTCAAATCCTTACCCAAACTTTTGATCATTGTACAGCTCCCTCATTTCAATTAAAAGGAAAACAAACAAAAAACTATTCAGTGGTAACCAGGTATTATTATGTATCGTATTTTTAGGAAAGTTCTATTATGAAAATTATATATCAGTTTATTTTACATCATTGCATTCCATTTATGAGTCAAATGTACAGTGTGTTTTTAAACATGTTATATATTAAAATGCTATTCTTTATCAGTGCCACATAGTAATTTTCTGAATTGGGGGTAATTTATAATTTTATTGAGCTTTTCAGATATTTATAAAAATTTGAGTAATAGAAGTACTGTCAGAATATTCCTGTAGAGACCACAGTACATTGTTAGGTTTCAGAGTGGTAGCTGTGTTAGTCTGTATCAGAAAAAGAACGAGAAGTACTTGGACCTAATCACATCAGCCACACTATTAGAGGCTCATTCATCTGCACGTCTACCAATGTGCTATATGCCATCATGTGCCAGCAATGCTCCTCTGCCATGTACATTGGCCAAACTGGATAGTCTCTACGCAAAAGAATAAATGGACACAAATCAGACGTCAAGAATTATTCAGATACCAGATGGAGAACACTTCAGCCTCCCTGGTCACTCAATTAGAGGCCTAAAAGTGGCAATTCTTCAACAAAAAAGCTTCAAAAACAGACTCCAATGAGAAACTGCAGAATTGGAATTAATTTGCAAACTGGACACCATTAAATTAGGCTTGAATAAAGACTGGGAATGGGTGGGTCATTGCACAAAGTAAAAGCTATTTCCCCATGCTAATTTTCCCCCTATTGTTACTCACACCTTCTTGTCAACTGTTTGAAATGGGCCATCCTGATTATCACTACAAAAGTTTTTTTTTCCTCCTGCTGATAATAGCCCACCTTAATTGATTAGTCTTGTTAGAATGGATATGGCAACACCCATTATTTCATGTTCTCTGTGTATATATATCTTCCTACTGTATTTTCCACTTCATGCATCCGATGAAGTGAGTTTTAGCCCATGAAAGCTTATGTCTAAATAAATTTGTTAGTCTCTAAGGTGCCACAAGTACTCCTCGTTCTTTTTGAGTATATTGTTAAACTCATTGCTCTAGCAACTCCAGTAACACAGGATAAATTGTATTAATCAACTATTTACTTAGCAGAAGCTCTTTCTTACCACCTTTCAGTTCCATTTTTTAAAGGAAACATTAAATCATTAAGTAGCTTTTCACGATCAAGCAGAAAGACTCTTGCAGAGCTAGGAATAAAACACAGGTCTTTAACTGCAAGGCCATCCTTCCTCCCCATAATTGATAGCAGATGGACTAGTGAACCTAAGGTCTCTTCCATTTCTAATGTCTACGATTAACATGCCAACTTGTTTTTTAAATCAGTACTTCATAGCCTGTGTTCTTGGTTACACAGAACTTTGCCTTCCAGATAATATGCATGCAGCTAAATATAACCAACTCAAAAGCTCATTGTCCTCCCACTAGGCACGACTCAAGGGCTTTTTCCTCTGTGATAGGCATAGACAAAGGTCACATAATGTAGATATATTTGTACCTCTATGCAAATAATGAACTGAACATGCAAAGAAGACCCACTGGTCAGGAAACGGTATAACTGCTACTAAGATCATATTTAACAGAGAACCCATTCTGTGTTTGTCTGTTGGTGGCGGAAATATTACAAACATAACATGAGAAGGAAAGTCTTTACTGACCCAGAAACCCCTGGTGACTCCCTAACAACCAGCCAGGCCTTTGGTCCCACAGGAAAAGTATCTTGTGCAAGTGAATTTCAGACTAGTACAATTCATATACAAAGCAAAATCTTGGATATAAAGGAAATTTGCAATATGTAAGTTTTGGAAAGTCACTTTTTTTGTTGTTTTGGTATGTGGAACATTCAGTGTTACAGCTGGAGCCCCTGCAGCTTTCTGTTGCTGCTGCATTATTGTGGTATTTCAAGCCGTGTGCTTGGTCTGTGTAATTCCTATTCCATACTCCTTTTTTTTTTCCTTTGGGGGAAGGGGCAGTAGTAAGTGAAATGCATGGTTTCCATTTTGTGCTGGATTCACCTCTTGCCTTCCTCTCCAGTAATCACGGCAATAATAGGGAGCTGAGGAATGCAAGGTGGGCTGTCAGCTGTAGAACTGCTGATCTGCTGTGGGTCACAGGTGAGCATTTCTGCTGGAATGCCAAGAATTGTACTGAGCTTCTATAAAGTCATTTTTGCAAAATGCACACTGCCATGATTAATAATAGCAGAGAGTCATAGAAATGTAGGGCTGGACAGGATCTCCAGAGGTCATCTAGTCCAGCTCCCTGTGCTGAGGCAAGACCAGGGAAACCTAGACCATCCCTGACAGGTGTTTGCCTACCTATTCTTAAAAACCTCCAGTGATGGGAATTCCACAACCTCTCTTGGAAGCCTATTCCAGAGCCTAACTATCCTTATAGTTGGAAAGTTTTTCCTTATTTCTAATCTAAATGTTCCTTGCTGTAAATTAAGCCCATGACTTCTTGTCCTACCTTCGTGGCCATGAAGAACAGTTGATCACTGTCCCCTTTACAACAGCCGTTAACATGTTTTAAGACTGCTCAGCTTCTCCCCTCAGTATTCTTTTCTCAAAATTAAACATGCTTATTTTTTTAACCTTTCCTCACAGGTCAGCTTTTCTAAACTTCTTATCATTTTTGTTGCTCTCCTCTGGATTCTCTCTAATTTGTCCACATCTTTCTTTGAATGTGGCATCCAGAACTGAATCACAGAATCATAGAAGATTAGGGTTGGAAGAGACCTCAGGAGTCATCTAGTCCAAGCCCCTGCTCAAAGCAGGACCAACACAAACTAAATCATCCCAGCCAGGGCTTTGTCAAGCCGGGCCCTAAAAATCCCTAAGGATGGAGATTCCACCATCTCCCTAGGTAACCCATTCCAGTGCTTTGCCACCCTCCAAGTCAAATAATATTTCCTAACATCCAACCTAGACCTCCCCCACTGCAACTTGTGACCATTGCTTCTTGTTCTGTCATCTGCCACCACTGAAAACAGCCTAGCTCCATCCTCTTTGGAACCCCCTTTCAGGTAGTTGAAGGCTGCTATCAAATCCCCCTTCACTCTTCTCTTCTGCAGACTAAATATCCCCAGTTCCCTCAGCCTCTCCTCATCAATCATATGCCCCAGTTGCAGCCTCTGCTGGACTCTTTCCAATTTGTTCACATCCTTTCTGTAGTGGGGGGCCCAAAACTGGACGCAATAGTCATGGCCATCTCTAGACACCTAGCCCCAGGCCTCCATGGGGATCCATCCTCAGCCCTCCAAGGGGAGGGGGAGGGGGACAGCACCCAAGGTTTGTCAGGGGAAAGAGCAGAATTGAGGGGCAGGGGGGAAACCACCCCCCAGCAAGAGCCAGTGGAGCAGAGTGGGCTGGGGCCAGATTGCTCCACTCCTGTCGTTCGGTGATTGTAGGGCGGGCCTGACCCCGCACTCATAGGATGGTGGGAAGTGAAGCAACCTGGCCACAGTCCACTCCACTCAGCTCTCCTGACTCCCAGCCTTGGACTTGGGGGGCACGGAGGAACTTCCCTGCAACTCTCACTGGCGGTGCAGCTGGGAGCTAATGGAGCGGAGTGGGCTGGAGCTGCGTCGCTCCACTTCCTTCCTCCCAGTGAGTGCAGGGCACACCTGACCCCTGCCACAGTCCCCTGGAATGTAGCTCAGGGGAAGGGGTGTAGTGGGGGCAGGGCTGGGGCAGAGCAGGGGTGGGGGCAGCTTTCATGGCCAGCTTAGCCGTCCAGGGGATCAAGCTGGCCGCTGGAGGCTGGAGCAGAACACAGCTGCATAGGGCACCAGGAAATTTGGGGCAATTTGGTGCCCTAAATTTCCTGGTGCCCTACAGAGCTGCGTAGTTTGCGTATGAGTAAAGACAGCCCTGGCACTAGTCCAGTGCCGAATAGAGGGGAATAATCACTTCCCTTGATCTGCTGGCAATGCTCCTACTAATGCAGCCCAATATGCGGTTAGCCTTCTTGGCAACAAGGGCACACAATGTTCACTTATAGCCAGCTTCTCATCCAATGTAATCCCCAGGTCCTTTTCTGCGGAACTGCCACTTAGCCACTCAGTCCTCAGCCTGTAGCGGTGCATGGGATTCTTCCATCCAAAGTGCAGGTCTCTGCATTTGTCCTTGTTGACCCTTATCAGATTTCTTTTAGCCCAATCCCCCAATTTGTCTAGGTCACTCCCTGACCCTATCCCTACCCTCCAGTGTATCTACCACTCTCTGCAACTTAATGTAATCTGCAAATTTGCTGTGGGTGCAATCCATCCCATCATCCAGATCATTAATGAAGATGTTGAACAAAACCAGCCCCAGACAGATCCCTGGGGCATTCTGCTTGTTACCGGTTGCCAACTAGACATTGAGCCATTGATCACTACCCATTGTGCCCAACGATCTAGCCACCTTGTAGTCCATTCATCCAGTTTATACTTTTTCAACTTGTATCAAAAGCTTTGGTAAAGTCAAGCTATATCACAGTCTCAGTACTCCAGCCGAGGCCTCACCAGTGCCGAGTAGAGCAAGACAATTACCTCCCATATCTTACATACAATAGTCCTTTTAGCATGTTCCAGAATATTTATCTTTTTATGCGATTGCATCACATTCTTGACTCATTAAATTTGCAATTCACTATAATACCCAGATCCTTTTCTGCATTACTACTACCTAGCCAGTTATTCCTGATTTTGTATTTATGCATTTGATTTTTTTTCCTAAGTATATTACTTTGCACTAGTCTATATTGTATTTCATCTTGTTGATTTCACACCAACTCTCCAATTTTCAAGGTCCTTTTGAACTCTAATCCTGTTTTCCAAAGTGCTTGCAACCCCTCCCTGCATGATGTCATCTGAAAATTTTATAATCATATCCTCCACTCGTTATCCAAGTCTTTAATGAAAATATTGAATAGTACTGGACTCAGGACAAACTCTGTAGGACCACACTAGGTAAATCCCCAAAATTTGACTGTGAACCATTGATAACTACTCTTTGAGACTGTTCTTTCAACCACTTGTGCACTTACAATATAATAATTTCATCTAGACCACATTTTCTTAATTTGCTTGAGCATGTTGTGGGATTGTATCAGAAGCCTTTGTAAAATCAGGATATATCACATCTGCGGTTTCCCCACTATCCACTAGTCTAGTAACTCTGTCAGAGAAGAAAATTAGGTTGGTTTGGTATGATTTGTCCTTGATAAATCCATGCTGGCTATTCCTTACAACCTTATTATCCTCTCTGTGCTTACAAATTGTTTAATAATTTGTTCCAGTAGCTTTTCAAGTATCAAAGCTAGGCTTTCTAGTCTATAATTCCCTGGGTCCTCTATGTTTCCTTTTTTAAAGATAGGTACTGTGTTTGCCCTTTGCCAGTCATCTGGGCCCTCACCCATCCTCTATGAGTTCTCAAAGATATTAACTAATGATTCTAAGATTGCTTCAACTAGTTCCTTTGGTATCCTAGGATGAATTTCATCAGGCCCTGCTGACTTGAATGCCTCTAATTTATTTACATGTTCTTTAACCTGTTCTTTCACTATTCTGGCTTCTGTTCCTTCTCCCTTGTTGTTAATATTATTTGTGTTAAGTATCTGGTTACAATTAACCCTTTTAGTGATGACTGAAGCAAAATAGGCATTAAAAACCTCAGTCTTCTTGCCATTGGCTGTTGTTAGCTCTGCTTCCCAGCTAAGTAGAGGACCTATGCTGTCCTTCATCTTTCTCTTGCTCATAATGTAGTTATAGAACCTTTTCTTATTGTTTTTTTATGTCCCTTTCTAGTTGTAACTATCTGTGTCTTGGCCTTTCTGATTTTGTCCCTGTATGCTTGGGCTATTCTTTTGTACTCATCCTTAGCAATTTGTCCAATGCATCTTGATGTATTTGGCAAACATGAATGCATTCAGCCTCACAGCATTTTATGCATGGCAAAATAATACAGACATGTACTCTCCACTGGTTTTGAGACAACTTGGTTTTGAGATCATGGCGGTATTGTTAGCAAAGTTCTGTGTATAGACTCATCAATAATGCCCTAACATAGACTCAGAGGCCCAGATCCTCAAAGGTATTTAGCCTTCTAACTTCCACTGAAATCAGTGGCAGTTAGGACCCTAAATACATTTGAGGATCTGGGCCAAAATGGTTAAAATGTATACACACAGCTGAGTCCTGCAGTCTTTATCAGGCAATATTCCCACTGACTTCACTGCGGGCTCACATAATAAATATTCATAGCCTGCAGTCTGTCCAAATAGTTCTTGATTCATAAGGAGAACTTGCTGTGTGGGCAAACTGTATAAAGGTGTATTGACATTCCCCCCAAGACAATTCACATTGCTGCCGAACCTGGTAAAATATTTCATTGTCTCACAGAGTATGACCTTGAGTAGGAAATGCAGAGGTCTGATTTACTGATAAATAAGTACTATCCCTTTGTATTCTGAGAGAGGAGACTAAACAACCACGGGAGAGAAGTGACACATCAAAACATGCTGTTTCGGCTGGATTGGACAGTGCTGCTCAGAGTTGAACTACTTGCCTCTCTTCTCCCTGCTGGAGCAGCTGTCACTTAAGAAAAGATACAGCCTGCTGGGTCTAAAGTTAATTTATGTTCTTGCAGGAAAAAAACAGGAACATGAACTTCAATGTGCTAAGAATGGAGGCGCAGCTTCAAAAAGTATACTAAAAATAAAGATTTTTGGGTTTGAGCCACCAACTCTTAAGGTGGAATCACTTATTCTCTCTCTTCAGTGGAACCACCGTCATGATTTCCATCCTAGTACAAAAACTTAGGTGTACAAGCATACAGAACAAACTACCCATCGAGCCAGTAAAACTGCATTCTCTAGTAGAGTTGGACTTTACTAGTTACATTGGATCCTTAGAATCCTTGGAGACATTTTGGGTAACCACTTAAGGAGGCTGCCTAATTCAAGTGTATGTAGTGTGTAATATTAAGTGTGTACTTGGGCAATCTAGCTTCAGTTCTTGCCTCTGCTACAGACTTCATATGTGACCTTGGGCAAGTCACTTAATTCTTCTGTGTTCAGTTCCCAGGAGTACTGTGAGAATGAATCCATAAATACTTGTGAGGTGCTCAGATACTATGATGATTGAAGGTATAAGTACCTAGATTAATAAGAGATTGGGTTTGCCAAGAGAGACGGCATTTGTTAGCTACCTGAGCATTCAGCTCAGTTTGACTCTGCTCAGATTTCTGGAATCCTCTAGCCCACCGGGGGCAGGCTCACACTTACATCAGCGTAGGCATACCCACGTTAACATTAGATAGTCTTATTTGTACTGCGTAACAATCTGCTGGGGTTCCCAGAATTTTGACTTACTATGTTACCCCTCTCAGCTTCAGCAAGTGAGAGATTTGCTACTGCTAAACTGTGTGACAACTCCCTGAACCACAGCTTGTCTGCCTTGCCTGCAAACTCTTTAGGTCTCTGCCAGTTCAAACCTTGCCTTACAGGTCATAAACAGTGAACCTCAACTCCTGAGTTCCCCAGGGATGTCTTCCAACTATACCCAACCCCCTTAATGAAGTTTCACAGAAGTGATTAAGCTCCTTTAAAGAGACAATACACTGGAGCCTGTTATCTTAACTAGCGTTAACAAACCTCACTCTTCAATCAGTGCACTGAATTGGTTTATAGTAAAAGCAAAACAAGTTTTTTTAACAAAAGAGCATAGGATTAAGTGATCCTAAGTATAAAGAATAAAGGGTTACAAGCAAACATACAATTGTAAAACTAAAACCTGAGTTAGCAAATTAGACTTTCTTGTTCAAAGAAGCGTTTCTCACCAAGTCTCTTTCCAGCATGGCTGACCAGACTCTCTGGCCAGGACCATTCACGGAGCTCAAAGTGCTCGGTTCTTTTATCCCTTCACATGAGGGATTCCAAAACAGCTTTTTTTTTCTCTCTCTCCTTATATTTTCCCAAAGTTTGTTGACTCTGCTTCAAGAGGCAGGAAGGCTTCCTGGGAGTGTTGTCTCCTTCCCCCATTTGAAATTGTTAAGTAGTCCTCTTTCCTCACTTGTTACCTGAGGTTTTTTTACCCAAAGCTTTTGATAACTTTTACTCTGTGCGAGGTGGGGTCAGGAAATAAATCAGAGGAGACATGGCCATCCGACTCAGGGATGGCTCCAGGGGTTTCGCTGCACCAAGCAGCCAAAAAAAAAAAAAAAGACGCGATCGCAATTGCGATCTGCGGCAATTCGGCAGGAGGTCCTTCGCTCTGAGTGGGAGTGAGGGACTCTCCGTTGAATTGCCGCCGAATACCTGAACCTGCCACCCTGCTCTGGAGTGGCCACCCCAAGTACCTGCTTGCCAAGCTGGTGCCTGGAGCTGGCCTTGGTGCATGTACATGAACGCAGGAAGCCTGGGAAACAAGCAGGAAGAATTGGAAGTCCTGGCACAATCAAGGAACTATGATGTGATTAGAATAACAGAAACTTGGTGGGGCAGTTCACATGACTGGGGCACTGTCCTGGATGGGCATAAACTGTTCAGGAAGGACAGGTATGGGAGGAAAGGTGGAGGAGTTGCATTGTAGGTAAGAGAGCAGTGTGATTGCTCAGAGCTCCAGTATGAAACTGGAGAAAAGCCTGTTGAGAGTCTTTGGGTTAAGTTTAGAGGAAAGAGCAACAAGACTGATGTCATGGTGTGTGTGTGCTATAGACAACTAGATCAGAAGGATGAGGTAGACAAGGCTTTCTTCAGACAAGTAACTGAAGTTTCAAGATCACAGGCCCTGGTTCTAATGTGAGACTTCAATCACTCTGACATCTGCTGGGAGAGCAATACAGCAATGCACAGACAATCCAGGAAGTTTTTGGAGAGTGTTGGGAACAACTTCCTAGTACAAGTGCTGGAAGAACTGACTAGGGTTTGTGGTCCTCTTGACCTGTTGCTTACAAACAGCGAAGAATTGGTAGGGGGAAGTAGAAGTGGGTGGCAACCTAGGCAGCAGTGACCATGAGATGGTTGAGTTCAGGATCCTGACAAACGGAAGAAAGGAGAATAGCAAAAAACAGACCCTGGACTTCAAAAAAGCAGACTTTGACTCCTTTAGGGAACTGATGGCAGGATCCTCTGGGAGGCTAATATGAGGGGGAAAGAAGTCCAGGAGAGTTGACTATATTTTAAAGAAGCCTTGTTGAGGGCACAGGAACAACCCATCCGGATGTGCAGAAAGAATAGTAAATATGGCAGGTGACTAGCTTGGCTTAAAACTGAAATCTTTGGTGAGCTTAAACTCAAAAAGGAAGCTTACAAGAAGTGAAAATTTGGACAGATGACTAGAGAGGAGTATAAAAATATTGCTAGAGCATGCAGTGGTATAATCAGGAAGGTCAAGGCACAATTGGAGTTGCAGCTAGCAAGGGGTGTGAAGGATAACAGGAAGGGTTTCTACAGGTTTGTTAGCAACAAGGAGAAGGTCAGGTAAAGTGTGGGGGAGGACCAAGTGACACATGATGTGGAAAAAGCTGAAGTACTCAAAGCTTTTTTTGGCTGTCTTTACAGACAAGGTCATCTCCCAGAATGCTGTACTGGGCAACACAGTATGGGGAGGAGGTGAGCAGCCCTCAGTAGTGAAAGAACAGGTTAAGGACTATTTAGAAAAGTTGGACATGCACAAGTCCATGGGGCTGGATGCAATGCATCCAAGGGTGCTGAGGGAGTTGGATGATGTGATTGAAGAGCCGTTAGCCATTATCTTTGAAAATTCATGATGATCGGAGAAGGTCCCGGACAGGGGCAGCTTTAGGCACTGCGGGGCCTGATTTGAAGGAGCTGCTGTCGAAGTCCCGCCACTGTCTTTGGTGGCAGCTCAATCACTGCCATGGAGGAAGGTCCTTTGGCCAAAATGTCATCGAAGACAGCGGCAACGATTGAGCTGCCATCACCGACACTGCCAGGACTTTGGCAGCAGCTCAATCGGCTGCCGGTGTCTTCGGTAGCATTTTGGGGGAGGGACCTTCCTCCGTGGCAATGATTGAGCTGCTGCCAAAGACAATGGCGGGACTTCAGTGGCAGCTCCTTTGGGATGATGCAGGGCCCTCTTAGGGGCAAGGGGCCCGATTCTGGGGAATCGGCTGAATTGCCCTAAAGCTGGTCCTGGTCCCAGATAGTTGGAAAAAGGCAAATATAGTGCCCATATTTTAAAAAAGGAAGAAAGAGAACCTGGGGAACTACAAACCGGTCAGCTTCACTTCAGTCCCCGACAAAATCATGGAGCAGGTCCTCAGGTAATCCATTTTGAAGCACTTGGAAGAGAGGGAGGTGGTTAGAAACAGTCAATATGGAGTCGCCAAAGGCAAGTCATGCCTGACCAACCTGATTGCCTTCTACGATGAGATAACTGGCTCTGTGGATATGGGGAAAGCGATCAATGTAATATACCTTGATTGTAGCAAAGCTTTTGATACGGTCTCCCACAGTATTCTTGCCAGCAAGTTAAAGAAGTATGGGCTGGATGAATAGACTATAAGGTTGAAATCTGACTAGATCGTTGGGCTCAACAGGTAGTGATCAAGGCTCGATGTATATTTGGCAGCCATTATCAAGCAGAGTGCCCCAGGAGTCAGTCCTGGAGCCGGTTTTGTTCAATATCTTTATTAATGCTCTGAATGATGGGATGAATTGCACCCTCAGCAAGTTCGCAGATGACACTAAGGTGGAAGGAGAGATAGATACGCTGGAGGATAGGGATAGGGTCCAGAGTGACCTAGATAAATTGAAGGATTGGGCCAAAAGAAATCTGATGAGGTTCAACAAGGAAGAATCCCATGCACTGCTACAGGCTGGGAAATGACTGGTTAAGCAGCAGTTCTACAGAAAAGGACCTGGGGATTACAGTGGATGAGAAGCTGGATATGAGTCAGCAGTGTTCTGTTGTTGCCAAGAAGGCCAACAGCATATTGGGCTGTATTAGTAGGAGCATTGCCAGCAGATCGAGGAAAGTGATTATTCCCCTCTATTCGGCACTGTTGAGGCCACACCTGGAGTATTGTGTTCAGTTTTGGTCCCCCCACTACAGAAGAGATGTGGACAAATTGGAGAGAGTCCAGCAGAGGGCAACACAAATGATTAGAGGGCTGGTGCACATGACTTACGAAGAGAGGCTGAGGGAACTGGGGTTATTTAGTCTGCAGAAGAGAAGAGTGAGGGGGGATTTGATAGCAGCCTTCAACTACCTGATGCGGGGTTCCAAAGAGAATGGAGCTGGGCTGTTCTCAGTACTGGCAGATAACAGAACAAGAAGCAATGGTCTCCAATTTCAGTGAGGGAGGTCTAAGTTGGATATTAGGAAACACTAGGAGGGTGGTGAAGCACTGGAATGAGTTACCTAGAAGTTTTTAAGGCCCAGCTTGACAAAGCCGTGGCTGGGATGATTTAGTTGGTGTTGGTCCTGCTTTGAGCAGTGGGTTGGACTAGATGACCTCCTGAGGTCTCTTCCAACCCTAATATTCTATGATTTTCACTACATTGTCCATTGCAGTTTTCCCCAGGCCTAGCCCTCTCTTCTTGATGGCTTTTTTAAATCTCCATATAGTGGAGTGGTGGACACTGATTCACCTAGTCTATACACCAAATCATACTTACTCCTAGGTATGTAATATGTTTAGCTACTATTGGCTGGAAAGCTTTTTGACAGACTGACTATCCGGGGCAACCTTTATGGAATTAAGATAAACTTTATTTAATTAAGTTAAACCTCATCAAATCAGGGTTAATACCTGTGGAGTACATTGTAGTCAAATGCAATTGTGTATGTGTTTTGGAGGCATTGTATGTATCTTCTCTAATAGGGAGGGGGTTGCTCATGTACTTCCTCCATTATCAGCTCTTTGAAGCCACCCTCCTGGAGAGAGCTGCATATATTAGGTCAACCTGGATTCTCTAGGACAAACAGACAAAGAAAGGATTTTTGGATAAGCAGCCTGGTTTTAAACTGGCTTGCAACCTTTTTCCTGGTCCAGCAAATGGACAGGACCTCTGGTCTACAGAGGGCCCCAGTCGTTAGGGTAAGGGTAGAAGGACAGGACCTACTGAGGGCTTGTAAGTTAGGTTCTTGTTCTGAACTGAAACTTTGATGAACTTGTAACCACAAGGAATCCCCTTGGGTGGAGTGGCTGAAGGACTTATCCTGCTAGAACCCATGTTAGAGTGAACTCTGATAAGCTTGTTAGCCTGTGCAGATTCTATAATTGCTTTTAATGTACTTTCTTGATAATGCTTTTTACCTTAAGAATAAAGTAGACTTGCATAGGAAGTGCTGTGTAGTACTTTATAACTTTAGCAATTACACCTGCTAACTGTCTCTAAAGAGAAAGCAAGCAGGTTCTACTTGGGCAGCATGTCTCTGCTGGGGATGACACAGGGTAGGCAGGGAACTGTGCAGCCTGGAAGTACCCGAGTCGTAAGGGAGTGGGACGTATGTATCCACCTAAGAAAGGCTATAGCAGGAGAGCTGGAAGCCTGAGAGTGGATGTCCTTGCTGGACCACTGAGGGGAAGTACAAGTGCAGTTACCTGAACTGTGACAAGCCCTGTTTAATTTATGTCATGGGTGAACGTGAAGGTGGTGGCGGTGAGGAGAATATTAATGTTTATTGAATCACGTTGCCTTTTAACCTGCAATATCTGTTTACTAAGTCATCTTGTGTAGGACATGAGGGACCTTTCTAATGTATTAGTTCTCAGGGCTTTGACACTAGTATTGCTATGACATACTTACAAACATATCTATTTTATTAGGTGCCCAAAAGTCTTCCAGTGCCTGACTCAAGACACTGTAATTCACTGTAATAAATATCATTTTACTGGAGACTAACATGACAAATCTAAAACTCAGTGCCTGTCTCTACCCAGAATGCTTTGGCAGTCTTTGGCAAAGAGCTGGTGTGTGGGCTCTGGGAACGAAGCTGAAAATTGTATGCTGCCTCTATTTATGCACTGAGTTCTCTTCTGCAGTGTGCACTCACATAAAAAGGGGAGTTCAAAACAAGCATCTGCACGCCCTATTCTAGTCCACATGCCTGAGCCTCCTGATTCAGGCTGCTACTTGGCTAGCAGCATTAATAAGTCAGTCTTCCTGGGTAGACAGAAAAAAAATATTCTCAGCCAGCAGGACTAAAATCTAAAACTCAGCTTGAGTTGTTTATAAATAGCATGAAACATAGTACTAGAAAATAAGCCCTGTGCATTTGGTAGGTTTTAATGGCTGGTAGATTAGACCTGTCTGCAGGAAACAGTAAAAGCTAAGTCTTCTTGCAGTTCTTACCTTTGTGAGTGGCCAAATGACTGATGTAACCGGGACTACTCACATGAGTAAGCATTGCTGGATCAACACCGAGTTGAAGTTATAAAACCCATAAGGCTATAACTGTAAAAAATAGCAATTTGTAGCCCATTTTACAGCACTTACTAAGAAATGAACATTGTGAAACTGCCAGGAAAGGAAACTTGGCACTGGTGAGTTGGCAACAGGTTGGTCCTGCTAGTGAAGGCAGGGGGCTGAACTCAATGACCTTTCGAAGTCCCTTCCAGTTCTAGGAGATAGGTATATCTCCAATTATTATTATTTTTATTATTATTTATTTTATAGTGTTTGACAAACCAGCAGTACCATGCATTGAAAACAATGCCTGGTCTGGCCACCAGGAAGATCAGCAGGACTGTCACACTGGACTTTCTGAGAGATCGAGACTCCTAAGAAATAACTAGTGGTTGTTTAATTACTTTCAGTTGAACCTCTGAGTCAGATCTGAATTATTATTAAACAAAAAACTGAGCTTCCATGCCAGCATTTTCTAAACTAGCGCAGAAGTCTGTTGCACTATCTTTCTGGGACAGACAGGGCAGAAAAGTACAGATCAGAAGGAATGCTAATCATTGTAATTCTCAGCAACACCAGCAGAGAATGAAGAATGAGTGTTAATTCTGCAAAGGAAGTGCAGGCCAAGAGCAATGGGGTAGGCTGAGGAAAAGATGGTGCCTGAAGTGAACATGACCAGTGTCTGAGTTGCCAAAATTAAGGACCTCTATTGTTTGCTTCAGCTTCTGGATCTGTGCCAAGGCTTCTAATCACAATCATACTGGCTGTCCTTAGTTGGAAAGGAAAGGTCCTATTCTTAGCAGGCACAAAAATGTAATACAGGGCTGGCATTCTGATGACCTTGTATTGTGATCTTGTGTCATCAAAAACTAAGTGGGTTTATTCAGGATCACTTCTGGGATAGGAAGGCTTCCAAAAACCATCTCTATGGTGTCTGTGATTTTGTAGGTGGTGTTCTTCCCTCTGATTCCACGGGCCAGCATGGTCGTAGAAAGGTGTCTCTCAGATGAGAAGTAAAACCAATATCTTGACCAGGTATGTTCATGTGGGGCCATATTTCCAAATTCTTAGCATTCAGAACTGGGCCCAGGTTTTTCAAAAGAGCTCAGCCTGCAGTAACTCTGACTGTGGCACTTATGGCCACACGATCAGAGTTTGGCACCCAATATTCCAAGGGATTTTTTTTCTTTTCTTTTTTTGGAAAATCTGACCCTCAATGAAAAGAATAGGGATGTTAACCCCAGTGTCCTAGGTTCAAAAGGGGGTTATGAACATTCATCCAAGTGCTTTCATTCCCCCTCCACTTTCAATTGGTGTCAGGGTCTGATTTATTTCTGCATTTCTTCAGTTTTACGACACTAACTCTATTGACTTATAGGAGAATTATTGGTATAAAATTAGACTAATGCAGTGGTGAAGCAGATGAACCTGTCTTCACATCATGCCCTGCAGTGTGATCCTGTGGTCATACAATCAATGGAAAGACTCTGACTTAGGCTTTGGATCAGGCCCCTACATAGCATTGCTGTGCCCTGTTGAAGAGCTGCTGTATTTCATTAATGCCTGAAAATATCCCACTGCTTTTCTTTGAAAAGTATGATCCCGATAAATCTACATTAGTAAATATCTGTGAGGCATTTTCACATTCTCAAATTAAAGGTGATAGAGAAAGGCAAAGAATTTTTCGTCTTTATGCTCCCTCTCCAAAGAGTTCGCTGAGCTCAGTGCATTTCAGCGTTATTAAAAGCGTGTCTCTCTTTCCCCTTCCACTCCCCCACCGAAGTGTCTTTACAAATCTCTCTCAACTGCTGGTCTTCATGCCGTACTATAGTTGTACTGTAGCTATGGGGTTGGGTGAGTTCACCTTAGCGAAGTGACATAAAGTAGTGGTGGCAGAAATAAAGAAGTTTCATTTTGTTGCAAACGGGTGAAAAGACAAAATTCGTTGCTTTCTCTGTCTATAAAGATGCTCACATGCTGGCATTCTAACCAGGCTTGTATTTTTGTAAGGGATAAACTCTTTTTCCCTTTGAAGAGCACAACCATGGCTTCTCTGATTTTATTTCTGTTTGTTCAGAGATGTACAGAAGCGAGAAGGCTCTGTCCTGCAAATCCTTACATGACTGAGCCTGTTGACTTTACTGAGACAACTTGGGTAAGGCTTGCAGCCGTGGCCCCTTATTTTGTTGTTCTAGTTGAGATTTAACTCTTTATTGAACAGGTATAATCAGCAAAGTCTTCAGGGGCTGGAATGGAGATATCTTTGCCTGGTGCATCCTAAACTGGCCTCAGGTTCATTTCACCTGAGATAAGCAGTTTCCCATTTTTGAAGCCTTTTCTGAATTAGAAGTGGACCCAAATCAAGATGCTAGATGCAACAACAGCTGGACCTGAGCTTTGTGTCTGAGGCTCATCTCTAATCTGAATTGTTATGAGGCTTCTTCTTTACAAACCCTCCAATCATTTCCTAGCTCCCCCATCCTACTGGAAACCTTCAATTACTACTTTGCTTATTTTTCCTCTCCGACACATCGATAAACTCTGACTATCCCCCCTCCCTTTCCACAAACCTTCAAAAGCAGCTATTGAAGTTTCTCATCATGTGGCCCATCAATTCTGCCAAGGGCTCTGGGGGGCCTCTGATGTTGCATACTTCAAATCCCACTTGCTGTGGGGGTTTTGTACCCCCCAGAGCACACTGTGCATCCCAGGGTGAGTATGATTTGAACTGGCTAACAACCAGAGTCCAACAGAGATGTTGCTGGTTCCTGTAATGGAAGCAACAAAGACGGTTGAGGTAATAGCCTAGGAAGTGTGGGAGGGAGGAAAGAGAGAGAGATGATGGATTGGAGTTCACTGGTTGGGAAGAACATCCAGTTTCTATCGGTTGGATGGTCCTTACATATTACGTTGAACCCTCATCCAGACATCCTGACACACATTCCATAGCAAACTACGGCCAATGCAGCTTCCAGAAGGATCAAAGTTGTTTAAAAGTATTGTCTAGGCAAGCATGCAGGAGGAACTCAGTCTGGGTAAAGATTAAGAAGTTATCTTTGTTTTTCTTCCTGTTTTTCTGTGGAACTGTCTGTATTTAGTTAGCTAGAATCAGACAACTTTCTTTCCTGTTTTAAAAGGTGTTTCTAGCTAAGGAAGGGCCCTTTGAACAGAGGCAAGACTGCTGACATATACCAGGGTTAGGTGGAACAAGGGAGTTACTGGAGGCATTATGAAAAGGTGAGTGATGAGCTGTGGGACTTATAGTTAGAAACAAAAGAAGATCAGAAATTGCTTTAAAAGTGATTTTTAAAAAATGAATTCAGTAATCTTGTACTAGCTCTTCATGGCTGTTTCTTCCGCACTATAGAACCATTGCATAATGTCTGATTGTGCACCATGGGTCACACCCTCAGCTGATGTAAATCAGCATCACCCAATTGACTACATTTACACTAGCTGAAGATGTGGCCATGTATGTACTCTTCTATCACTTGTAGAGAACGACAAGAGCCACTATGCTCCCGATTCAAACTTCCTCATAGCGTGTAGGTGTTGGGAGCCGGAGTTCTATTTCTCTACTGGGAAAGTAGCTCTGAGCTGTAGCTGAGTCTAGAGAGTGGGAGAACTACTCAACATTGTACATAAAGGAGCAGGAGCTGAGTGCAGGCACTTCTGCTGAAAGGAACTACAATATACAAATGGCTTCACTGAAGCCATTTGGAAATGATGCCGAGTTTGAAATGTACCATAATGTTAGGAGGGAATAAAAGCTGAGATGGAAAGAGGAGTTCCACAGAGATCTGAGTTCTACGCTCAGCTCTGCTACTGACCCACTGCATGGCCTTGGCCAAGTCATGTTAGCTCTCTGCCTCTGTTTCCCATCACACCCTCTGCTCTTCCGGACTTACTACAAATGTGTAAACTGCCTAGTACAATGAGGCCTCAGACTTGGGCAGGGTTTCTAGGGACAACTCTAATACAAATAAATAATATTTGGAAGAGTACTTGGGTCTGTTCTGCAGTGATTCCTCTACCTATCCTATCCCTCCCCTGGCTTGCCTCCCTAGCTTTGAGGAGTGTCTCTGCTTCCCAATCACTGATCACTTCATCTGTATTTGGAAAGCATCTAGCTCATTTTCAGAACTATAGCAATGAAAATAAGGTAATCTTATACATGTGAAAGAGAATATATTGTGTGATTTAAAGATTTTTTTTATCCCAAATGCATGCAAACTGATTTTAAGTAGTGAATCTTAAAGAAAAAAAATGGTCAAATATCACTTAATGAACAATATTCAAAAACATATTTGAAAAATGTTTCCATTTGTTGGACAATTTGTTCTTTGATTTTTATTTAATCATCTCTGCTCACTTCTTTTATTAACTTTATATAGTGAATAAAATTTTTGCATGAATTTTCTAGCATGTTTGCCAGGCAACTAAATCAGGCTAATGTCTCTGTCCTCAAAACCCTAAATTGGGCTAACCATGATCCTATCACTGCACAACATTAAATACTTAACACCTTTGACTTTCTGGGCCCACTTATTCCATTGAAATTAACACAACATCACTCCTTAGAAGCTTGAAGTTAGATGTGGTTTCCTTGCTGGTTCTTGTGGACTCTGTCACATGTGTACCTACCTCTGTCATGTTTTTTTATGGAGGGGTTGTTGGCAGTGATTTTTATTTATAGCAGTGAAACATTTGTTTAGAAATAAAACTTTAAAGAAAAAACATGCATGTTGCAAACAGGTATTGGGGAAGAGGTCAAAGTTACGGCTCACCAACCTTGGTAGGTAACACATCTTTAAAGTCGCACTAACTGCTATTGGCACGGTGTCTGCACAGAATGATGCTGGTCTGCCAAGATTGAGATTAGCATCTACTTGTTTCAACCTGCGAGCAGCAGTAAAAATTGCGTGTTAATCACAGGAGGATTAGTGGCCTCTCTGAACTATTGTGAATGTCTCTTGAAAGTTACAATTGCACAAGAATGGTTCCATTGATTCTTATCATGTTTTTCAGCAGATCCGAGCTATTTAAATGTCCTGCGTTTAGCATATCAGCAAGCAGGTCTCCTGCCTTGGCTACAAAATGGATAGATGAGTAATTTTTTTCATAGAACAATGACAATAAGCAATTAGTTAGATCTCAGAATCAATCAGGCCAGACCCCTGCTTTCATGGAAGGTCTCCCTGGAGCACCCACAACCTATGGAAAGTTGGGTTACTGATTCAACAGGAAGAACCCTTTCCTCAGAATTAGGACATGGCTAATGCCCTAGAATGGTGTCAGCATATTTCATGTCTCAAGGCACCATTTTCCAGTGGCTAGATCATAGATGTTAGAGCCAGAAGGGACCATTAGATCATCTAGTCTGATCTTCTATATAACACAGGCCAGAGAATTTCATATAAGTACCACTGTATTTATCCCCATAGATTGTGTTGGACTCATAGACTCATAGACTCATAGACTCATAGGTCAGAAGGGACCAATATGATCATCTAGTCTGACCTCCTGCACAAGGCAGGCCACAAAACCCTACCCATATACATTTATAACAACCCCGAACCCATGACTGAGTTATTGAAATCGTCAAAATTGAGATTTGAAGACCTCAAGCTGCAGGGAATCCAC
>NC_133770.1:282054262-282343914 GCF_003597395.2 Chelonoidis abingdonii
CCCGACAGAGATTAAATTCTTAACTCTTAAAATCTGCCTCGAGAAGTCGAAAACCTACATCCAAGAATTACGTTTGTTTACCTGTCCACTAATTTGAATTGAATCAGCTCATGATACTCGAACAAGTGTCCCTACCACCATTCTTCTACGATTGTCCTCACTATCTCGACCAAACCAAATCTAAAATGGCTCACCTCTCGTAGGTTACTGTCAACTGACTTTGATGAAGAAATCATCCGGCTATCACATCCAGAAAAATCGAACCCCTATTCTTGCAAGCACTTGTCCTCAGTCATTCCGGGAATTGAAGTCTCCATAATCAACATTTCCCCTTAGTGTTTACTTCATTAAAGACATTAAAGAGGTCTATCCATATCCAAAATCAGATCCCGGCGGTCTGTAGCACACCCCAAGACATATTCAGGGGAAGCTTAGTAGCTTTTTTACCACGGTGATTTTTCCAGACAGACTGCGTCTTATCTATTCATCACTTCTATTATTACAGTTCACCCCATCATTGACGTACAGGCTACTCGCCACCTTGCTTTCTTCCTGTCTTTTCTAAACAGCACATAGCCTCAATACCGTACTCCAGTCCAGGAGTACTACCACCAGGTTCTGTTATCCCGATATATATCCGGTTTTACTTTCCTGCACAGTAGCTCCAGTTTTCCTCGCATCTGTTCCCAGTTCCTCGCATAGTGTACAGACATTTTAAATTTTCGACTTTGTCATCAGTGACATCTTCCCCTCGTGCAAGACTTCTACCACCAGCATCACCCGTTAGGCTAGTTTCAACTCACTTTCCTCCTGGGTCAATTCTTCGGTCCACAAGGTATCCCTCTCACATTGTTTACTTCTCTCTCCAGGTTAATCCGGCGTGGAGATTCCTGAACATCCCAACCATCTCCCCAATTCCTAGTTAAAGCTCTCTAATGAGGTCGGCGAGCCTCATCCTAGAAGTCTATTTCCTCCTTGCTTAGAGAATCCATCCTGCGCGAACAGTCGTCGTCCGTAAATCTTCCCAATGACCGTAATCCAAAGCCTCCTTATAGCACAACTGCCTGAGCCATCTGTTAATCATCATAACTTGTCGCCCTTCGTTGCCCCCGCTCTAGGACCGGCAGAATCCTACTGAGATCACTGAGCCTCGATTTCCTTGAGCGTCTTCCCAGTCTGACATGTCCTCCTTGATACAGTCCAGCGAGTGACTAGCCGTATCATTCGTTCCACATGAAGGACAATCACGGATTCTTTCCCGCCAACCGCTAGGATCCTTTCAGCTCAGGTCCACATCCTGTACCTTACCGCCGGCAGACAGCACACCTTCTGTTCCCGATCAGTCTAGTTACAGGCCTGTCTATCTTCTCAGTAAAGGTCTCCAATCACGTAGACTGCCTTTTCCAGGAGCAAGTGTGATTCTCTGGTCTATCCCACAACCACTGGCCGCACGCCCTCTCGATTTGGTCTTAGCCCTCGCAATCACCTAGGGCTCATACTGGGTTTTGCCTCCATACTCCTCCTCTCCTTCTGCAGGACTAGCCGCTCGCCTTCTTTTCCTCGCCTCGTCCTCACGAGCACCTGCTGTGCCCATCTTCATTTTCCAACCAGCAAACCTGTTCTGAGTTCTATTCTCCTCGCTGCCCGTCTTTTCCTCTGCTGGTTCTCCTAGTCACATGCTTCCACCTTCACTTTCCTCACCAGCAGCTCCTGAAATCTTTGGTCTGCTTCCATCTGTCGTTCTGACTTATCCCGTGCCTCATCATGTCTGTCTCCATCATCTGCTCAAACCCCTCATAACTCAGCCAGTTTGACGCATCTCGAGTCCTTTTATCTTTTCTTCAGCAGTTCTATCAGCAGCACTTCATGCAGAGACAAATACTCTTTCATGCAAGTTCATGCCCCCTCCAGGACCATGTACATGCACAGGTACCGCATCGGTCATCCGCCGAGTGTGTCTCTCCAGCTAACTCTGTCTCCATCATGCCTTTCATCTGTGCTGGCAGTCATGCCTCACACCGCGCCACGGGACACCAACAAGGCCTGGCTTCTGGCAGACCCTGCCCTTCCCTCTTCGCTGGCTTGTTTTCTCTGCTTAGTCTCCTCTGGAACTCCCACAAACTCCCCTGTCAGCATCCTGTTCCGTGGGTCCTGTGCCGCTGCAGCTGTCTGTGCCGCTGCCTGAGTGCCTGGCTCCTTATATAGGACCCCTAATCAGGTAAGCCCCGCCCCCAACTCAGGGCTCAGCCTCGCTCTCAGCACACGGCCCCTAACAGCCTGCACACACACTCACTCACACACAAACTCCACAATACAATCCACAAACTACATATCTTCCAGAAAAGGCTCCAGTCTTCATTTGAAGACCTCAAGAGATGGAGAATCTCCCACTTCCCTTGGGTAGTTTGTTCCAAAAGTTAATTGCCTTCACTATTTTAAAAAAAAAGTAATCTGAATTGGTCTGGCTTTAACTTCCAGCCATTGGTTCTTATTATGCCTTTCTCCACTAGATCAGAGCCTTCTGAGGTGTACAATCTCTATTCAGTATAATTTCGGCATTTCTAATATGCCTATCACTAGGTGAGGTTCAGACCACTCATTTTCATTAGAAATCCCACTTTTCTGTAAGAATATGGCTAGGACATAGTAGCTATCAACCCAACTGCATCATGGATAGTTAAATTCCACTTGCCTAAATTTCCCCCTGAGACATCAGGTGGAAAGGATTTTCTGCACTTCTAAAATTCAGTTGCATGAGGTTGTAGCATCACTTTCATGCTCCAGTCAAAAGACAGGGCCTCTTCAATGTATGAGAGTGATCCCTGTATATGCACAGTTTAAAAAGCACTTGGAAACTTTATGGATTAAAGACACTTTGGGGCACACAGAGCAACCTAATTCCTGAGTGAAATTTTCATAAGACAATGACAATATGTAATTTAGTTGGATCTCCTGTGCTAGACCGACTCCGGCTGGGGCTTATTTATTATTTATCTGTCAGTATCTATTATTTATTTGGATTGCAGTACCACTTAGGAGCCTTAATCATGGACCAGGACCCTGTTGTGCTAGGCACTGCACAAACACAGAACAAAATGAAAATCTTAGGATTTTGTTCTCCTGCCCGTTGCTGTAGTATCTGAGATACTTTATTAACCAAGGAGTAAGATTCCTAGTGTACCTCATGGAGCTTTTGGCTCTTCTCCCTTCTCTGGTTACAGAAAGCTCTGTATTACAACAATAATAACCATCAATAAAATAATTGCCCAATGTATTGTCCAGAATCAAAGATGAAGGGGAACTATCAAGAATTGTAAACTCTGAATGAGACCTACTAAGTGGGTTTGGTTTATATGGAGTTGCATACATGGTGTTCTGACTTTCTGCTATGCTGGTCCCCTTAGCTCTTGTGAGTTAGACAAGGGATTAATGTGGACAAGAATCCAGAGCAGAACCCTGACCCTGCAAACACTCATCTCCACGAATAAGGATTACTCACATGAATTGTCCTATTGACATCAATGGGTCTGCACACATGAGCCAGAGTTTGCAAGACTGAGCCCCAGTTTCTATATATACACATTTCTTAAAATCAGTAAAGGGTTTTCTCTTACTACTTACAGCCTCTGAGATGAATCAATAGGAAGCTGTGCAGTGCACTGTGTCATAAAACCTGACATCCTTTCAGAATTTGTATTTTTCTTACCTTACCTATATTTCAGTCAGCTTCTTTTGTTCTTAAAATGTCTTCAGTCTGGGAACAAGCATGTAAAATGTCTGTGATTCCACTCTTACCCTTTCCCCACTCATTTTCATTGATTAATTCTTATTCTATCTTCTGCACTGAGGACTTTTCATAGTGCAATAGCATGGCCAGTATTGGCAAAACCCAAGTGCTCAAAAATCATGAGGCTGCCACCAGCCCATCATGAGATTGGCTTGAAAAGTATGAAATTTTAAATAATTGTAATAAATATTAAGTAAAGTCCATCTATTCCAGTCTGAATACTGGTGACATCCTAGCAGAATATTCAAAAGTATTCTCTATCCATCTCTGATTTTGAACACACAGAAGCTGACCTCCCAGCATGCTATCTATCCATTTCCTTGGTTGTCCCCTTCTAAGATGACCTGCCACCATGTTTTCCATGATAACTGTCTCTAGGTTATTTCCATGTCTACAGCTAATGGAACCAAAGTACATATGTCTGTGCCTGTTGATTTCTAAAAGCAGAGTCTGTTCTCTCCAATAATATTCCTAATCAAAGTGTTCATCTTCTTTTCCGTCCAGGAAATATGCATAAATACTAAATAAATATAGTTTAAATATAAATATTGAGCTCCTTTTATTTGCCTTCTGGTGTATGAGTCTTGGTTCATGTCTTCAAGCTTTTATTCTGAGCCATGAGGAATACAAAGCAGTGGTACAGTGGTAAAAAAAGTGGGTAAACTAACCTAAACTTAGCTCTATATTCCTCAAATGAGAACTGAGTCAGCTTCTCAACTACACTGCTGCTAGAAGGTCACTTGTTTTAAAATAAACAGTAAGAATCTCATGTAATCACCTGACTCCAGAAGCTGGGACTTTAAAAAAAACACCAAATATTGTGAAACTCATAATAAAATCACAAATTTTGCAATGCTGTGTTGCCTGTATCGGTTGCTGGTAGGCCATGTTAGGAGTGCTGGTGATAATGTAGGATTCAGGCCACGCTGCTGAGAATCTGGGATTTTATCTGTGAGGCAATCCTTGTCCATCTAGGAGGGCTAGTAGCGTCTTCAAAACCTTGGCCTTGATTTAGCACTGTGGGGTACTATAGTGGTAGGTCCTGATTCAGCAAGGTACTTAAGCACATGCATAATTGTAGCCACGTAAGTAGACTTCAATAGGCCCATTTTTGTGAGATGTGTTTGCAAGCTCATGTATTTACAATTAGGCATGTGTTTAAGGGTCCTGTTGTGCTGTGGTTTTCATCCTTCCCAACATTTGAATTACTGTCCCCAGGTGTTGGGAGGCCCTGGTGGAGGCCCAGGTGCTGCCCTCCGGTGGGGCCTGCTGACTGAGCTCACTGTGGACTCACCCTGCAGCAATAGCTCCTGTCTCACAGGGCTGGCTGGGCTCAGCTCTCCACCTTGGTGTTGTGACCTGGCCCTTGGTGCATTGGGTTTCAGCACTGCTCAGATTGGGCCCATCCACCCTTCTGCCTCCATCTACAGAGGGGACGATGGGCCAAACATGAGTGACGTTTGTGACCTTGTGTGCTAGGGACCAAGCCATGACGCCTGGAGTGGGGAGTCTAGCCAAGCCAGTCCCTCCTTAAGTGGAATTTTGGGGGGTCAAAGCAGAACAGTTCCAGGTTTCATGGGAGGTCTGGGTTTTACACCAATGTAACTGGAGTAATGCAGTGGCTATTCAGGCCTGCAAATTGACTAGTGGCTTCGAGTGTCAAGTTTTGGAGCGCTCAACTTGAAGATGCTGAATTTCAGAATGTGCTTGGCATGTTCATCCTCTGAAAATCAGGCCCCTTCTTGGTCTCAAATTGAGCACCCTCATATCAAGTCACCTGTAGTGTATAGGAATAGGGTAAGATCCCTTTAAATAGTATCCCTCCGTGTCTTCTATTATAGAAGTCATCAGAGCCTGTCAGAGCAGCAGTGCACAATTGGTAGCTTGGTCTTGAATATCTGTACCTTGTTAATAAATATGGTTATTTGGAAACCAGCTGTGCCAGAGTGTTTTCCCCAAATTCTCAATGTTGTGTGGAGCGCAAGGACACAACAGGACCCATTTTTATAAATGGGGCATTTTAAATTGTGTTTTATGTTTTGGGGCCTGTTATCCCTGACATTGCTTTGTTTCCATTGTTTTTTTCTTTTTCAAATTTGATTTTAGTTTGGTATCAAAGATTAATAGAAAATATATGGAAAACAAATGTGGAAAATTGCATGGTTAGGAAGATAAACTGGTGTATTTTCAATGAATTACCATTCTTCATTATGCTGAGCATAATGGTGATCCTTAATGTGAAATACTGTAGATGAACTGACTCATTTAAAGGAGAAACATACGCCCAATTATCATTCAGATGTGTAGGCATCTCATTAGATTGCAACAATTTTTCTTTTGTCATAATGCAGCAGAAAAATTCTATTTGCAACAGAAAATTAATTATTCTAATTATGGCCTGCTACAGATATTATAATGATTTGTTATTAACATAAATTATCAAGAGGCGCTACACAGTGGAAGATTATTTAGTATGTAGTCATGGTTTATAGAAAATATAGTATCTTCACTTATCATTTACCATTATATCACTCAAAAGAGCTTTCATTTATTTGCTATGTAACAGCAGAGGGAAGAGGACCTATCGTATTCTTTTAATTTCGGATCCATTTATTCCAAATTACTGTCACTCCAAAGAGAAGTTATTTTGCACCTTTTCTCCCACTCCTGATTGAGGAAGGTGCTAAGACCTCTTGAGGGGTTCTGAACACATTCAGCTCCCATGGAAGTCATCATCTTTTGATGGACTTGATGAAATGCCTATTGAAGTCAACGGGAATATTTCCACTGACTTGGCCCTAAACTGTAATTTAAAAAATAATGAACAATCAAACAGGAAAACACCATTTGACAGGCAAGATGGCATAGTTTGAGTCATAGGAAATGAATTTTAGTAATGACTCAAGCCAGCAAAGCATTTAATTACATACTTAAATTCAGGTTTTGGATATAAACTGGCCATCAACAAGTTTGGCTTGAAATTAGATAAAGACTTCTAACCATCAGAGGTGTGAAGTTCTGTAACAGCCCTCCAAGGGGAGCAGCGGGGGCAGAAAACCTAACTGGTTTCAAGACTGAGCTTGCTAAGTTTATGAAAGGGATGGTATGACGAGACTTCCTACATGGTATGTGGCCCATCTGCAACTGCTAGCAGCAAATTTCTTCCAACTGCTGGTGATGGGACACTAGATGGGGAGGATTCTGGGTTACTACAAATAATTCTTTTCCAGGTGCCTGGCTGGTGGATCTTGTCAGGATGCTCAGGCTCTAACTGATCACCATATTTGGGATTGGGTTGGAATTTTCCCTTGGTTCAGATTGGCAGATACCCTGGGTTTTTTTCGCATCCTCTGCAGCATGGGACATGGGTCACTTGCAAGTTTAAATAAGTGTAAATGGTGGACTCTCTGTAACCTGAAGTCTTTAATTCATGATTTGAGGACTTCAGTAACTCAGCCAGAGGTTATGGGTCTATTACAGGAGTGGGTAAGTGAGGTTCTGTGGCCTGCAACGTGCAGAAGATCAGACTAGATCATCATGATGGTCCCTTATGGCCTTAAAGTCTATGAATCTTTGTGGTTCATGAAAAGGAATTGTACTCTGGCTCAGGACCTGGGGCCTGATCCTGTATCCATTAAAGCCAATGGAAAAATTCACATTCATGTAAATGAGGGTTGGATTGGGCCTTTGATGCAGTACATTTTGCTAGTGTATGTAATATCTCAAAGCAAGACAAGAAAAGGTAAGAGGAAGCTTCAGTTCTGGAAAAAGTTCATCAGGGATGTGAAATCAAAAGAAATGGTGCATTTGGTTATTATATTTGTACCTATCTCAAAACATGAACACTTTTTTTATTTCAGACTGCATATAAACCAGCAGGAGCGGTATATTTACCTGTGTACTCCTAGAGAGTGGAAGGCAATGAATGAGTTCTGTGCAGACACAAAGAAGAGGAAGGGACACTTGTTGGTTAAACACGGTCTAAGGACAGGTATGTGGATTATTACAGACTATATTGTGGAAGTACCCAGGGGCTCCAATCAGAATCAATCATTCTTCAGCTGTGCTGGGCACTAACAAGGTATATGGATTATTATCTACCTCCTGTATTGTGGGACCTCCCAGAGTCTCAAATAAAAACCAATCCTTGATTGTATTGAGAGACAGTCCCTGCCATAAGCGCCAGAAGGACAATGGTGTACATGAAATGATAGTGGAATTTTCCTGGAGCATGATGACGTGTGATTTTATTTCTTAGGTTTTTGATATTAAAAACAATGACAACATTTAAAAACAAAAATCATGCCAATGGTTTTCAAACCTTTAGTTTCTTTTAACTAAAAGCTCAATAGACAAAAGCCTCCAGTTTATATTACAGCCTAATGGAGTGCACAATTTCATTTGCTACAAATAACTCAGAAGATTGGGGTGGGGGCGGGAGAAACAAGAGAAACTAGTTTACTTGCAGATTTTTGAGATTTAGATCAGTTTAAAACTGTGAAATGTGTTTGTTAGAACATGCCTAGAGAAGAGCTTGAACCAAATCCCACATCAGTTCCTGGAACCAGATTCAGAACTACATTCACAGCTTAAAACTACCTCTGCAATGGTCTGAATCGAATATGAAGGGCGAGATTCTCAGGTGGGGTAAATCGGCATAGCTCCGTCATCTGAAGAGCTGACCCCAAATCTATACTTGCTTTGCTTAGGGGGTTTGAGCTTGGCAATGGATTTCAACCCCCCTAAATGCAGAAGTGGTTGGATCTGAGGTTATGGCTGTCAGTTGTATAGATATTAAGGTAAGATATATAATTCAAATCCATGATTTTGGTTCTGCTGGGTATAGAAATACAAAGTTTATATCCAAATCTAGTCCTGTTTCTGTCCGCAAATTATTTTACTAGGACAATTTCATGCTACATTTCCAGCCACAGTGACTTTTGTAGTCTTTTCATACCTCTAAAATTAAATCTTTCCGCATTCGGGCTTATATTGGAAACAATGGTAGAGCCTTTGCTAATGCTAACAGACGTCTGTTGTAACACTGTAAGAGAAATGTACTTTATTTTCAAAACACTGGCAGTTCTCTTTCTATTACATATTAACAATATTTATGTAGCAGTAGTGATGAGGAGCCCCGGTCATGAACCATGCCCATATTGTGCAAGGCACTGTACAAACACAGAATAAAAACACAGTCTCAGCTCCAAAGATTAACATCTAAGTATAAGACAACAGGTGGATACAGACAGGTAGGAGAGCACAAAGAAACAATGAGATGCTACTGCTTAAAATGATAAGTGCTGGTCTCAGTACACCAGCTGCCAGAAGGCTGTTAGTCCTACTTCCAGGATCACCCTCTTAAAGTCTTTTAATAGCAACACTACTAGACATTCCTTATAATATTTAAAGTGTTCTTCAGAATTCCTCTTGCTGTTTAGTTTAATATCTCTCCCTGGTCCTGAGACTCTCTTATTGAAGGGGAAGTGGACTTTGGAAAGCACACAAGGTACATAATGCAATACTTTGCATTGCAAAAGCAGATATTGCACAAGCTTATTTTTCAAGTCCCCATAAGTGTCATAAGAACATAAGAACGGCCATACCAGGTCAGACCAAAGGTCCATCTAGCCCAGTATCTGTCTACCGACAGTGGCCAATGCCAGGTGCCCCAGAGGGAGTGAAGCTAACAGGCAATGACCAAGTGAGTCTGCCCTGCCATCCATCTCCATTCCCTGACAACAGAGGCTAGGGACACCATTCTTTACCCTTCCTGGCTAATAGCCATTTATGGACTTAGCCACCATGAATTATCCAGTTCCCTTTTAAACCACTGTTATAGTCCCAGCCTTCACAACCTCCTCAGGAAAAGAGTCCACAAGTTGACTGTGCGCTGTGTGAGAAGAACTTTCTTCTTATTGGTTTAACTGCTACCTATTAATTTCATTTGGTGACCTAGTACTTGTTAAATGGGATAAGTAAATACTTTTCCTTGTCCACTTTCTCCACATCACTTCATCTTTATATACCTCATATCTCCCCTTAGTCTCCTCTTTTCCAGCTGAAGGGCCTAGCCTCTTTTAATCTTTCCTCATATGGACCTCTCCAACCCCAATCATTTTCTGAACCCTTTCTAGTGCTAGAATACTCTTTGAGGTGAGGAGACCACATCTGTACACAGTATTCAGATGTGGGTGTACCACGGATTTATCTAGGCAATAAATATTCTCAGTCTTATTCTCTACCCCTTTTAATGATTCCTAACATCCCGTTTGCTTTTTTGACCGCCTCTGCACACTGCGTGGACATCTTCAGAGAATATCCACAATGATGCCAAGATCTTTTCCTGACTCATTGTAGCTAAATTAGCCCCTATCATATTGTATGTATAGTGGGATTATTTTTTCCAATGTGCATTGTTTACATTTATCCACATTAAATTTCATTTGCCATTTTGTTGCCATACTTTAGTTTTGTGAGATCTTTTTGAAGTTCTTCCACATCTGCTTTGGTCTACTATCTTGAGTAGTTTTGTATCATCTGCAAAACTTTGCCACCTCATGTTTACCCTTTCTCCGACCATTATGAATAAATTGAATAGGATTGGTCCTAGGACTGACCTTGGGGAACACACCTAGTTACCCCTCTCCATTCTGAGAATTTACCATTAATTCCTACCTTCTTCACTGTCTTTTAACCAGTTCTCAGTCCATGAAAGGACCTTCCTTTTATCCATGACAGCTTAAGTTATGTAAAGCCTTTGGTGAGGGACCTTGTCAAAGGTTTCTGGAATTAGTACACTATGTCCACTGGATCTTCCTTGTCCACATGTTTGTTGACCCCTTCAAGAATTCTAATAGATTAGTAAGACACGTTTCCCTTTACAGAACCATGTTGGCTATTGCTCAACGTTTATGTTTTTCTATGTGTCTGACAATTTTATTCTTAACTATTTTTCGACTAATTTTCCGTACCGATGTTAGACTTACTTGGTCTGTTTTGCTGGGATTACTCTAGAGCCCTTTTTAAATATTGGCGTTACCTTAGCTAACTTCCAGTCATTGGGTACGAAGCTGATTAAAGGACAGGTTACAGACCTTAGTTAATAGTTCCGCAACTTCATATTGAGTTCTTTCAGAACTCTTGGGTGAATGCATCTGGTCCCGGTGACTTGTTAATGTTAGAGTTATCAATTAATTCCAAAACCTCCTCTAGTGACACTTCAATCTGTGACTGGTCTCAGATTGTCACCTACAAAAGCGGCTGAGGTTTGGATCTCCTACATCTCAGCCGTGAAGACTGAAGCAAGAATCCATTTAGTTCTCTGCATGACTTTATCGTCTTTAGTGCTCCTTTTGTATTCGATTGTCAAGGGGCCCCACTGGTGTTTAGCAGGCTTCCTGCTTCCGATGTACTAAAAAACATTTTGTTATTACCTTTGGAGTTTTTGGCTAGCGTTCTTCAAACTCCTCTTTGACTTTTCTTTTACACTCTTGCACTTAAGCTGGCAGTGTTTTGCTTCTTTCTATTTGCCTCACCTAGGATTTGACTTCCACTTTTTAAGGAAGCCTTTTATCTCTCATTTTTTTTTACATGGTTGTTAAGCCATGGTGGCTTTTTTAGTTCTTTTACTGTGTTCTTATTGGGGTATGCAAAGATTTGGGCCTTATTATGGTGTCTTTAAAAGGGCCCATGCAACTTGCAGGGTTTCACTTTACTCACTGTACTTTTAACTTTGTTTAACTAACCCCCTCATTTTTGTATAGTTCCCTCTTTTGAATTAAATGCCACAGTGTTGGGCTGTTGAGATGTTCTTCCCCACAAGGGATGTTGAATGCTATTGTATTATGGTCACTATTTCCAAGCGGGTCTGCTATGTTACCTCTTGGGACCAGCTCCTGTGCTCCACTCAGGATTAAATTGATTGCCTTCCCCTTGTGGGTTCCTGTACCAGCTGCTCCATGAAGCCTCATTTAAAGTATCGAGAAACTTTATCTCTGCATTTCGTCCTGAGTGAATGTTCCCAGTCAAATATGGGGATAATTGAAATCCCCACTTTATTGGGTTCTTAATTTAATAAATTCTAATTTCCCTTAGCTGTTCATTCATCACTATTACTGTCCTGGTCAGGTGATCGATAATAGCTCCTATGTTATATTTTTATTAGAGCATGAAATTTCTTCCTAGAGAATCTATGGAACATGTGGATTTGCTTAAGATTTTTACTTCATTTGATCTACATGTTCTTCTCACATATGTGTCACTCCTCCCCTGCACGACCTGTTCTGTCCTTTCTGATATTTTTGTACCCGGAATGATTGTTCCCATTGATTGCTCTCAGTCCGCCCAGTTTCTGGGATGCTGTTATATCAATATCCTCCTTTATCACAAGGCACTCTAGTTCACTCAGCTCATTATTTAGACTTTCTAGCTTTGTGTACAAGCACTTTTAAAAACTTGTCCCTGTTATTTGTCTGCCCTTTTCTTGATATGCAGATTTCTTTTTTTATGTGGACTGTTTATCATCTGATCCGACCTTTCATTCTCTTTCCATCCTCTGTTCCTGACTATAACTGGAGATTCCCTATCATCTGACTCTCGCTAAGAGAAGTCTGTGTCGATCCATATGTTCCTCTGCAGCCGTCGGCTTTCCCCATCTCCTAATTAAAAACTGTCTTACACCTCTTTATGTTTAGTGCCAGCAGTCTGGTCCACTTGGTTTAGGTGGAGCCATCTCTTCTGTAGTGGCTACCCTATCCAAAAGTTTCCCCAGTTCTAATGAACGTAACCCCTCCTCTCTACACCATCGTCTCATCCACGCATTGAGACTTTGAAACTCTGCCTGCCTACTGGCCCTACACATGGAACTGGGAGCATTCTGAGATGCCACCATAGAGGTCCCTGGATTTCAGTCTCTTCCTAGCCGCCTAAATTTGGCTTGCAGGACATCTCTCCTACCTTCCCTACGTCATTGGTACCTACATGTTACCATGACACCAGCTCTCCCAGCACTACACATAAGTCTGTCTAGGATCCTCGAGAGACTGCAACCTTCCCCCAGGCAGGCAAGCACCTACGGTTCTCTCAGTCATCCACAACCCAGCTATCTTGTTTCTTAATGATGATCTCCCATTACTAACACTTGCCTTTCCTAACAACTGGAGTTCCCTCCCCAGAGAGGAACCTCCAGTGTGATAGGCAACCCAGCACCATCTGAGAGGGTCCCAACTATGGGAATGGTTTCCCTGCTCCCATTGACTGCTTGCTCCCTGGCCTTTCTTCCTCTCGCACAGCACAGAGGCTGTCTGAGCGGAGGTGGGACAATTCTAAAGTGTCCCAGAAAGCCTCATCAACATACCTCTCTTCCTGTCTTAGCTCCTCCAGTTCCGCCACCCTGGCCTCCAAAGTCCGTATGTGGTCTCTGAGGGATAGGAACTCCTTGCACCGACTGCACAGATACGCCACCCGGCCACAAGGCAGGTAATCATACATGCTACACTCAGTGCAATAAACTGGATAGCCCCCACTCTGCTGCAGGGCTTCTGCCAGCATTGTCTCCTAGTTAATGAAAGGGTGGTTTAAAGAAAGGGGTTTTGAGATATTGTTTGGATTATAGGTTTTAAGGGGACTACAGGGGAACAGGTAGGACCGACAAGGGACCCCCCCTCCCTTCCCACTCCCCTTCCAAACTCCCTTGCAAAACTCCCTGTTAGCAGCCCCTGGTCACTTGTGCGCAGCTTTATAAAGCCCTCACCTGAGTTAATGCCCCGCCCACTGATTAAGGCTCAGCCAATTACCAGAGGCTTCGAGCTTTCAAACCTTCCTTTGAAGCTCACGGCCTCCAACTGCCAGCCACAGCACACTGTCCTTCAAACAAACAAACAAACAAACAAACAGACTGACAAACACAAGCTCAGCAAACAACACACAGCAAGTAACCCCCAAACACAAACACACACACACTACAGACAGTCACTTACCCAACAGATGCTGTATTTGCTCTTCCTTCACCTGGAGAAGTCCCTTGCAAAACTCCCTATTAGCAGCCCCTGTTCACAAGCTCCTGTCTTGGCAATTTGTGCTCATGTTCTAGACCAAACAAACAAATAAAAAAAACCAAACAAACAAACAAAAAAACCCCACAAAAAAACACAAACCTAAGCTAATCAATAGTAAAGACTGTAAATGTGTACCAATAACTTAAGTGGGTAAAACCCTTACAAGGAAATTACAGCTTAAAAATAAATGTCAAACAGTGAAAAGCCAGGAAGTTCTAAGTCGAGGTAAAATGTGGTCAAGTTCCCTGCAGCTGGGGATATTTTAAATCCCTTGCACCTTGATTACACTACATGTAACTTGCTTTTAGGTTACAGTGGACACATGCAGTCAGGGCTAGACCAAGACAGATGCATTATAGGCCTGTGACTACGGTCTGTGCTCCTGGAGTCATGTGATTACACCAGGATCTCAGCTTTCATTTAAAATAAAAGTGAGTTTCTAGCCTTTGTGGCTGTGAAGAAAAGTCTGAATGTGAATGGGGCATAACCAATACAGGGACGTCTGCAAGTAGAACTGAGAACTGTGGCCTGCACCATTCATCTCAATAGGGAAGTTAACTCCAAGATGCACTGTGCTTGGGGATCCCATGCCACTTCTTCTATATCTCTGCCACTCCAAATGAATAGCAGAGCCATAGCACAGAGGTGGAGCAGAGGGGTGTGCCTAGAGCACTGGATTGCCTTAGTTTGGTCCTGTGTGCAACTCTGGTCTACCATGCCTCCTCCCCATCCCAAATGCCCCACGCTAGGTGGGAGCCCACAGGAACTGGGCCTGGATTCAGATGCTTACATCTTATTCTCTGCTGGGCATTTGCAGCCAGATTAGAATCCCTTTACACACCTACGATAGAGCAGAAAATCTGACACATGTAGTGTATACAGGGTTTAATATCTGCCTAGAACCGAGGTTCATGACATGATGATCCCTTCCAGCTGCATGTATGGATGCTTTAATTCCTGCATTAGACCGCACAGATATTATGTGTATAGGATGCCAAGGTTTCTAAGGGACTGAGTAACTTAAAAATCTAACTTTCCCATTATTAGGCAGACACTAAAAATCACAGAGGATGACAGAATCCATCTAACGTGAAGTTTCTAGGCCACGCTTTTTGCTTGAGCTGACATTCCACAAAACTTCAGAACAATTCAGCACAAGTGAAAGCTCTGATATTTTCTGACTCCTGTCTCAAATATGCACAAAGATCCCAGAAAGTAACTTCCCCTGTGACAAGGAGCTACATTGCTTCTCCTCGGGTCAATTTAGTGGAGTAGGGGTAGTGTGTGTGTGTGTGGAAAGAAGGCTTATAATGGACAGCCAGCTCCTCTGACTGGTTTATTGTGATTTTGTTTTCAATTATTTACACTGGTGAGCTAGTAATTCCTGGTGAATAATTTGAGTTTAACACCTCTTTTTCTGCTTTCTGACCATGGGCAGATCATAAATCATAAAGCCTTCTGGCTATGGGCAGATCATAAATTTATTTATTATACAAATACAATTACCAATTTTTATGGGGAAGTTCACTCCCACCTGCTTTTTATGGATTGATCATGAACAATCCACTGCATGGATTCCTTACTCACTTATTTGAAAATGCAGTTGTGTTGGTTAGTTTGTGACTGGTCATGTAAGTCACATGGTGTTGCTTCTGTTTCCTCATTGGGTGAATCTAACCCTGATAATCAGCTGAAGAACCTGGCTTTGACTCTCTCAGAAGTGTCAGATAAGAAAGACTAGGTTTCTGAGGCATATGGGCATCATTCATAGAAGAAAAACAGTCAACAATTAAGAGGATGCAACTATTGCTTTCAGGATTCCAGTTTGGCAGAACCTGTGCTACTACTGTCCATTACACTGGGACCAATGATACTTTAACATCCATGCAGTGGTTCCTTCATGGACCTTCTACCTCCCCTTTTGAAACTGACCCTGTTGCACCGTTGGTACTTCTGGGGTTAAAATGAAAGGGAGGAAAACCAGACACTGAATTGAGCTGATATTGTTGGGGAAAATGCCTTATCCATCTCAGACACATTTTCTGGAATGTTTATTCAAGCTCAATGAGATCCTCCATACCTCCATGCTTGATAGGCTTATGAAGCCACTTGGGTACAGTTCTCTCTATGGCTTCACTGCCTCACTAATGCTTCAATAATCCCCCCTTTCTCAAAGCTGTGAAGTATGAAAATATTAATTACACATTTCCAATGTAAACAATCTATTTTATTTTCTTACAACATATCTGTTAACAAATGCTAAAGCCTTTGTTGCCTTTCAAATATTACTTTTTCTTAGGGCATGGAAAATGATTAGTAACTTGGCAATGCTAAAGATTACTCACAAGAACTGAGGGCTTCTACCCCAACATAAATATTTTTGTCCTTTTGACAAATCTCCTTATGGGGATATCCTCAGTCAGAACAGAATACACATACAATATATCTTGCATTATAGATGCTAAAAAAGAGTGGGTGTGATATTTCAACTTGTTATTTCGGTGGGTGTAAAGTAAAATTCACTGGTGGCATTCAAGGTGTCTTGCTGAGATAAGGTGATACTATTTGCTTATATTTAAAAGATTGTTTTTCTGTTTTCAGTTTTTAAATATGGATGTGAATACATTCATCAGGCCAGCTGGTTCCTATAGAGTAGCACAGCTGGAAATATATGCTGGTGACTTGGTTAATTTAGTTAACATTTTACAGAGCGTAATATGGGAATGGAATGCTAATTTCTGGCGAGCCAGACTTAGCTTTCAAGGGAAGGCAGGAAAAATCATAGGGAACAAATGATGTCCTTCACCAGCATTGTTTACATAGTGAGCAGCTCTCATGGAAAGTAAGAGTATTTTGGGATTTCAGCCTGAAATGAAAGGGCTTCTTATTCCTTAGGTTTCTTTGAGAGCAAGATGACACTCAGACTTTATTCTTCCTGGCTAAACTTGTTACAGAGTGTATCTTCTCATGATCCCTGACAGACACAGATTAGTTGACTCAACTCACCTGCTAATTGGAAAAATGCTTTCATGTTCCAAATAGATATTTCCATGAACAGCTCACAACATCCTAGCTGCCCCCAATGGTTCTCTGTCTGTCCCCAAGGAGGCATTTTTAGCTCACTGCATCATCCACACTCACCTGTCTCAGTATTTGTGAAAAGCAAAGGTCATGTCCTTCTTAATACTAATGGAATAACTTCTGCTTCACATCATCCTCAGGTGCAGACAGTAAGCACTTCACCGGTCAAATGTTTATATTGACATAGAGTGATGTGACAGTGCTATGGTCAGACAGTAAGTATGCGCAAGCAATAATTGAAAGTTGGGTTGCGTACGCTCTCGGGAAGATGTATCCTCCAAGATCCCGCTAATGCAAGTTGGCAGCTTGTGAAGATGTAACCCAGATCCCATTCAATGCTACAAGAAAATATATCTATGTTGTGCTTCACACCAGCCCTTAGAAATTTCTAAAAACTTGCTGCTAAGCTGTCATAAACAGATAGCTAAGGGTTAATGTTTCTTTTACCTGTAAAGGGTTAACAAAGGGAACCAAACACCTGACAAGAGGACCAATCAGGAAACCGGATTTTTCAAAGCTTAAGGGAGGGAATTTGTGGGTTTTTCTTGGTCTTGGGTCTTTGTCTGTTCTGTGCTCTCTCAGCTATGAGAGGGTCTATTTCCAGTCCTTCTAATCTTCTGTTTCCCAGTTGTAAGTACAAAGTTAGCAAAAGTATAGTCTTTTAAATTGTTTTGCTGTATTTGCATCTGTGTATCTGGCTGGTGGAGTCTTTATGTGTATTTGGCTATAAGTACTTTAAATTGTATTGTTTTTGGATAAGGCTGTTTATCCCTTTTCTATTGTTTATTCATTTTCTATAAATTGAAAACCCTGTATCTTACCATCTAGATTACAGAGAACTGTTATTCTATTCTTTCTTTCTTTTTTTATTAAAAGTTTTGCTTTTTAAGACCTGTTGATTTTTTTTTTCTAGTTGACCCACCAGGGAATTGGTGGGAGAAAGGAAAGACAGGGGGGAGGGGAAAAACTGCTGTCTGTGTTTAACTCTCCTAGTGTCCCAGGGCGGGAAGAAGCTAAGGGGGAAGAGAGATAGAATCTTTTCTGTTTCCTTGTCTTTGGGTTTGTCTCTTTGTGGAAGAGAGGAGACATGCTTCTTGGTATTGTGATGTAAAGAGGTTGCATCAGTAACTCTCAGGTTAGCCCAGAGAGGAAATTCTGGGTGGGAGAGAGGTGGGGGGAATGGTTTATTTCCCTTTGTTAGGAGACTCAGGGCATCTGAGTCTTGGGGTCCCACAGGGAAGTTTTGGGGGACCCAAGTGTACCAGGCACTGAAATTCCTGGTTGGTGGCAGCCTATCAGATCTAAGCTGGTAATTAAGCTTAGAGGGGTTCATGCTAGCTTCTCAGGTTATGAACGCTAAGGTACAAATCTGAGTGGGGAAGCTATGACATAAGCATAAAAGGATCTGATACAAAGCCCATTGAAGTAACTTGTAAAACTCCCATTGACTCAATTGAGTCAGACCCAAAGAGACTCCAAGACATAGATGAAAACAATGGTGCATCATCACTTAAATAGTCACACCTCACTGAGTAGTTCAATGGCGGGTGCCACTGTTATATACCGCATGGAGAAAAAACTCTGCATAAGGAAAAAATATAATTAGCAAAACAATCTTTTCCCAATACTTCAGAGGCATATGACTTGCTTGCACCTTGCAGGCCCCTTGATTCCTTAGGGCTTTTGTAATGTGACCTAGAGACAGGATTCTTCCATTGGTGAGATTTGCCTATGTTATAGAAGTGAATGTGAACTCCATCTGGCAGATGTACCAAAGGCAAGGCCTTTCTGTATACTGGCTGGCCCTTCTGAGGCTGGAAGAAAACCATTACTGAGTTGTTATCCTCTCTCTGAGCCCAACTCCCACTTTGCCTCTCCTTTATGATTTTTTCTTCAAATCTCCCACTGTTGGGAGCCCTAGTGATGAGCTCATTTTCTTACCATAGTGTTATCTAACCCTGCTCAGACCAGGTCTGACTGGTTTGGTGGTTAAAAGGAGAGGCACTACTGCAACCACAGTTGCTAGCCCTGCTGGAGCTGCAGCAGTGGGAGTTCTTAAAAAAAAATGCTAGAGGAAACAAGGCCATTGTGATTCAGTTTTCCCATCTGTAAAATTGAAATGATGATAATTAGCTAACTCACTAAGTGTTCTGAGGATTCATTAGATGATATCTGTGAAGTGCACTCCCTGGGTATGTCTGTGCTGCAATTGGCAGGTGAGATCGCAGCACATGCAGACATACCTGAGCTAGCTTTGGTCGAGTTAGCTCACTAAAAATAGTAGTGAAGCCATGGTGGCATGGCCTACCTGCCCAAGTACATACTTAGCATCCTAGATGGGCTTGAACTGGGGAGCTGGTGCATGTTGACACCTGTGCTGCCGTGTTTTCATGGCTTTTTTTAGCAAGTTAACTTGATCAAAAGTAGCATGGATATGCTGCTAAGTGCTGAATCAAACCTCTGTTGCAGTGTAGCGATAGCATATGCATAGAGTCAGTCTCAGGCCTTGTCTACACTTGCAAGTTGCAGCGCTGGTGAGGGGGTTACAGCGCTGCAACTTAGCAGGTGTCTACACTTAAAAGCTCAGCCAGCGCTGCAACTCCCTGTTTGCAGCGTGGCTGCCTGGGTCGCTTCCGGCTGTTTTGTTGTAGCGAGGACGCGCTAGGCTGATGCAGCGCTGGTCACTCGGTGTGGACATTCACACGCGTTTTCTTTCGGCCTCCAGGTATTAGGACTTCTCCCAGCATCTTTTCAGCCTCCTAGGTCAGGTGCACTCCACTGCCACTGGCTTCAGGAGCTGGAGAGGGCGGGGGAGCGCGGAGCTTTGCCGGTGCTCCGTCGGCGCGCAGACGAGAGTTTGCCGCGCTTCCGGCCCGGATGAGCGGGGCTTGCGGGCTCCTGCTGGGAGGCGGGCTTCGTCCGCGGTCCGCGTGGAGAGCGGGGGCTGCCGCCGCTGCCTGCCGGTAGAGACGCGGGGGAGAGCGGGCTTGCCGGAGCTCCGGCCGCGGCAGCGCGGCGTTTGCGCGCTCCAGCCAGGAGAGCTGGGAGGGAGCGGGTTTGTTGTCGGAGCTCCAGCCTGCCATTAATGAGAGCGGGGTTTGCCGCGCTCGGTCGGGAGAGCGGGGCCTTGCCGGGACTACCGGCGGGAGAGCGCGGGGTGCCTACGCTCCCGCGGGGAGGCGGAGCTTGCCGCGCCTGCCTTGAGGTCGTGGGAGGCGTGGGAGGAGCGGGGCTTGCGGAGCTCCGGCCGGATCGGTAGGAGCGGGTGGCTTGCCACGCTCCGCGGGAGCGGGGTTTGCCGCGCTCCAGCCGGGCGAAGAGCGGGCCCCGGGCGCGGCTGGAGTGAGCGGGCTTGCCACCGCTCCTGCTGGGACGACGGGCGGAGCAGGGCTGCCACACTCCAGACGGGAGACGGGGAGGACGCGGCGCTTGCCGGAGCTACGGCCGGAGGCGGGGCTTGCGGGCTCCGGACTGGGGGTCAATGGGTCCGGTGAGCTCTGGGCTCTGGTGACCCCCAGGGGCAGGCTGTAACTTTCTGCTCCGTGACACCCAGGGTGTCCTCAGAGCGCGTGGCTGGGTCTCAGTCTCCCCAGGAGCTCCGTCCGCTGTGACTCGTTCGCAGGGGGGCGGGGGTGTCTTGAAGGTTCACTTCCAGCAGCCGGGAGGCTGGGGGGTCCCCCCAACAAGCCAGTGTGACTTCTGAAGGGGGCTGACGCTCTGCCGCCCCCACCCCAGAGCTGGGGACCGCTGTCCCATTCCCAGTTGGTTCGGGGGTGTCTCTCCCGCTAGGGCTGCCCCGGTCTTGGCGGCTGACAGTCCCCTCTTTTCTCCTGGGCAACCCCACGCCGGCTCGCGGCCGCAGGGTGGGGGTTGAGGCTCCGGCACTGGGCGAGTCCTCAGTGCTCAGTGGCCCAGCACCCTCCTGTCTGATTCCGCCCCTGGCGAGGCTCACCCAGGACGAAAGTGGGAATGTTCTCACCGTTGTCTCTGAGTGGTGTGTGCCCAGTTTCTCCCTTCTGTGCGACTCGAATAGCTAGGTGATGCAGGATAAGTGCCCGCCCTAGAGGGCAGGATGCGCTCGCGGACGGCGACACCCTGTAGCCGGCAAGGGTGCTACACTAGGCCCCCTGCCTGCAACGGTCAGCCAGACGTGCTGGAGGACAGACCAGGTGCCCTGACTGGCCCGGTAAGAAGGACAAAGCGGGCCTGGAGTCAGTCTCCGGGACCGGTGGGAGCCCCTGGCTCTGCCCCCCCCACCCCAATGCACTTTGCTGACGTGTCCACTGCCCCCTGGTGGGTGCTACCAGCCCTGTCCTACGCTTTTCTCGTGCTCAGTGGCCTGGTGCTCTGCTCCTGGGGGACTGGTGAATTTTCTCTGTGTTTTTTCCCCCGCACCTGGTCTGCCTTAACCCCCTGCCACAGTACTGAACAGCAGGGACCCAGCCTGACCCCCCGCCCCCCCACGAGCCCCGTGTTCTAGATGTGTTCAGACAATGTGCATGCAGGCAGACACTACCGTGGCATGCCTCAGTACCATCCAAACTCAGCAATTGTGCCCCATGTTTCTCAAACACCCTCTCCAGCATCCTGGAGGCTCCCCACAACTGCCCCACACCAGTCGTTCACCTCACACCTGATACCTACGACGTTACCACTGCACTCAACACCTCACCATGCAGCATTTTAATCCCCAAGTGCAGCAGCAGGCAGTGCCCCAAGTGCGAGCGGCAGTTGCCAAGTGCGCAGCGGCAGTGGCAGAGCCCTCAAGGACATTATTCAAACCTGTGAGTGTATGCTAATCACCGTACCCCCTTCCGTTTTATGTTATTGTCTTTTACATAAAGGATTTCTTGTCTTTTTATCATGTTTATTATTACAGAACTCGTAACATCTACTACAAGATAAAAATGGAACTGAAATCCAATGAACCACTGCAAAGTACACTGCTGCGAGCACTGCTCTAACTGCCAGTGGAAGACCCAACATTACTGTTGGCTTTCAGCCTTCAAAGTGCTCCTTTAAGCACCTATCCTTGAAGCACTGCTGCTGCGGCCTTCTATGCCCTGCTCTCTGGCTGGGCAAATTCGCCTCCAGGCGTTGAACTCGGGCCCTTCGTCAGCTGAAGGTTTCCCTTTCCACTTCACAAATATTATGGAGGATCGCACGCAGTCCTTAATCGCTGGGCTGCTTTCAACACGGTGTAGGCTTCCGTAGAGGACTTCTCCATCTACCCCTCAAACGGCGCAAACGCACACTCCACAGGTCATTCGACGGCTCAGCTCTGCATAGTTATGAACCGGGTCCTTGCCTACTCCTGTTCACGCTTCCCTGTATACGGTTTCATGGAGCCAAGGGGCATTACGGATAGCGGCGTCTCCAGGATCCCAATGCGGCATTTTCGAGGTCCCACTTGATCTTCGGTCTGGGGAACAAGGTCCTACCTGCCGCTTTCCTAACAGGCCACTGTTCGGAAGTATGCGTTGCATCATGCACCTTTTCAGGCCATCCTGTGTAAATGTCAGTGTGAAATGCCCACGGTGATCCACGAGCGCCTGAGACCATTGGAAACTACCCCTTTCCGATTATGTCTCGGCGCAGTGGGCTGGTGCGCAGGATTATGGTCCCCCACTATTGCCTCCACGTTAGGATACCCTTTGGCAAGCCATCCACACAATGTGCCTGCCATCCTCCAGGGTCACGTTCGTTCTGGAAACAGGTGCGATTATGGCCCTGCTCCTTGCTCCACATCTATTTCCACTACGTCGACTTTCCCACTCCACACTGGTTTGCGATACCCGTAGCTCGATCCAGGCTTCCGCAATCGCCACCCGCTTTTTCCCTGAACAGGGCGCTCTCAGTCTCTGTCGTGCGCCGCGGGTTGGGCGCAGCCAGCTCAGTCCCAGTCAAGTGGCTATTTCGCATCCTAAGTTCTGCAGGCCACCTGCTCATCATCCCAGACTTGCAGGACGTGTGATCCCACCACTCAGTACTTGTTTCCGAGCCCAATGCGGTGTTCACGCTGCGAGAGTCCATTACTGCAAGAATTGATTCAGCATGTCACCATTCCTATTTTTGTCCACGCTCCTTGGGCCATTAGGATATCGAGACTGCGGATGTGGGATCACCATATCAGCAACTCCTAAGCAGTCGGCTCCATTCTTCCTGAAATCACACGCAGAGCATCAAATGGCACAAACGGCTGACAGCGGAAGCGATGCACCGCGGTCGTTGGACAGGAATCGGACTGACCCGCACCTTTTCCGTCCCCTCCCACACCCCGCAGCAAATTTGGACGAGGTGCCTGTGGGATAGCTTGTCCCACAATGGCACCCTCACACACAGCGCTGCAACTGGCTGCAAGTTGGACCCCTCCCAGCGCTGCGTCGCTTGTCCAGTTGTGGACACACTGCAGCGCTGGCCGTACACAGCTGTACGACCACAGCTGTAATGGCCAGCGCTGCAAAACTGTAAGTGTAGACAAGCCCTCAGTCCCTTTCAACTACACTTCACTTGTAATTAGGCTCAGGCTTCAGCTTCAGCCCCAGGCGATGGGGCTTGGGTTTTGACCCTGGCCCCTGGGCCCCAACAAGTCTAAGACAGCCCTGGCAACCCCATTAAAATGGTGTTGTCACTCACTTTGGGGCCCTGAGCCACAGTTTGAGTATCGCTGGTTCCCTGTCACTGGTGCTTGAGAAATACCAATGCTTATATAGCACCTTCAATCCATGGTTCTCAATATTCTGCTATTCAAACCAGTAGCAGCTTGTGACATTCTATATCTTGGAGGAGCATCCTGTAACCCCAATATTACTCATTTATGTATAATTGTGATATTGCTTATAAAACAGGCCATGTGAGGTATCAAGGGAAAGGTTATGATCTGCTGAAAGTCACTGTTCGATCTAAGTATGTATTATAAGAAGCTGGGGTGGCCTCCCTCCAAACCAGAGGGTAAGAAACCACTGCTTCAGCTGGAGTGGGCAGAGGCAGGCCAAGTTTACTCCATCCCCCTGAAATAGGGTGACCAGACAGTAAGTGTGAAAAATCAAGATGGGGGCCGGGGGTAATAGGAGGCTATATAAGAAAAAGACCCAAAAATCGGGAGTGTCCCTATAAAATCAGGACATCTGGTCACTCTACCCGGAAGGGGAGGGGTGGAACAGGAAATACAAAAGGCAAGTCCCTTAGCCCAGTGAGAGAATGACCAGGGAAGGAGACAGACACAGGCTGTTGGCTTCTCCTTGTGGACCCTGCTGCCGAACCAGGGGACACCCTGGACCAGGGGAAATCTGACCCAGAGGAAGGACTTGGGATACCAGGACTGCTGGCAGCAGAATACCCTGAGGAACTGGAAGAGCCGGGCAGTGACCCAAGCCCAAGTGAGCCCAATCCTGAGGGTGAACTGGAGCTGCCAGGGCTACTGGTGGCTAAATATTCTGACGAGTTGGGGGAACAAGAGGGACCCACTCGAGAGACTGGGTAGGAAGTAGCCTGGGGCAGAACTGGACAGTGCAGTGAGTTAGAGTTTGATCAGCATGTTGTGGACAGATCTCCACTGACCCAGTGGCTAGACCCTCTCCCCCCAAAACTATCAGGGCCCTGGGCTGGAAAGCAGTAGAGTCGGGGGGAAAGGGCTGTGTTCCCCTACCCCTGCTACCTTGCCTTGGGGTGGCAGAAACCAGAAAAAGTGGTAAGGACTCTTGCCAGCGCTCTCCTGCCTGAGGGATGTGTCACGGACTCTTGCCAGTGCTCCCCTGCCTGAGGGGCATGCCACAGACTCTTGCTGGCACTCCACTGCCTGAGAGGCGCAATTCCCCCACCTGAGGGGCATGCCACAGACTCTGGCTGGTACTTCTGTGTCATGCCAACTGCGACTGCACACTTCCCTCTGCTAATTCCCCATCGACGGAGAGGTGTGACCAAGGCCTTTCAGCAAGGCAGTGGCTCCCCACCACCCTCCAGAGGCTCGGCGGCCAACTGAGACCTTGCTACATGTATATCGTTAATGCATATGAAGTTATGAGCATTGTGCTGTATGGTTGTCACTAAAATATGCTGTGGGTTTGGGAGGCACTCAGATATTGGTGGGGGGGGGAGTTTAGACTGCGTGCTTATGTTATATTTTCTTTTGGTAACTAACTCTGACTTTTTGCCTATCACTTATAATCACTTAAAATCTATCTTTTGTAGTCAATACATTTGTTTAACTCTTTATCTTTACCAGTGAGTTCGACTGAAGTGTGTGGTAAATCTGCTCAGGTTTGCAAAGGCTAGTATATATCCACTTTCCACTGATGAAGTAGTGAACCAACTGCCCATCTTCAGCAGTGCAAGATAGTATATTTCTGAGGTACAAGGCTGGGAGCTGGGACGGAGGGGGAGAGGGTTGGCTGGAGCCTTTCTCTATGCGATTCATGAGTGGTTCAGGGAGCATTCATGCATCTAGCGGGTTTCGGGCTCCACATGCTGTTGTGCTGAGTGATCACAGTGCCTGGAGGGGTTTGCTGCTTGTCACTAGCAAAGCATTGTGAGACAGCCCAGGCTGGAGAGTTAGGGGGGCACAGCTGTCCCGCAGTCCTATACCAAATCCCAGGGATCCCGTCACACAGCCTATCTAATCTTGCTAGCCTAGAGGTCATATTTAAAACAAGCAAACCAAAAAATCCCAATGGTAGTATTCCCCCAAGCTCCACCCACTTATGGTACTAAAATGAGATTCCACTCACAGTAGCTTATTTAGAGCTTTGTGATTATCCCTCTTCACAGTGTGCTTTTCTCAGGAGTGAAATAGTTATCAATACTGACATTTAAATGGTCAGCATTAGATTTCAGATCCATTGGCCCATTGAGATGAATGGGAGCAGGTCAGATCTCTGAGAACTCTTGTTTCAAGCTGTCTGTTGACTCAGGCAGACTCACTGGATTGGTTTACTGTAGGCTCATATTTAGAAAGTTATCTTTGCAACTAAAAAAATGAGAGAGTCAGGCACAAATTTTCAAAGGTAACCTTTGATTTTGGGCATCAAGTTTTAAAAATATGGGCCCAAGTGTCAAAAGTTTGGCCTCACAAATTTGAGACCATTTTGAAAACTTGGGTAGAGAGAAGTAGCAGGTCACTGAACCAAGATGACCTGGGCCAACCTGACCCATGCTCTAGTCTAGATTATGAGTTGGATCTTACCCTTAAACTGTGGGAGCGTTGTGAAGTTGAGGAGTAGCTGTGCCATAGAAAGAACCCCTGCAGGAATTCTGGTTGCTTCCATTTCTCCGGCTCTTCACAGACCATATGCTTCTCTGGAACTTCTTGTCCTCAGTAAACCAGTCAATACTGCTGCTAATGCAGACGCAACTTCAACCTGGAGTTTTAGAAATAAAAAAGGAACTTATGTAAACCCGATGCAACTAATTTTTGTCTGTAAAAGTTTGGGCCAAGATAATGCTGATGGAGAGGTGGATGTTCTTTAAGATAACTGATGAAAGCATTCACAGATGGTGTTCTTATCTGTCTCATCCATAGAAAGATACTTTCAGTTGGTTTCTAAAGACATTTCAGACTATATCCTAGTACAAGAAATTTTAGTTCTTTTTCTCTATATATCCAGGCAATTGTTCCTACAACAGTGACTACGACTCCACATGACAGCCCATGTGTGTCTTTCTCCATTATTAAAGAAACAAGGTGGGGGAGGTAATATCTTTAATTGGACCAATTTCTGTTGGTGAGAAAGACAAGCTTTGAAGCTACACAGAGCTCTTCTTCGGGTCTGGGAAAGGTACTAACAGTGTCACAACTAAGATCAAACAGATCGTTTAGCATAAGTAGTTAGCACATATTCTAAGGGACCATTGAAAGTGAAAGTGCTAACTACTTATACTAAACTGTCTGTTTATTTAGCTGTCACTCTCTCATAACCTTTCCCAAATCTAAAGAAGAGCTCTGTGTAGCTCAAAAACTTCTCTCTCTCACCAACAGAGGTTGATCCAATAAAAGATTGGACCGCACCCACCTTGTTTCTCTAGCATCTGACATAGTTACAACACTTTCTCCACTCTTATCATTGACTTCTCAAGTGAGACACCATTCATATTTATTTGACTGAAATATTTGTCTTGTGCCTTATGAATGTATTACATCAATAAAAGTCCATTCTGCAAGGCAAATAAGTCATTGTCTGGCTATGTAGACTCTCTCCTCAGGCCCTACGCTACCAGCACTCCTGGCTATCTTCGAGACATCACTGACTTCCTGAGGAAACTACAATCCATTGGTAATCTTCCTAAAAACACTATCCTAGCCACTATGGATGTAGAAACCCTCTACACCAACATTCCACACAAAGCTGGACTACAAGCCATCAGGAACAGTATCCCCGATAATGTCACAGCAAACCTGGTGGCAGAACTTTGTGACTTTGTCCTCATCCACAACAATTTCACATTTGGGGACAACATATTCCTTCAAATCAGTGGCACTGCTATGGATACCTGCATGGCCCCACAGTATGCCAACATTTTTATGGCTGACTTAGAACAACACTTCCTCAGTTCTCGTCCCCTAATGCCCCTTCTCTACTTGTGCTACACTGACGACATCTTCATCAAATGGACCCATGGGAAAGAAGCCCTTGAGTAATTCCACCATGATTTTAACGATTTCCACCCCACCATCAACCTCAGCCTAGACCAGTCCACACAAGAGATCCACTTCCTGGACACTACAGTGCTCATAAGCGATGGTCACATAAACACAATCCTATATCGGAAACCTACTGACTGCTATACTTACCTACATGCCTCCAGCTTTCATCCAGACCACACCACACAATCCATTGTCTACAGCCACGCTCTACGATACAACCAAATTTGCTCCAACCCCTCAGACAGAGACAAACATCTACAAGATCTCTATTAAGCATTCTTACAACTACAATACCCACCTGCTGAAGTGAAGAAGCAGATTGAAAGAGCCAGAAGAATACCCAGAAGTCATCTACTACAAGACAGACCCAACAAAGAAAGTAAGAGAATGCCACTAGCCATCACCTTCAGCCCCCAACTAAAACCTCTCCAGCATATCATCAAGGATCTACAACCTATTCTGAAGGATGATCCATCACTCTCACAGATCTTGGGAGACAGGCCAGTCCTTGCTTACAGACAGCCCTTGAGTAAATACTCACCAGCAAACACAGACCACACAACAAAAACACTAACCCAGGAACCTATCCTTGCAACAAAGCCCGTTGCCAACTCTGTCTACATATCTATTCAGGGGACACCATCATGGGACCTAATCATATCAGCCACACTATCAGAGGCTTGTTCACCTGCACATCTACCAATGTGCCATCAAGTGCCAGCAATGCCCCACTGCCATGTACATTGGCCAGATTGGACAGTCTCTACATAAAAGAATAAATGGACACAAATCAGACATCAAGAATTATAACATTCAAAAAGCAGTCGGAGAACATTTCAATCTCCCTGGCCACTCAATTACAGACCTAAGAGTCGCAATATTACAACAAAAAAACTTCAAAACCAGACTCCAACAAAAGACAGCTGAATTGGAATTAATTTACAAACTGGACACCATTAAATTAGGCTTGAATAAAGACTGGGAGTGGATGGGTCATTACACATAGTAAAACTATTTCTCCATGTTTATTCCCCCTCACCCCCACTGTTCCTCACAACTTCTTGTCAACTGCTGCAAATGGACCATTTTCATTACCACTACAAAAAATGTTTTTCTCTCCTGCTGGTAACAGCTCACCTTAACTGATCACTCTTCTTAGAGTGTGTATGGTAACATCCATTGTTTCATGTTGTCTGTGTGTATATATATCTAGATATATATATCTCTTCCTACTGTATTTTCCACTGCATGCATCTGATGAAGTGGGTATAGCCCACGGAAGCTTATGCTCAAATAAATTTGTTAGTCTCTAAGATGCCACAAGTACTCCTGTTCTTTTTGCGGATACAGACTAACACGACTGCTACTCTGAAAATCTTCTACTATAGTTCTTCATCAACAACCAATGCATCCTTTCTTGCTGCTTTTGTGACAGCTCTGTAAATGGCACAGCATCCATCCACAACTTCCTCTTTTGTATGGCAGATTAATTAGTCAATAAATTATTGGATGAAATGGATTTCCAAACTCATATCAAGAGCAATCTTCTGAGTTTGCTTCATCGTTACATGGCATACTAAGTCAGCACTAGCTCAGATCATTCACATGACATAAATACAATGAATAAATGCTGCTCTTGTTTGCAATAACTCGCTATTTTAATAGTACAGAGCTTTTCAAATGCGACTGGTGATTTCGGTTGCCCGAACTGAGACAGCTTAGAGGGGCCTGTTTTTCAGAAAGTACTGAGCATCCAGCCTGCTGAAAATCAGGAAGTGTGCTCTGGGATTTTAGTTCTCTCACAGGCAGAAGCAGGATTCCCTTGCTATTTACAATCCCAGAATTATTTTAAATATTCCCCTTCCATTGTTGGTTGTAGTTCAGGCTTGTAGTAAAAGTTTTATAGAGTCATATAGATTGGTTTGAGGGGGTTATATTGTAAATTAGATATATAAAATGTGGGTCTGTAAATCTTTTCTCCTCGTTGTTATTTCGTTTACTGAAGTTACTACTTTGCTTTCAGTCCACTTAACAGTATACTCTCATAAATCCTGTACTTATATGTTTTGGGCCGAACCTCAGAGTAAAGCAGCACATTTTTGATCTGTGGAACCCTCGCCCTTGGATCCCTGTTTTGGTTTGTTTATTTTTTATCCCAAGGAACCTGAAATCTGTCCATTGCAGGAGCAGGGATAAGGTAACATAGGACATGACATTTGATTATTTATTCATTTCTTAACTGACCTGACCCAAAGTTTGTTGAAGCCAATGGAAAGACTACAGGGAAATTCAGTGGCCATTGGATCAGGCCCTTATGAGTGTTCAAGCTCTTTTTCCCAGAGAAAACTTTCTTATGCTAATGCTAAACTGCAGTGGGAAAAACACAAAGATTTTGAGATAGAAAGATTTTGTTTTCAACTACAAAGCCATCAGTAATGTCCTAATCGGCCAATTTCCTTTTATGTGTGAAACTTTTCACTCAGCTCACGGAATAGAATTGTCTCTCACAGCTAGGTCTCCCTTTAGACAAATGCTTGGAAACAACCATCTCTGCTCTATGTGACTGGAAGGAATCCTACAAAAACACCCAACACTGCAGCCTGTAGGAGGGAGTGAGACAATTACATATTGAACACAAGGCTGTAGAGGGAGGCTGCCAAAAAATAGATGCATGATGCAATGCCAGGTAGCTTCTAAAATCAGGCACAGCTGATGTTTTAGGAATGCACAAACACGCTTCTTCTTTCAGTGGCCAGCCTTTCTATAAGTACGTGTTAGGTAAATGGAGGAGGTTGAGTCATTGAAGTGGCTTCAAAATAGAAATACAAGATAGAAGGGCCATTTTAACCATGAAGACTTCCTTCTCCAGGGTCAAGAGTACTTGTGTTGCTCACGGTTTATTCATAAAGCGGTAAATTCTGTCACCCTTACTCATGCAGAATAGTGTTGTATTCCATGAGAAGTCCCATCAATAGAATTCCATTTGGGACTACTCACAGAGTAAGGCACTATGTTCTGGGTGAAATTCACCCCTGAGGCAGATGCCTACACACGACTCAAGCTCCAGGCCTTTTGCTGACCCTCTACATTGGAGCAAAGTCTTATCTGACTAAGAGTAGCAGCATTTGTCCTAAAGAATATCATGTGAATAAGTGTAACCCACTGAGTATGTTATAGGTCCAACAGAAGATTGTTTCGGGCCAAAGACTGTCTTGGCTCTTTAGCTCAAGCTATAACAGCTCATGCCTTTTGTCCTAGAAATACCCACTGTGTCAGTCAAGATGGCAGCTGACACATAGGAGGGGGCTCTTCTCAACTGCTGTGGGTTTCAGATGCTCAGGATGTGCTTCCTTTGTTCAGAGGAAGCATGCTGCTGCCTTTGACCGAAAGCAGGGTATGTTTATACAGCTCTGTGAGGGAAGAGTCAAATATCATGAGATTAAAATTTTTCATGATGGCAAAGCATTTAAAGCATCAAGTTCTGAACAAAGCCTCACACATCTGCTTCCTCTGTAAGCAGTAATATAGGGCTCCAAAAAAAAGCTTTTGTTTTCCCAGATTAAGAAAGATTTTCAAGGTGACCAGGAGGAAGTCACATGAGAGAGACACTAATGACTTTTACTGCATTCAGAAGTGTATATTGAGGCTCCTCTTTCGAGCAGGATGTTGTTTTTTTCTCACAAGAGGGTCACTATTATTTAAATGACACAACAGGGTGAGTTCAAGATCCATAAAAGATGGATTTTTGTGTTCTCTTACAGTGAATAGAAACATTTGCCTTTGTTCGCCTTGAGTGAAATTCTCCTCTTTGCAGAAGGCCAGAACAAAACTTATTCATCACTTAGATCCCACTTGAGCCCTCGGCAGGATAGAAGTGGTGCCTAAGCCTCGTGCTTGCTTTCTGCATAGGGGTGACTTATCCCCCTACTGCTTTTGCTTTCAGAGAGGACAAGGCTGATACTGTACAAGGAAGGATCCAGAGAGTTCAGACTTAGTGGTGGTTTGGGACACGCCACTGTTTTTGATTTCTCTTGGTGGAGAAAAAAGTATCTTAGATGATTTTAAAGAAGAAAAGAGGTGCTTGTTTTACTTTGGTTGTTTATGTAAATTCTGACAGCACTGAATCAGTTGAATGGATTTACTCAGACTTTCCCTTTGGCTGAGATCAACCACGGAATATTTCAGCCCAAAGGGAAAGTGCTTGAGAAGGTTATAAGCCGTTCTAAAACACAGGTTTACAATGAAAAGTCCAGATCCTGAAATCTGATCTGTGTCTATGTGCAATCCCATTGACTTCAGATGAACTCTGTGCAGATACAAGGATCCTCCCCCAATGACCTGATTGTGGGATTGTGGCCCAAGTCTGCATTACTTTAGTGTAATATTTGCTACCTCCAAACACTATGCGAACAGAGACATTTATACTGAACACATCACTGGATACTGCCAATACCACACTGAGTAATTGAGACAGCTGACCAGGGAAATAACCCACTTCCTTTCCTGAGAGTCCAAGGGACGCACCCCACCCATGTACCTATCTGCTCCACCGATACTGACTTGGACTCCTTATTCATTCCATGGGTGGCGAACCTGAGCCCACTTATTCACTGACACTTTAAAAACCCTTGCACCCCAATCTGGGTCTATGCCGGTTATGCGATATGTATGTATCTTTTCATCCTTGCAAACGATATCTGTAACCCCCCATAACCCAAGCCTGACCCCAGATGTACAGTACCTTCCCTCTCAACCTGTGCATATTTCATTTCAAACATTTACTTTAATAAAATTTTTAAATTTGCTACCTTCAAACACTGTATCATTTTTGTAATATCTTAAAGGTAAGATACAATTACCAGTGTTTGAAATAAGTTAAACCAGGCGACCATTGAAATGCAAATTGGTACCAATGGCAGCAAATGGGTTAATTAATACTCAGTGGGTGCCTCATGAAAAACTGTCTGTAGAAGATTTGCATGAGAAGGGGAGCTTTGTTTTTTAAGACTGCATTGGCCCAAATTGCTGCTTATTTCTTGTCTGAAACCATAATTAGTGATAGATCAACAGTAAAAGATTTGGAGGTTCTATCTGAATAAGTCCCTTTTCCATCCATAGCTTAGCTATTTCCCAGGAGACAGAAAAAATATGTAATAATTTAAACTCTCCCTTTTTCCTCTCTCCATTAAATTTCTTCCTTCTCCCTTCCAACACACTCAGATATTTCTTTGATTCATTCATCTATCCACCAATCCATCATGTTCTCACTTTTTGACCCACTAAACCACCTCCTACATGTGAGACTTTAAGTATAGTCTATGTGGCCTCAAGCAGCAGGAGCTAGTGAACTTTTAAGTAACAAAGATCCACTAATGTTCATGGTACAGAACAAAAGGAGAATACCATGATACCATGGTGACAGATGGTAAATAAAGATATCGTTTCTAAAAAAAATATATTTATACATATAGGTTTCCAAGGGAAGTTGTGGAATCCCCATCATTGGAGGTTTCTAAAAACAGGTTAGACAAACACCTGTCAAGGATGGTCTAAGTTTACTTGGGGGATAGAACTGATGACTTCTCAAGGTCCCTTCCAGCCTGACATTTCTGTGATTCTACAATGTGTCTCAGTTTCTCCATGAGTTGGCTGCCCACTAAGTATAGAATTAAATTGATAAATGCACTACGAACATGTTATTTGATAAAGAAGTGGGGAAAATCAGGCCTTTCATTTGCAAGTCATCACTGAATTCTCATTTTTGGCTGTATATTCATCAAGATTTAGTCATAGATGATATGGATTCTCTCAGCTTCATCTACAATACACTTGTAATAAGGGAACAGAACTGAAAACCTGATATATTCAGAAAAGTAGAAATGGGTTTCCCACTGCTGAATTTGCCTTTCTTTAATTTAAATTTACATATGCTGCTTTAAAGTCCAAAATAGAATCATATATTAGCCTGGGATTACTTCTGACTGGAATTTCATAACCACTAAAGGATTTAACAGTAAAAATCCCTTTTGAGGAACTCAGGTCTTTCACAATACGTGCTTACAGTTGGCTGACACCAATTCTACTTAATACCAGTAGGCAAAAAAGTAATCTGCTTTATTTCATGCTAGCTGCTTTCTATTGTACACTGCTTTTAGGGCCCGTATTCCATTTACAGTGCCATTAACTATGACTAGCATGCCATTCACAATTGATAATTATGTCTGCTGCTAGATGCAAGGCAAAGTCACAGGGTGCCAACCCAGAACCTTACACTCACAGTGTGAAATTCACCCTTGTTCATAGGAACAGCACAAATCTTATGCACACTTAAGTTCTCCTCATGGGGATTAAGGCAGATTCAAAGGGTACATAGGCTTGGTGCAGGGACCCTGCTCGAGGGTGGATTTCACCCGAAACAGTGACTGATGGGATGGTCCAGTCTAACTAGGTTACGCTGCGATGTGGAAGATTCAAGCGCTGGTGGCCAGGTTCTGTTTGTTCCCAGGCTGGCAGAGTATCTGGTGGCACCACACTCAGATGCTGGCCAACTTTCTTTAGTGGCCCCCCTTTGGCCTATGCAAAGGTGGAGTTGAAATACTCCAGAAAAAAACCTTCTATAGCCCTTTTTAATGTGGAACATGTAAGGCCTTTGACATCTGTCAGGGGCTCAGAGGATGGCCTAAGTGGAAACATGGCAAAGCCTTGTGACTGAAACAATAAGGAATTTAGGTAATTTGCTAAAATGTAGTGTACTTGCTTTGATATGAATCCTGAGTGATCTAACCCTCTCCTCTATCTCTCCTCCTGCTCTTCTCCCTTGCCATCGGCAGCACCCACATCCTTCCATCCACACTGGTTCCCAACCTTGCTATAAGTCTTAGATCCTCTCTCTCTCCTTTTGCCAAGTCATACCCATTCTATTTCAACATCTTCATTCACCTCTACAAATCCCTCATCATCTTTCTCTCCCCTTTGGTGTCAAACTCTGCTTCCTCAGCCTCACCTTGAAGGGTCTGCCTCTGAGTACTTCTCTGGTCTCAGCTCCCTGCATCTCCCACTCCCTCCCCTTTGTCCTTTTCTTTGTGTCCTTCTTGCACAGCCACTGTTGTGTTTTCTTCCATGATGTCCTGCAAAACCTACCAAGACTAAGAAGCCTTCTCAGTAAAAATCCCATCCCTGAGGTTTTTGTCACTAATAGGTTACTAAAATAATTTAACTCCCTCCCAAAAAAATTATTTTTGTGCTGCTATGGATATCTCAGTAGGGGTGTTATCCTTCTGTTTAGATGCTATGATCCTGGAGACAATATCCTTTTCTGTGTGTTGGATATCATTGAGAGTACCATCAGCACTTAAAGATGACCTACAAAGAAAGAAAGAAAGAAAAAATGGCCTTGTGCCCTTTTGTGCTTCTTTATGATAGATAAAGAAGACCTGAAAGTATTTTCTTTCTTAGGGTAGTTGGGTTTTTTTATTTTCTTTCTTTCTTTATTTTTGTTTGTTTTTTGAGAGGGTTTCTTTGATTTTGTTTGGTTTTGAGGGGTTTTTTTGGCCTGTTTTATTACATTAGAAATTCAGATCCTGTCTCGGCTAGAAGACTCTATGATGTCTATAGAGCTAGTGTAAATGACAGCATCACATGAAGGAAGAGAGTCATAGGTGGTGACTCTGTGGGTGCTCCAACCCTGGAACACCCACAGAAAAAAATTAGCAGGTGCTTGGTACCCACTGGCAGCCGGTGCCTCTCTCAGTGCCTCCCACCTGTCTTCTACCCACCCGATCAGCGCCTCCCCCTCCCTCCCAGTGCCTACTGCCCACCACAATCAGCTGTTTTGCAGTGTGCAGGAGGTGCTGGGAGGGAGGTGGAGGCGTGGGGATGGGGTGGGAGTGGGAAGAGGTGGGATGCAGGTGGGGGCTTGGAGGAAGGATGAGGATGGGGCCTAGGGTGGAGCGGGGGGATTGAGCACCCTTCCCCCCAGGCCCAGAGGAAGCCGGCACCTATGAAGAGAGTGGTCCTGAGACTGCCATGATGTTTTGCCTCTCCTTACCAAGAGAGAAAACCATGATGCATCATGGGAGAGGTAGTCAGCTGGTGATCCTCACCCATAGAGGAGAATGAGAGCTAGAGGCACCTGAATTACAACTCCCATAAGGCCCCATGGCAGCATTTCAGAACCAAATATTTTGTTTTTTTTAGCTGAAAACAGAAAATTTTGAGTTTTCAGCCATTCCATTTTTGACAGAAACTTGATTTTTTTTCCCTAGAAGGGAAGAAACCAAAAGTCAGTTGCTGACCTCTTTTAAAATTGGCCCCTATGTGCTTATGGGTGATAGCATGTTATAGAGGATATACATGCACTCACTGTTTTTTTTTTCCTCATGGCAGTTTTATTTTAGTTCTTTCTTGTGTTGTTGCTCCTTCATATGAAGTAAAGATGATTATGACTGAATATATTTGTTTGCCCTTTGTACATAGAAAACTAACAATCAAAAAATGAGCTGAATGCGAATGTGGTCGTGTGTTGCAAGTTCTGCAGAAAAAGTGCAGTTAATAATTTTTGCCTTTAATTTGCTTATTGCTATATTTGAGGCAGAATGTTAAATGTGGTTGTTGAAAACTAGCTCTCTTACAAATAGCTGGCAATCTTTAAACTGACTACAATTATTCAAATTCAACAGGCATCCACATGTGCAACTTCTGATGACAGCAGGAGCTGCCTGTTTTACCAGCAGTTTTGGTCCTTGGCCTTCATACACTTGCTCAGTGGTTTGCACACATATTTACTATCAATTTCAAACCACTCCACACAGCTTAACATGAAACTGCACCAACAACAAATTGCCAGTGTCGGATTCCTTGAGTCCATTATTCCCATGTTTTCCTTTACCTTGAGGACAAGTCCTTCACTGAGCCTATAGATCAGGCCATGGCTGTCTGACACTCTTGTGCTGTTGTCATAGCTTCTGGCACAACCTCCACTTAAGATACTAGATTTGAGGATGTCGGTAACTCATCCAGAGGTTATGGGCCTACTACAGGAGTGGGTAGGTGAGGTTCTCTGGCCTGCAATATGCAGGAGGTCAGGCTAAGCCTCTTTTGGCCTTAAAGTCTAAGCGTCTATAGGATTGGTTCAGGAGAGGTCCAGGTGTCATCATGGTGAGGATGCAGCATGTATTCTCTTAATCTGTGATCAGCTCTGCTGAGCTATGAATTTATCCCTTACCCACCTATCTCTTAGGTGCCAGCAGCTGTGCTTGCCTGAAATAGTCTTTGTGCTCAAGGGAGTGCAAAAACTGCCAGTGTGTCCTACCAGCTGACTCATCAGAGTCCTCTGAAATAGTCCATTTCTCTCAAGCTATTTGTGTTGGAATAGAAGCCCCTTGTGCCACGAAGCTCTTCTGGCTCCAAAAAATAATTGGCAACTTCCTCCTACTTCAGTCTTCTATCTTGTCTGTTTACATTCTCCAAAGCTCTGTCAGCAGTGTACAAAACCTAAAGGAATGTTATGGAGAAACTATGGGCAAAGTGTCAACCTTGTATTTCAGAAGCCTGCAGCTCCTAAAGCAATGGTTTGGTTCTGCAGAAGGATAAGGAGGCTTTAGGGAATGCTGCTATCATCAAAAAGTTGGTACACTAAGTTCTTCTGCGTAGATTTTGGCCTTCCTCACTCTCTCTTATAACAAGGAGATTAAGGCAAGTCAGAATGGTAGATCAGCACAAGAGCTCTATTTCTTGGCATAATCTGAAGGGTTTTTTTCTCCCATTTGTGGCTTTTACATCTGAAAAATACAGCTTTTGTGTTGTTTGACTTTGAGGGGAAATGTAAACAAACCAAATGTTTTCAAACTACCGAATCTAGGTCTTCTGTCAGCTTTGGGAGAGAATGACAGTCTACAGCATTTAGAAAATCAAAAATGGGTATTTTATGTGTCCATAGGCAAAAAAAGAAGCAGCATTTGCTAGGAGGGAGGGCAAAGCCCAGCTTTTTGTCTAAGGGCCTGATCCAACTCTCATTACAGTCAATGGAAGTCTTTCCATTGAGTTTAGTGAGAGTTGGAACCAAATGCAATATGGGATATTTTGTCTTTTTAACAGACTATATAGAATCACTACACATTACACTCCCATCCCTCAAGGGGTGCGGTAAGTTATTCTTCCCTCCATGCATGTTTTTTAACTTCACTTAATGCAAACAGGAGTCTAGTTATATTTTATGTATAGGTGAAATTCACCTCTCTGCAAGGGGCCAGCACAAGGTCTAAGTACCTCTAACGTAAGACTTGAGCCTGGCAGTAGATGAGCTGTACCCAGCCTCCCCTACTCTCACTCGGGTTGGAGGAAGCTCAGTATCATTCATGTTTTCTCCTCTGGACAGCAAGGGGAGAAGAGAGGAGGATGCGAGAAGCTGTAGAGGAAGAGTAGGTTTCACAGATACTCCATGATACGAATGAACAGGGGCCTGAAGGAGGAGCAGTCAGGCCGTCTGGGAGCAACTACTTCCTAGCCACCTCTGTCACTCAACTATAGAATAGCTTCCAGCTCTTTTTTTCCTGTTCAATCTACCCCTGTCTTTCTGTCTTCTTGTTGTAGAGAGTCTGTTGAAATAGATTCTCTTTGGTTTTCTGTTATGTGGGGGGAATAGTGCACATTATTATAACATTTGAATTTTCCCTTGTGACCAGTGAGGGCTTTGTCATGTAGACAAAATTTGTTGTGCTGAAGAACTTGAAGCCTCACCCTTCTACAATAGGCTCGCTTTGGATGAGCCCCAGTTATGAACAATACACAAGTGAAGTCCAGGGCCGGGTCTAGCTTTTTTGCTGCCCCAGACAAAAAAAAAAAAAGGTGGCTGGACTGCCGAAGCAAAAAAAAAAAAAAACGGCAGCCGCAGGTCCTTCACTCCAAGTGGGAGTGAGAGACCCTCTGGGGGTGAAGGGCAGCACCTGCCCACTTCCTCCAACCGTGGGCAGCCAGGTGCTGCAGCCCACTCGCAGCCGGGCGAGAGGGACTCCCCCCTTTGGCTTTGGGGTGCCTCTCCTGGCCTTGCAGGCTCCGAGGGGGCCGACACAGGCAGCGCTGGATGGGGTCTGCGACCTCTGTGCGGGGCTGGCATTGCAGCAGGGCTCGGCACAATGCAAATGGTGGCTGGATCAGTGGGGTCTGCCCCTCCACTGCCTGCCTGGCTGCTGTAGAATCCTCTGTCCCTCCCTCCCTCCGGTGCCCGTTGGGCCACCGCAGAACCATCCCTGCCACCGCTGCCCGCTAGGCCGCCGCAGAACCCTCCCTCTGCTACCCGCTGGGCAGCCGCAGAATCCTCCCTTCTTCCGGTGCCCAGGGGCTGCAGGAGGTGGTGGCTCAGCCGCTCCTTTAAAGGCGGCTCAGCCAGGCTGGACTCAGAGCAGCGTGGGAGGCGGAGGCCAGTGCAGGCGGTGGGGAGTGGTACGTCCTGGGGAGCCCAGCAGCATGATGAGCGGTGGGGATAGCTAGTTCCTGCCCCCTACCAGGCCAGGGTCCCTGTCCCTGCAGGGTTGGGCTGGCCGCCCCAAGATTGGCCGGAATGCTGCCCCTTACAATGTGCCATCCTAGGCACGTGCTTTCTCGTATGGTGCCTGGAGCCAGCCCTGGCGAAGGCACTTGGAAAGTCTAATGGGCCAAATTCGCACCTGTCCAAATCTGCTGCCTTCAAGTTCACTAGCAGAGAGGTAACTTGAGGGTAACCAGATTATCTTCTTATCCTAATACTTCAAATAGAACTTTGAAAAAGGACCAAAAGAGGTTATTTTCCCTTTCTTGCGGCCCAAATCAAGTTTTTACTCGATCCTTACTTGGGAAAAATTTCCCTTTAGCCAGATTCTCAGATACTGCAAATTGAGGTCAAAGTCAATAGAGCTATATAAATGTTCACCATCTAAGAATCTGGCCCAATGATTTCAAGGAATGAGTAAAGACTTCATGATTTGTCCCACTGTATGTAAGTAAATGTTTTTTTCAAAGCCCTTCACTATACAATCATATAAAGGAAAGCTCCAAACTCTAAATAACGTGAGATTTTTGGAACAAACTGACAAATTAAAAAGTAATAAGTCACCAGGACCAGATGGTATTCACCCAACAGTTCTGAAGAAACTCAAATGTGAAATTGTAGATTTACTAACTGTTGTTTGTAACCTATCATTTAAATCATCTTCTGTACTAATTGACTAGAGGATAGCTAATGTGACACCAATTTTTTAAAAAGGCTTCAGAGGGATCCTGGCAATTACAAGCCAATAAGCCTAACTTCAGTACTGGGCAAAATGGTTGAAACTACAATAAGGAACAGAAATATCAGGCACAGAGATGAACACGATTTGTTGGGGAAGAGTCTAGAATGTGTCTGTAAAAGGAAATCATGACTCACCAGTCTATTAGAATTCTATGAGAGGGTTAACAAACGTGAACAAGGGCGGTCCAGTGGATATCATGTACTTGGACTTTCAGAAAGCCTTTGACAAAGTCCCTCGCCAAAGGCTCTTAAGCAAAGTAAGCAGTCATGCGATAAGAGGGAAGGCCCTCTCATTAACTGGTTAAAAGACACAAAACAAAGGGTAGGAATATGGTCAGCTTTCAGAATGGAGAGAGGTAAATAGTGGTGTCCCACAGGGGTCTGTAATGGGACCAGAGCTATTCAACATATTCATAAATGATCTGGTAAAAGGGGTAAACAGTGAGGTGGCAAAATTTTCAGATGATACAAAATTACTGAAGATAGTTAAGGTCTTGGGTACACTTGCAAGTTAGAGCACATTAAAGCAGCCCTGGGTGATCTAACTCATGACGCGTTCACGCTGACAAGGCATGTAGAGCACCCAGACTCTGCGGCTAGAGTGCTCCTGGTAATCCACCTTGGCGAGTGGATGCCCTGGTCTGTTAATGTGCTCTGATCGACCTCCAGAAGTGTCCCACAATGCCTGTTTCAGCTACTCTGGTCATCACTTTGAATTCTACTGCAGTCAAAAATGTTAGGAATCATTAGGAAAGAGATAGATAATAAGACTAAATATAATGCCACTATATAAATCCATGGTACTTTCACATCTTGATTACTACATGCAGGTCTGGTTGCCCCATCTCAAAAAAGATATAGAATATCAGGGTTGGAAGGGACCTCAGAAGGTCATGTAGTCCAACCCCCTGACAAATTTTTGCCCTGATCCCTAAATGCTCTTCTCAAGGATTGAACTCACAATGTTGGATTTAGCGGACCTACGCTCAAACCACTGAGCTATCCCTCCCCCCAGTATAAAAATTGGAATAGGTACAGAGATGGTCAATGAAAATGATTAAGGGTCTGGAACAGCTTCTATATGAGGAGAGATTAAAAAGACTGGGACTTTTCAGCTTGGAAAAGAGACTAAAGGGAGATATGATAGAGGTCTACAAAATCATGACTGGCATGGAGAAAGTGAATAAGAAAGTGTTATTTACTCCTTCACATAACACAAGAACTAGAGGTCACCCAATGAAATTAATAGGCAACAGGTTTAAAACAGATAAAAGGAAGTACTTCTTCACACAACGAACAGTCAACCTGTGGAACTCATTGCCAGGGGATGTTTTGAAGGCCAAAAGAATAACTGCATTCAATAAAGAATTAGATAAGTTCACAGAGGATAGGTCCATAATGGCTATTCGTCAAGATGGTCAGGGACACAACCCCATGCCCTGGGTGTTCCTAGCCTCTGATTGCCAGAAGCTGAGAGTGGATGACAGGGCATGGATCACTCGATGACTGCCTGTTCTGTTCATTCCCGCTGAAGCATCTGGCATTAGCCACTGTCAGAAGACAGGATACTGGGCTAGCTGGACCACCGGTCTGACTCAGTATGGCTGTTTTTATGTTGTGATGACTGTCATCTTGACTGACACACCAACAATTGAACTAGGGACCTCCAAGGCTAAAAGCATGAGCTGCTGCAGTTTAAACTATAGTTCTCTAAATGGGCATGTACTGCATTCATATCTTCTGTGGCTTGAGCACAGAGAGGGGCCTGTAACAAACACTGACTGATAAATCCCAATGGAAAGAACATGCTGGGATTTTCAAAAGAGTGAAAGGAAATTAGGTGCACACCACCCATGAATGACCTGGCCTTAGTTTTCAGGTCTACATGCTCGCTTAAGTTTATTTTCCATGGTAGTTCAAATTATTTTATAGGCCAAATACATCATGTACCAAACAACGTGTGGGGTTCAGAATGAGGGAGACATTTGTCCCTTTGTTTTTGAAGCTGTTGTGGAGTATCGATTTAAAAAGAACTCTTGACTGGTCTCCTGAGGCCACAAGTGCTGTTTCATTGCTTAGGCAAACTCTCTGGGAGAGGGACCAAGGCTCAATGTGTGACAGGGTTTGCTGTGCAGGGGTTTCTTTGTAATCTAATTGCTCAGGGAAACTGTTCCCAAATGCCAATCCAATGAAAACCCAGTTTCAGGTACACAATAAAGAAAAGAGGGGAGGGAGAGGAAATAAGGAAAATAAGAAAAGGGCATTGTAATAGAATCATATAAAATGGAAGGATTTAGGTTTCTTTATCAGCCTGGGGAGGGGGAGGAGGGGTTGCCATTGTTTTTCACAAAGTTTCTCCACAAAAGAGTTTCAGAAGCTCCAGGGAGAATAGACGTGTGGTTGGTATGGCAATTACATGGCAAGATACAGCTTTATACAGACGAGCTCTTTGTTTTGTTTTTGGGGAGGGTGTGTGTGCGTGAACTTGTCTTTTTTTTTAACAATTGTATGCTGAATTGATAAGTACTATTTCTCCAGCAAACAGTCTTCCTAGCCATCAGTTCCAAGCAAGTTAGATAGGCTGAATCCTCACTTTGCTGTGTGCAGTATGTATCTGCTAGGAGTTGTTTTCTCTGTACTGAGGGACGTTTTTCCTCTGTGGCAGAGGCAACTAACATAATCCTCCAAACTCCTCCCTGAGCTAACACAAGGGCTGATGCAGGGTGTGAAGGGAGACAGTTTGTTTCCTCAGGTCCAGGTTTGCTAGAGCCTGTATGGCCCCCTGTGGAGTTTAACATGCCTGTTGCCATATAGTGCCTGTGGGGAATTGTCAGGGGACAGAATCTCCCAATTGCAAGAGTTCTTTCACCTTTACTCCTTTCTTCCCTGGCGGACTCCCAGCCTGCCTTCAGTATACCCAAGAACACCCTGTGTACCAGGGGCATCTGTGCTGCTTTCATAATTGTCCCCCATGTCTCTCTTGTTCACTAGGGAGTCCACATCCCTACTCTGTGACCCCTCTACTACAGCTGTGGTAGAGCAAAGAGACATTAGGGCAACCCTGAATGCAGTCCTCTTTTGCCAGATGCAGCATGTTATAGAGGATATAGACACACACTCACTGTTGTTGTTTTTTCTCATGGTAGCTTTATTTTAGTTCTTTCTTGTGTTGTTGCTTCTTCGTATGCCGTAAAGATGGTTATGAATGAATGTATTTGTTTGCCCTTTGTGCATAGAAAGCTAACAATCAAAAAATGAGCTAAATGTAAATATGGTCGTGTGTTGCAAGTTCTGCAGAAAAAGTGCAGTTAATAATTTTTGCCTTTAATTTGCTCATTGCTACATTTGAGGCAGAATGTTAAATGTGTTTGTTGAAAACTAGCTCTCTTACAAATAGCTAGTAAACTAAGTGTGTTTGGCTCCTCTAAGCTAGACAGCTGTACCATCAGATTCAATTTACCTGACAGTTTGCAGATCACTCACAAAGGTTATTTTATTTAGACATAGGCAAGTCCCTTCATAGCCCCTCCTCTCCTTCAGTTTGGTGCAGGGAGTGTCCATATATGTTTGTATAGCACCTTGCACAGTGGGGTCAGCCTGGCTGAGGCCATTAAGTGCTTTCAGAATAGAAATATCAAATAATAATATTGGTTTTTATTATTAATATTATTACTACCAATAACACAAGTAGAGAGTGGACTAGATTCTGCGCTGTGCCTCTCCAGAGCCAAAAGCCTTGACTCTGAATAGGGAAGAAATAGGGTCTTTTGGTTAAGGCTCAGGGCTATAAGTCAGAAGTCTTGGGTTCCACAGTCCCTTTAACGCTTTGTGCCTCAGTTTCACTATCAGTAAAATGAAGACAATAGTGCTCTGCCTCCTGGAGGGGTTGTGAGTAGACCTGGTCAGAAATTTTATTTTTGACTGACATTCCAGTTTTCATTTGTTGAAAACTGACAAATCTATGAAATTTTTCAGTTTTTGACAAAAAAAAAAAACCCAAAATGTTATCCAGAATGGATATGTCCATTTTGATGAGAAAAGGTTTTGAGCAAAAACTTTCAACCAGATCTAGTTTTGAGGTATACTTTGTGAAGGGCTTGCCTACTATAAATAAATAATACCCCAGGACTTTGTGAAGTTCATTTCCTGAACTGAATCCAGATAGAAAGTTTGCAAATAGCTCTGTGACAAGTTCGGTCACAGAGACCCCTTTGTGACTGTCAACTGATGTGCTGAATTTACCTTTGAGCCTGTTTTCCTCACCAGCTTGTGACTCCAGAATCCTGCCTTGTTGACTCTGACACGCTAGCCTGCTGCAGCACACTCAAGTCTGGTCCATGCCCCCAAAGCTGCAGACTTTAATCAAAATCTGCTCAGCAGGCTACCTTCTCCAGCACCCAGACACTCAGCTCCCAATGGGATCCAAACCCCAAATAAATCTGTTTTACTCTGTGTAAACTTATCCAGGGTAAACTCATAAATTGTTTACCCTCTATAACACTGATAGAGACATATGCACATCTGTTTGGTCCCCTGGGTATTTATCGCTTACTCTGGGTTTATTAATAAATAAGTGACTTCATTAAGTATAAAAAGTAGGATTTAAATAGTTCCAAGTAAGAACAGAACAAAGTAAGTCACCAAGCAAAATAAAACAAAACATTTAAGTCTAAGCCTAATACAGTAAGAAACTGATTACAGACAATATCTTACCCTCAAAGATGTTCCAATAAGCTTCTTTCACAGACTAGACTACTTCCTAGTCTGGGCCCAATCCTTTCTCCCGGTACAGTCCTTGTTAGTTCCAGCAGGCATTTTAGGTGAAAGCGGAGGCTTTCTCATGCCTGGAACCCCCTTTGTCCTGCTCCACCCCCTTTTATAGCTTTGGCACAAGATGGGAATCCTTTATCTCTCTGGGTCCCCACCCCTCCTTCTAAATGGAAAATCACCAGGTTAAGATGGCTTCCAGTATCATGTGTCATGGTCACATATCACTGTAAGACTTCATTTTTCATTACCCATGGGCTGGTCTACTATACACAGGCGGGCTTGCAGGTAAACAGAGCCATTTACAACCAATTGTCCTCATCAGTGGGAGTCATCAAGATTCTAAACCACCATTAATGGCCCACACTTTGCATAATTACAATAGGACCTCAGAGTTATATTTCATATTCCTATTTTCAGATACAAGAATGATACATTCATACAAATAGGATGAACACACCGAGTAGATTATAAGATTTGTAATGATATCTTACAAGATACCTTTTGCATAAAGCATATTCCAGTTACATCATATCTTCACTTATAAACATATTTTTATAAAGCATATGGAGTGCAACATCACAAGCCCCTCTCTCTGAAATGGGCCAATCAGAGCTGCAGATCCAGGACACATCTGGACTATAAAGAAGTTTATTCCCATATGTGAACTTTAAGCCCATTTCAATCTTAGACTATACTGTGTTGCAGAAGCAACACTGAGTAATCTAGATACAGATCTTATGCAGGGTAAAACAAAAGAAAAGCAACGTTAATGACAATGAGCTGTGTTATACAGTCAGTGATCTCATGCTTAAAATAAAGGACGTGAATGAAGGTTGTTGTTCCAATGTGCAGGAGTCAGTGGTTTCTAAGATACCAGAATCACAGGACTGGACACTGAATTAGTAGAATACAATAAACCTCCATATCTGGAACAGACAGACATAATGGTACAAATGTTCCCTACAAATCAGAGAGAAGGTTTCTTTTCAACCTCTCCTTGGATCATTTGATTGTAGTGTAATGGGTGACATTACCTGCCACTCTATCAGTTGATTTCTGGTAATCTCCTTTCCCAGTTGCCATGACAGCACTTGACTAGTTAGCCCATCATTTGTAAAGGTTGGATCCCATGTCTGTCTAACTCAGTATGATACAGATAACTTGGATGCAAGGTGATGAACTAGATAACCTAGCAGGGCTTTTCCACCTTGAATGTCTGTGATCCAATGTATATTTAGACAACAGCTTTGGTAGCTTTTATTTATATATTAGTATTTCCCCCAAAACATGCAGAAGGCTATAGTAGGCTGGGCAACATCTTGGTGTTTTTCTCTGAATAGTTGCTTATAAACAAATCAGAGAAGTGAGTAGAACTAATCACACATGGAAAGTAATGAATATGCTTAAGGGCTTGAAAGATTCAAGTCTGTGATGGACACATAGTTTAATATTATTAATTTTGGCTTTTGGGGAGTTTAATTTGGGAGGGAATAATTCTACAGTTGAGGTGAAGGAGGAAACTTTTGTTAATAAATCTTCTTGGCCAGATATCTTTATAAGAATATAAGAATGGCCATATTGGGTCAGATCAATGGTCCTTCTAGCCCAGTATCCTGTCTTCTGACAGTGGCCAGCGCCAGGTGCTTCAGAGGGAATGAACAGAACAGGAAACCATCACATGATCCATCCCCTGTCATCCACTCTCAGCTTCTGACAAACAGAGGATAGGGACACTCAGAGCTTGGAATTGCATCCCTGCCCATCCTGGCTAAGAGCCATTGAGGGACCTATCCTCCATGAACTGTATAACAGATTGGCCTTTAATATTACAACAATATTAATGTTCTAACAGATTGGCCTTTTTTTTTTGAATGGGTAAATAAAAAAGACAATAAAACATGAAGTATATTTTCAACATTGTTTCCATTATCTCATCAAAATTCACTGTTTTGTATCTGAAAAGTTTTGATCAGTTCTACTTTTTTATTAATAATAATTTGACTATCCCAACAGTATAGGAAACTGTCAAGGTTCCTTTCCCACTCTGAACTTTAGGGTACAGATGTGGGGACCTGCATGGACACTTCTAAGCTTAATTACCAGCTTAGATCTCGTATCGCTGCCTCCACCCCCAAGCACTACTTTTCCTCCCTGGGCATCCTTGAGAGACTTCACCAGTTTCCTGGTGAACCTAGATCCAAACCCCTTGGATCCTAAAACAAGGAGAAATTAACCATCCCCCCTCCTTTCTCCCACCAACTCCTGGTGGATCCAGATCCAACCCCCTTGGATCTAAAAACAAGGGAAAAAATCAATCAGGTATTAAGAAAAAGGCTTTAATAAAGAAAAGAAATTAAAAGAAAAAACCCCCTGGAGAGATTAGCATACCACACCCTCACAGAACACAATCCAAAACACAGAGGATGCCCTTGGCAAAACTAGTTACATAAAAGATAACAAAAATACCCAATGTTGATAATCCCTTAATGGTACCAAGACAAGTGACAAAGAAATACAATAAATCCATTTATCCCTTTCTAAAATCTACTAACTTCTATAGAGCTGGTCCTCATCTTTTTTCACTCCGGCTTGAACTGAAACTGACTAAACAAAGGAAAACTCCCTCCTCCTTTGAAACTTGTTCCCCCAATTGGTCCTATTGTCAGGTGTCACTAAGCTAGATGAACTCTAACCCTTACAGGTGAAAACAAATAAGGATGACGCTCTACCCTGACATCTGGTTGAATTATGGAAGTGTGGAAAGAAAATTTCAAGGAAGTGTGAAATCTTGGTAATTTGCATGGCACGCCCACAATAGCCCAAGGCAGCCTGGATGGTTATTTGACAGCTCTGGGATCCCCAAATTTCTTTGTTATGGAGCAGGATAAAGTAAATTGTGCCACCGAATTATGTGAAGAGGAACTAGAGACTGCTTTATAACAGAATATCCATATACATTAAGTGACACGGAGGCAAGGATATAGTTCCAATTCCCAGTGAATAGAAGAGAGTTGGCGACTGGTGTGTGCACGCTGATGGTATCGCCCCTTTTGAGGCCTGGAATACCAGTTGCACATCCTCTCTCCCACTGTTAAAGAGGTAGAGCTAATTTCGATCCATTAGGAGTCCATCTAGAGACTGCTGAGCTGAATCATGTTGGGCCAGGTGGTCACCAGCACCAGGCTCTCCTACTAAGAGCTGAAATCACTGAAAGAGCTGAGCTGAGATCATGGAGTGCTGTGTTAACTAGTGGGGAGCCTGAAGACCTATTGTAAGCTGCTGGCAGAGCGGAGCAGTTTGCAGCATGTTGAAGCAGCCCATGTAACAGTGAACTGAGTAAAGCGGTTTTGCAGGGACGGCTGGAGGAGTGGCACAGCTGTGTGTAGTGGAGATGGTGTGGTGAAGGCTGCAGCAAAACGCCACGGAGAGGTGGAGCAGTTGGCCCTGGCCCACATAAGGTGCCCCTTAACGCCTGTGTGGACTCCCCCCACCATTTCCACCCAGGCTGGGGCGGGGTAAAACTCTGCAGATAAACTTTTTAATTCTGGGGTGGCACTGGACCAGAGACTTTCGGGTGTTTGGACTTTGGGGTGATTGGGCTTAAGACCTAAGGGGGAAGGACATTGCCAAACATACTTGGAGGTGGGTTTTTGCTTATGGTGTGTTATAATCCTGTTTGCGGTGTTCTCCAATGGGATGCCGCATGTCTTCCTTATTAAAAGGATTTGCTACACTCAGACCTCCTGCTTGCGAGAGGGGAAGTATTGCCTCCTAGAGGCGCCCAGGGGGTGTGGTATGTAAGTGTCCCAGGTCACTGGGTGGGGGCTCGAGCCGGTTATGCATTGTGTTATTGAAACGGAACCCCTGGATACTGAACCCGGCCCTTGTTGCTGCCAACTCAGAGGGGCAGAAGGGTTACACAGATAAAAGAGGCATTAACCCTTAACTATCTGTTCATGACAGAAACTATTAGGCTTTCTATTATGAACTATTAGTACTGTCAGTTGCCAGACCAGAATTTCTCTTACTTACGTTTGTTTATATCTACGCTGCTGGAAAGGGCCCCTCATTCTGTGGTTCTTGATCTGTGTTTCCCAGTAAATATCAAGAGACAGAAGGGATCTCGAAGAATCACCATTGACACCACAGAACCTTTAATGCATATGTAACTTTCTGTAGATATAACTCCACTTTGAAGATTTCACAGTGTAAGGGTCTTATTTCCCCTCCTTTTTATGCTTTGCATAGAAAATTTTGTGTAATAACTGCAGCCAGAGACTGACATGGGGTCCTTTAGAGCTAAAGGTGGGAAATGTCTATAAAGTGATATCAAGAGCCCAACTCTCCAAGTGAGTGCTGTACAAGACTCACATCCTCTGTGAACTGGGCACCCATGGGACATGAAACACACACTATTCTATTTTATCCTGTATGGGTCCTTATACAGTCCTTATCACTGGAATATCTGAGCACCTTCCAGTAGTTCATTAAGCAAGGGGACTAATCGGAATCTGTCATGTGGTTTGTCCTCTCTCTCATCCTCTCTTCATGAGGAGAATTGTGTGTGCAGTCGAGTGTTTTGTTTTGGTAAGGGCTGAGCAGTGGGTTACCTCTACATTCCACAATAACGTGCATAAAGTGCTCCTTTCACATTCCACAGATGATTTGCTAAAGAATGTGTTGCTTTTTAAAAAGCTTTCTACTGAAGTAGAGTATAGAGTGTGTGGAATGTCAGCAGAGTGGGTAAGGTGAATGTGAACTATTGATGAATAATATTTTCCTGCTGGAGTACCTTTCTTTCTGAAGGATGCAAAAGCACTTCATGAACTGAATTCATACAGCAGCAGCCAGTTGGACAACACAGTGCAAAGGAGGGGAAATTACCAATCATCAAGATACTGGGGCAAACCCCTGCTATTGCAGAAACTGCCATAGGATTTTTAAGGTACATAGGAGCATGGTGGCCAGCAGCAAAGATGTGGGAACATATATGAAACCCAAATGTGACTGGTCAGAAGTAGGAACAGGGGCATTGTGGTCTGAATTTCCATAGACAGAAAAAAAGAGTTTGGGACAGGTCTGTTGGTAAATGACTTTGGGATTCCAATATATTCCTTGCACCTTCGTACATAGGGTAACTCAAGAGGCTTCTACACAAAGGCAGCTCCTGGCTTCCCTTCTGCTTCCATTCATTGTAAGACTATGTATATGGGACAGCAAATTTATTTAACAGTGCTAGTATAGATGTATTATGTGCCAAAGCTTTTCTTCCTTTTGGCATCATTAGTGTCTCTGGGCTAATGAGGTGTGTCTCAGACAGCTGTCCAGGATCTTTGATGGTTTCAAGTCCAAGGCTAGGTCTACACTGGGGATTGGGGGGATCAATCTAAGATACGCAACTTCAGCTATAAGAACAGCGTAACTGAAGTCGACGTATCTAAGATTGAATTCAAATTACTTACTTTCCATCCTCGCAGCACTGGATCGATGGCCGTGGCTCCCCCGTCAACTTTGCTTCTGACTCTCACAGTGCTGGAGTTCAGCAGTCGCCGGGAGAGTGATCAGGGATCGATTTATCGCGTCTATATTACACCCAATAAATCGATCTTCAATAGATTGATCACTACCCGCCGATCCGGCGGGTAGTGTAGATATACCCCAAAGATAATGTCCCTTCCAGATGTCACATTTGAAGAGAGATATACTTTCATTGAAGATGATAATCAGGAAATTTCTGTTTTCTCAAGTGACAGTGTCAGGCAACATTGCTCCATAGAAACTGATCAAATATATATGTTGCACAAAAACTATGTTATAAAACATTATCAAGGATGCACAGTCAAGTATTCAAAATTTAGGATATGCCAGAATTAAGGTTGCACAGCCAAAAGACATGTAGCTGGTGAGACAAAGACAGCTGGGTGACTACAGGAGTTAAATAGCAGAAGGAGGCAGGGAGGTAAGGTTATGTGTTGTGTTTTGTTTCCTTAACTTACAGTACTCTACAAGGAAGAAGCTAGCATGAGACAAAAAGACTGTGTCATCCGCATCACTATTACTTCTTCCTCTGCCTGTACCTGTGGGGGACCTGGCCAGACAGGCAGGCCCTCTGATCCCAGAGGCTTCCACCCAGGCCTGTGTCTTGACTTGCTGGGAATGTGGCCTGCATATCGCCACCAAAGAAAGTCAGTCAGTTGGAACCACCATGTGTGAGAGGTGTCTGTTGGTGGAGTCCCTCAGGAAACAGATAAGAGAGCTGCAGGAGGAGGTGGAGTGCGAAGACTTTATCAACAAGATGCATATGGAGACATCTGGGATGGAGGCTGCTAGCTGACTACAGATGACTACAGCAGGACCACAAGAGGAAAGAGAACTGGCTGCTCTCTGAGGTAGAGACTGACTGCTGGCCACCTTGAACAGTAGTCAGTGCTCCACCCCTCCAGGTCCCCTATCCATCCAGGTGAAGAATGGTATGCTGTACTGGCAAAAGCAGGTGAGGAGCTGACTCTGATGGCTGAGGTGAAGGAGCTGTTTGTCCCCAAGGCTGGAAGGCTCACAGCCACTCCACCCAAGAGAAGGAGATGTAAAGTGCTGCTGGTTGGGGATTCCCTTCGGAGTGGAACGGGGGCATCCACCAGCTGACTTGATGTGATGTCCCAGGAGGTGTGCTGCCTGCCTGGATCCCACTTCTGAGACTTTACAGAAAGGTTGCCGAAGCTCATCCATCCATTGGCTCATTAACCCATGCTGCACATCCATGTGGACACTAATGATACTGCCAGATCTGACCCTGAAGAGAGCAACAGTGACTACAGGACTCTGGGAGCTAGGGTGAAGGGCTAGGATCACAGGTTGAGTTCTTATCCACCTCCCAGTTGAGGGTAAAGACCCAGGCAGAGCCATGTGCATCCTGTAGATGAATGTGTGGCTGTGCAGATTGTGTTGACAGGAAGAGTTTGGCTTCCTCGACCATGGGATGAAATTCTGGGAAGAAGGCCTGCTGGGAAGACATGGCATCCACCTGACCAAGAAGGGGAAGAGCATCTTCGTGCACCAACTCGTCAACCAACTGGGTTCAAAGGAGACAAGTGACAAAAGGTCATAGACCATAGTTGAAGAGTAGTTATCAATGGTTTACCGTCAAACTGGGAGGGAATATCTAGTGGGGTCTCTCAAGGGTTAGTCCTGGGTCTGGTACTATTTGATATTTTTATTAATAACTTGGGTAATAGAGTGGAGAGTGTGCTTATAAAAGTTGCAGGTGATACCAAGCTGGGAGGAGTTGCAAGCACCTTGGAGGACAGGTTTAGAATTCAAAACAACCTTGACAAATTGGAAAATTGTCTGAATTCAACAAGATGAAATTCAATAAAGACAAGTGCAAAATACTTCACTTGGGCAGGAGAAATCAAATGCACAACTACAAAATGGGGAATAACTGGCTAGAAGGTAGTACTGCTGATAAGGATCTGTGGATTAAAGTGGATCAAAACTGAATGTATGTCAACAATATGTTGTAACTGCAAAGAAGGCTAATAGCATTCTGGGGTGTATAAACAGAAGTTTTGTATATAAGAAGTGGGAGATAATTGTCTTGCTCTGCTCTGCACTGGTGAGGCCTCAGCTGAAGCATGGTGTCCAATTCTGAGTGATACACTGTAGGAAAGATGTGCACAATTTGGAAAGAGTCTAGAGGAAAACAACAAAAATTATCAAAGGCTTAGAAAACCTGACCTATGAGGAAAGGTTAAATAAACTGGTCTTGTTCAATCTGGAGAAAAGACTGAAGAGGGGACCTGATAACAGTCTTCAAATAGGTTAAGAGCTGTTATGCACCAGACGGTGATCAATTGTCCTCCATATCCACTGAAGGAAAGACAAGAAGCTATGGGCTTAATCTGCAGCCAGGGAGATTTAGGTTAGATATTAGAAAAATCTTTCTAACTATAAGGGTACTTATGCTTTGGAATAGGCTTCCACCCCCTGGAAGCTTTTGAAAAGGAGGTTGGACAAACATCTGTCAGGGTTGGTCTAGGCTGACTTGGTCCTGCCTCAGTACAGGGGGTTGGCCTTGATATCTTCTTGAGGTTCATTACAGTTCTACGTTACTATGATTCATCTCTCTGTTACTTATGCATTTTGATACAGTCTTTAATTACATTATCACATACTATTTTTTTCCATGGGACCCCTGCCTCATTCCGTGCACATGATGGATGGTGCTTAATTAATAAGCAGCAAGTCAATATTTTATTTCCTCCTCATTGTTCAGTGTATGGCCCCAAGGCTCTTTTGCTGTGCACAGTTCAAACCCTGTCTGAAGACAGAATTATTAATTTCCTCATTTTCGAGGGCATTCATCACTAGAGTATCTAAGGGCTTTGCAAACATTATTTATCTTCACAACACCCCTGTGAGGTGAGGGGCTGGTATTATCCTCACTTTACAGGTGGAAAGCTTAGCACAGAGAGATAAGTCAAATTATTTTATGTGCCCAGTTTGGGACCTGATTTTTTTCAGAGTACTTAGCATTATATATTCCAACCACTGCCCCCCTGATCTCAGTTGCTGCTGTGAGAGCTCTGTACATTTGCAAATCAGACCTTAGGGTCTCAAGTAAGACACCCAGAAGATGAGAAAGACACAATTAGTGTGTGGTAGTTTAAGTGACTAAACAAGTGTCTGACAGCAGTAGTAGGTTATCATCTTTGATGGGGACCAGTACTGGGGGTATGAAACACACACTTTGCCAGTAGATTTCATAGATGTTTGCTGACAGCAGAGGAATGGTGACATTCACAAATCCTGAGTTCCATTCCTAGCTCTGGAGTGAAGTGTGCTTTACTAGGCACAGATCCTTCTGTCTGTTCCCCCTGACACCCTTCTACCTTACTCCTTCTATCCTGTCCCCTGTATCAATCCAGTCTCATCCCCAGTCACGACTGATCATCTCAGTCCCATTCTCCATGCCTCAGGCTTCTCATCCAAGTTCCAATCTCCTTGCCCAGCCAGCCCCAGACCTCCCTCCCTCCAGTTCCCTCTTCCCAGTCCTTTTGCCCAAACAGTCCCAGCTTCCCCTCCACTCCACATGTCCTGTAACAGAGTGTACTGTCACCTGAGTGACAAAACACACACACAGCTAAAGAGCTGTAGGTAGTAGACAACCCCTGAAAATGAGAACTAGGGTGTGGTCCATCTAGCTCCAATCATCCTTTCTGCTGGGAGTGGGAGAGGTCTGAGACTGATATAAATCAGAACCAGCTCATTCCAAGAGTAGCAAGAGGAGAAGCAATATTCAGGGTGGGAACACTAAGGGAGTGTCTTGGATGAAACAACAGCTCCTGAAAGGGGAGCTCTGCAGATGGCATGAGGCCAGTGGGTGAACAGAAGCAAAATGTTAGAAAACAAGGTCCTGAACTGGGGAGACTTTGGGCACAGGCTGGGACTTGCCTCTATAAAAAGTCTTTGGACTTTCTAGAGAAGAAAAGATTTTGAGTGCACAAAACATGGAAAGCTTATGGGGAAGGGAGCTTAGGTGAAAGTGATCATGAAATGGCAGAGTTCACAATTCTAAGGAATGTAGGAGGGAAAACAGCACAATAAAGATAATGGGTTTGAAGAAGGCAGACTTTAGCAAACTTAGGGAGTTAGTGGGTAAAATCCCATGGGCAGCAAGTCTTAGGTGAAAACAGTTCAAGAGAGCTGACAATTTTTCAGAGAGACATTATTAAAGCCACAAGAGCAAACTATCTCACTGCTTAGGAAAGATAGGAAGCATGGAAAGAGATCTCCCTGGCATCAATGATTTGAAACTCAAAAAAAGTTCTACAAAAAGTGGAAACTAGATCAAATTACAAAGGATGAATATAAACTAATAACACAAGTATGTAGGGACAAAATGTGCATAATTGCACACACATAGCAGATTCTTTGCACTCGGCAATGCAGAGAGGGAGGAGGAGCTGGCTCTAGCATCCTGATTCTCTGTTTGGCTCCAGCTCCAAATGCAGGTTGGACAATATTTCCCAAGGCACCATCCACCAGCTGAGGATAGCTGTGGTGTTAATTACAGCCCTGCCAAATTCTTGGGAAAGGCACACGCCTAGTTGGATTTTAGGGCATTGTTGATTAGGTGGCCATCTTGGTCTGGACAAGAACAAGGTGACATCCTTGTTGTGACAGTTTCTTGTTCCCCTATTCTGGGCAAAAGGCGGGAAAGTGAAAAGAGCGGGAATCAGTTATGGCTAAGTAACTGGTTTCTATATAAATAAATGAAGGGAGGGGACAGGGGCTCTTGAGCACTCGAATCTTTGGTGCTAAGGTATCCAAAAACTCTCTCGCTGCAGTGTGGTACACCTCCCACATTGGCTACAGGCCTTCAGTATCCACTCACTGAACAAAGTTGTTATCTTGGGGTTTATTAGTTATTTTCTTTTGGAAAGCAGACAGGCATGCTTGGACTAGATCTGGTTAGTTAGATCTGACATTCACGCATAGATGACGCAAAAAGGGATAGGGTGGGTCTGAGAGAGGATTACTTACCTCCTTTGACACCTGTGATCCACCATTGGTGTCCATCACTGATCTCACCAGTCCAGATTCTGCAGCCTTGCCGCCGGCGGTACCTGAGGGAGGTAGAAAAACATCTTTGCTTTATTGAGTATGTGCTTGCTTACATTCCAAATCTCCAGTGTCCTCAATCCATCCTCTTCCCCTTCCTTCCTTCTCCTTTAATAAATAAAGTGTTCTTAAGAGTTCATATCCATGTGGTGGTTTCTTTTGTTCCAGCTCTGATAGATGGACTTAAGGAGGGGTCCTAGTGGGACGTACATTGTATGGCTCCCCAAAGTCTTCTGGTCAGATAGCATCCCTAAAAATCCTTACAGTGGCATGCCCTCGGCGTGTCTATTTTCTGACCTTCCTCACCCCTAGACAGACTCTGTTGCAGTTTGTCAGGAGGCTGGTATAAGAACCTGTCATGCCAGCACTAAGCCCACTGGTACATTCCCCAAACTGAAGAACCTCTGGCTAGGGGAATGCAGTCAGTCTTTGTTTCTTGAATGGCACAATGGCCAGAGGACAGGGCAGAGAACCTACCTCTAACTGGCAAATGTAATCACTCATATTGTCCCTATAAATGAGTATGTTATGTACTAAGGGCCATTTATGCCTCTAACTGACCATTGCACTTATGGTAAATTCATGTGCAAACAGCATACGATGCTGTGCACGCTTTTTAAAACTAGAGGGTCTATATGACTAAAGAACATAAAACAGGAGAGAAATTGTATTGTATAGAGACAGGAACTTCCAGCAGGGAAAGACTAACATTTAGCATATGGCTAATAGCATCCAAGAGCAAGGAACGATGAAGAAGGTCCATGTATAGAGAACAACTTTCAAAGGGCAAAGTGGAAAAGGTCTCCATTGTTCGAGGTCTTATAAGTGCTAAAACGGATATCTGTTAGCAAGAATAAAGAGAAGGCCATAAAGACATGTGACTGAGTGAAGTCTAATGGTTAACCCTTGCTGTGAGTTCCTTCTTAGCACCTTCACTGACAGACCGAGAATGCACTAGCATTAGCTTAGAGTCACTGCTGCTGTAATGTGAAGGCAGTGTGAGTGATAAATGGATTTCTGTTATGTGAGAATAAGTCATTGTCTTAGCTCTGTATTGGACAGAATCTGTTACATTTACTCAGACTAAACACCTTTATTTCTATTTTTTTTTTTGCACTGTACAAGAGTTTGCCATTGTAACTGTCTGTGAAAAAAATTATAGTTATTCTTAAAGATGTTCTTTGGTTTGACCAGCATGCTTCAAAAGAAAAGGTGACTGGCTATCTGTTTTTCAGGAAACACGAGGCTTAGTCCTGTAAACATGCCCTGAGTAACTTTATGCATGTGAATAGTCCCTATATGGCTTGCTCAGGATCATACAACAATACTACCAGAGCTTTGATGGAACAACTGACATTAGTAGTTAGTCAAATGTTTTGGGGGATTCCGTGGGTAGTGTACTGAAAGCCAAAGTGACTGAGCCAAATTCTTGTTTAGTGTAACTCCACCGAAATAAATTGAATTACACAAGGAGTCAGATTGGGTCCCCAAACCTTAACCACCTTGTAAGAGCCAAATGAAAAATTCACAGTGAATAATTTACTGAAAATAGCTACCTTCTTTTTCTAAAGGTGGAATGTCTGTCTGTGGTCTGTGAAGTACTGGGACTTAAGCCACACCTGTTGTGTGGTTCTTACCTGCTGAATGTTGCAAAACAGACTGCAGTTGTCTCAACTCTCATGGTGGTTAAACTTTTTAAAATTTCCAGTTGATGGATTGATCATGAAACAAGCAGCACATAGTTTCCTCTCTTTGGATGTAGGTTTCCCTGCCATGCAAACTTGTACCTGCTGTAACTTGTAGGTGCATACGATACATAAGAATTTGCAGAAGGAACAGTACAATTTTCACAAACCAAATGATTGGACAGGGACTTACATATATTGTTGTCCCTAAGGCACGACAAGTTAGTCAATATTCAGGGCTTTCAGGATAATTTCTGTTAGGATGAGACTGATCATATATATAAGCTGTAAACTCAGTGTAATCTGGTTTATTTACAAAGACTATACACAAAGTCCTGGTTTCCTGAACACGGTAGAAACAAACAGCAGGCAGTTTCCTTGCTCAGAAACGGTCACTCCAGAAAATTCTGCGCCTAAGAAGCTCTGACTTTCTGCTTCCTTTCAGGGTCACACTCAGGACCTGGTTATGCTATTTGCACCACACTGGCATAGCTACAGCACTGCAGCTATGCCCCTGTAGGGTAGGTACAGACCGAAGTGACAGCAGGTTTTTTCTGTCACTGTAGGAACTTCAGCTCCTCAAGAGATGATAGTAGCCAGGTGGATGGAACCATTCTTCTGTCAACCTAGCTACATCTACACCAGGGGGTTAGGTCAGCATATGTCACAGCACTCGGGGTATGTGGGTTTTTCCTACTCTGAGAGCTGTAGCTATGTCAACCTAAGTTTTAAGTGTAGACCAGGCCTCTCACCAGCTTCTCCTGGCTTTCTGTCACCAATGTGCACAGCCTACAAACTAATAATCTAGCCTCTGCATTTGCAACCAGGAAACCCCTGTTGAGCTACCTGAATTAGCTGTGATCAGGCCTATACGAGCTGTTTAGGCCATCAGGTGCAGTTGCAGCTGCTTCACCACATAAAGGGACTTAATTGCTTCTTCCCTTGAGTCTGAGAGTATTTGGCACTCATTGGCTGTAATGAGGTCTGTGACTGTCTTTGAGTCAAACATCCTTGTGAATCCATTAACACCTGTTAGCAAAATACTATCATGGGTGAATCTCAGCAATTTGGTGGACTTAAGCCTGGTCGACATTTCCCTTATACTGGCAGAGCAATCAAAATCCACTCCCTTACTCCCCACCTCCTCGACGGCATAGCTACATCAACAAAACTCGCAGTGTAGATGTAGCTATGCCAACTGAAGAGGGTTTTGGTCAGCATAGCTAACATTGTGCAGGAAGGTGGTGTTCCTACACTGGAAGAATTCTGTCAGGGCATGCTGCGTCTACATATAGTGGCTAAGCCAGGCTCTATAGTGTTGATGCAACCTTGATGCCAATAAGATTTTCCCAATCCATCAGAACCCCTTGAGACAGCAAAGCAGAACTGGAAAAAACATCACACTCACAATGTTTCCAGAGGTAGTTACTTCTACTTGTGCTAGAAATATTATGAAGACTCTCTCTTTCTCAAATCTCATATTTTAGCACTTCACTTTAGATTCCTGGCATAGGAAAGGGAGAATGAAAATGAATGTCTATACTGCAAGTGATACAGTGGCACAGCTGCAGCTGATCTATGTTGACAGCAGGGGTTTTTCTGTCAGTGTAGTTAATCCACCTCTCCAGGAGACAGTAGCTAGGCTGATGGAAGAATTCTTCTATTGACCTAGCTGCATCTACGTTGGGGATTGGGTCGACTTACTATGGTACTCAATTTTTCTCACCTTGAACGACATACCCAGGTCAATCCAATTTTTAAATGTAGATCAAGCCTTAGAACTCAAAAGTTAGGTGCTTTAGTTGGAGTCTTGGGCACAGATTTTGAGTCCACTCATCCTTAATTATACAGCTGTCTTGTTTCATTAGCCTTGAAAGCTGCCAAGCATTAGTGGAGGAGACTAGAGCCCTTCTGTTCAGTATGTCACCAGCTGAGATATTTTAATCCTTCCTACAACTCTTATCCTCCTTTTACAGGTGGGGAAGTTGAAGCACAAAGTCCAGCTTTTCATAGCTTACATAGTGGGGATACATATGACTGGATATGCGCATATCTATCCACATGCATCAACAAATGGGGACTTTCATGTCCCTGTGGAAACCAGAGACTTATCTATACTCATACTGTGCACATGCAGAGTGCAATAGGCACTTGTCTTGTTCAATGCAAATACCCCTAAACATGAAGTAAAAATTGCTTCCGATATTATTTGTCCAGCACCATGAAGCAAATTGCTGCCAGACCAAGAAATGGAAACCAGGTGTTTTGACTCCCATTTTGCTACTCCTAGTCCCTCATGAGTCCATTCACTTCAAAATATATCTGAAGTGCAGTATGATTACCAGTGTCAATTGCACTTTGATTTTAAATGATAGAGCCATGGCTCCTTAAAGACTTTTTAATGCAATCATCTTTAAAGAGATGTGACCTGGAAATGTCCCTTGCATGTGGCAAGTTTCAATGCTAATGCCTATTTCAGCCTGAAGAAAGGACACCGCTAAAATATTTGTTTTGTCATTTTTTTGATGGAGTTTGATATTTCTGTTGTTCTTTTTCCCTGCTTGAGGCCACGTCTACACTACAGGATAATATCGAATTAGCTAAAATCGGTTTCATAAAACTGATATTATAAAGTCGATTGTGCGCATCCACACTAGGCCCATTAATTCGATGGTGTGCGTCCATGGTCCAAGGCTAGCGTTGATTTCTGGAGCGGTGCACTGTGGGTAGCTGTTCCGTAGCTATCCCATAGTTCCCTCAGTCTCCCCCGCCCCTTGGAATTCTGGGTTGAGAGCCCAGTGCCTGACGGGGCAGAAATCATTGTCGCGGGTGGTTCTGGGTACAGCCTCACCTCTCCCTTTGTGAAAGCAGCAGACAACCATTTCGCGCCTTTTTCCCTGGGTGAACTGAGCAAAAGCCATAGCACAGCAAGCATGGACCCTGCTGAGATCAGTAATGCTATTGTGAACGTTGTCAACACCTCGCGCACTCTCGTGCTGTCTATGCTGAACCATGAACTGCAAAGGCAGGAGGAGAGGAGGAGGCAGCTACGGCAGCATGGCGACGAGAGCGATGAGGACATGGACACTGAATTCTCCCTAACCGCGGGCCCCTGCGTTTTGGAGCTACTGCTGGAAATGGGGCAGGTTCTACCCATTGAACGCCGATTTTGGGCGGGAAACAAGCACAGACTGGTGGGACCGCATAGTTTTGCAGGTGTGGGACGATTCCCAGTGGCTGCAAAACTTTCGCATGCGTAAGAGCACTTTCTTTGAACTTTGTGACATGCTTTCCCCTGCCCTGAAACGCCATTACTAAAGCCATAATACTGATGAGAGCAGCCCTCACAGTGGAGAAGCGAGTGGCAATAGCCCTCTGGAAGCTTGCAACGCCAGACAGCTACCGGTCAGTCGGGAATCAATTTGGAGTGGGCAAATCTACTGTGGGGGCTGCTGTGATGCAAGTAGCCAAAGCAATCGTTAAGCTGCTGCTACGAAAGGTTGTGACTCTGGAAACGTGCAGGTGATAGTGGATGGCTTTGCTGCAATGGGATTCCCTAACTGTGGGGGGGCCATAGATGGAACCCATATCCCTATCTTGGCCCCAGAGCGCCAGGGCACCCAGTACATAAACCGCAAGGGGTACTTTTCAATGGTGCTGCAAGCACTGGTGGATCACAAGGGACGTTTCACCAACATCCACGTGGGATGGCCAGGAAGGGTTCATGACGCTCGCGTCTTCAAAAGCACAACTCTGTTTAAACGGCTGCAGCAAGGGAATTACTTCCCAGACCAGAAAATAACCGTTGGGGATGTTGAAATGCCTGTCGTTATCCTGGGTGACCCAGCCTACCCCTTGATGCCATGGCTCATGAAGCCATACACAGGCAGCCTGGACAGTGGTCAGGAGCTGTTTAACTACAGGCTGAGCAAGTGCAGGATGGTGGTAGAATGTGCATTTGGCCGTTTAAAGGGCGCTGGCGAACATTACTTACTCGCTCAGACCTCAGCCAAACCAATGTCCCGTTTGTTATTGCTGCTTGCTGTGTGCTCCACAATCTCTGTGAGAGTAAGGGGAGACATTTATGGCGGGGTGGGAGGCTGAGGCAAATCACCTGGCCGCTGAGTACGAGCAGCCAGAGACCAGGGCGATTAGAAGAGCACACCAGGAGGCGGTGCGCATCAGAGAAGCCTTGAAAACGAGTTTCAGCACGGGCCAGGGTACGGTGTGACTGCTGTGTTTGTTTCCCCTTGATGAACCCTCCCCCTTGATTGACTCATTCCCTGTAAGCAACCCACCCTTCCCTTTACTTACAGCTTGCTGAAGGAAATAAAGTCAGTATCGTTTAAAAATCATGTATTCTTTATTAAAAGTCATTCAGTATTGTTTAAAATCATGTATTCTTTCTTAAAAGTCATTCCCTGTAAGCAACCACCCTCCCCCTTTGGATGTATTCTTTATTAAAAAAGTAATTATAAAAAGAGGCAGAGAATTATCAAGGTATCCCTGCCTGCTGTGGTTTGGGAGGAGGATAGGAGGGAAGGAAAAGGCCATTAAGCTCATTTCAACGTAATGACAGCCTTTTGCTTGGACTGTCCAGGGGTGTGGAGTGGGCGGGTGCAGAAAGCCTTCCCCCACGCGTTCTTACACGTCTGGGTGAGGGAGATATGGAACGTGGGGAGCTTTGAGGGTGGTTAAACATGGGCTGCAGCGGCACTCTGTAACCCCGCTGCTCTTCCTGAAGATCCACCATGCGTTGGAGGATATCAGTTTGAGCACGCAGCAGCTCCAGCGTAGCATCCCGCCACCGCTGATCTTCCTGCCTATCTGATCTTCCTGCCTACACCTCTCATCTCGAGCGTCTCTCCTATCCTCCCGTTCACTGGCATCTTTCCTGTACTTTGCTAGCACGTCCTTCCACTCATTCTGATGAGCTCTTTCATTGCGGGTTACTTCCATGATTTCTGAGAACATTTCATCTCGTGTTCTCTTCCTCCTCCGCCTTATCTGAGCTAGCCTTCGGGATGGCGTAGGGAGGCCGGACAACTGTGCAGCTGCATGGGGGAGGGAAAACAGGGAGAGAAGTATGTAAAAAGATACATTTTACAGAACAATGCTTGTACTTTCACAGTGAATAACACTATCCACCTTACATAGCACATGTGATTTCACTACAAGGTCGCATTTTGCATCGTTTAATATTGAGTGCCTGTGGCTCTGGTGTTGCAGATCTCACAGACGCAGGTCCAGGCATCCAATTCAAGCTTCCATGCGGCCATGGTAAGGCTTTATGTTTGACTTCTCCAGCGTTCATATACACAGTGATCTATGATGCCTTGTTCCTGTTAAGAGGAACCAGCAAACCCCAACCCCCTCTTTCCCCTCCTCCCCCACCGCATGGCTGCTATCATGTAAGATCACTGGTAATGATCCCCCTCCTTCCTTCCCCCTGCCCCCGCCCCGCGTGGCTGGTACCTGGGAAGATTCCTGCTCGCCAAATGCTGAGAACTCAGCAGCTATCATCCTTCCTCCCCTCCCCCGCTTTGCTACGAGCACGGAAGGATTAAGCGGCTGCCAGTAGGAAAATCGCCATGTCTGCCCCCCTAATTAAATTCCTGAATTTCAACCAGGTTACAATGAATGATATAACTCTCCTGAGAATACCACCGCAGGATGCAGAACGTATGTTTCTGAATGCCAGCAGTCACCTGGCCATACGCGGCTGTGCTTTGTGAAGCTATGATTCCGAATTACTTGCTACATGCATGGCGTGGAAAAGTGTCATACAATGGGGGACCAATAAGGCTGCTTGCCCAGAAATCTTCTGCAAAGGCTTTTTGAGTACCTCCAAGAGGATTCATGGAGATTTCTTTGGAGGATTTTCGCTCCATCCCCAGACATGTTAACGAACTTTTCCTGTAACTTTACTGGCTGCGAATGCATCCCAAGCCCTGATGGCAATCAATCATTAAAAAAAAACCATGTTTGATATTTACAAAAGGTACACTCACCAGAGGTCGCTTCCATGGCTTCACTGTCTGGGCTAGTGGCTTGGATGGGCTGGGACGGTAATTCTGGGGTCACAAAAAGCTCCTGGCTGTTGGGGGCTAACGGAGTGCTGTGTGCTCTCAGCAAGCTCTTCCTCCTCTTCCTCTTCCTCCTCATCTTCCCCTCCGCAGAATCCTCAGCCATGGTTGATATTACAACCCCGACCTCTGAATCCACGGCCAGGGGTGGGGTACTGTTGCGCAGCCCCCTAAAATTGCATGCAGCTCAGCATAGAAGCGGCATGTTTTCGGCCTGACCCAGACCTTCCGTTTGCTTCTCTGGTTTTCTGGTATGCCTGTCTGAGCTCCTTAACTTTTACTCTGCACTGCACTGAGTCCCTGCTGTGGCCTTTTCCCATCATAGACTTTGAAATCTTTCAAATATTTTTTCATTTCGTCTTGTCGAACGGAGTTCTGTTAGCACTGAATCCTCTCCCATATAGCGATCAGATCGAGTACCTCTTGTGCGGTCCATGCTGGTGCTCTTTTTCGATTCTCAGGAGACTGCATTGTTACCTGTGCTGATGAGCTCTGCGTGGTCACCTGTGCTGAGGTAGTGGAAATTTCCAGGGGTAGGTATATATATGCTAGCAAGCAAGCTAGAGATAACGAGGTTAGTTCAATCAGGGAGGATGGGGCCCTGTTCTAGCAGTAGAGGTGTGAAAACCAAGGGAGGAGAAACTGGTTCTGTAATTGGCAAGCCATTCACAGTCTTTGTTTAGTCCAGAGCTGATGGTGTCAAATTTGCAAATGAACTGAAGCTCAGCAGTTTTCTCTTTGAAGTCTGGTCCTGAAGTTTTTTTTGCTGCAGGATGGCCACCTTAAGGTCTGCTATAGTGTGGCCAGGGAGGTTGAAGTGCTCTCCTACAGGTTTTTGTATATTGCCATTCCTGATATCTGATTTGTGTCCATTTATCCTTTTCCGTAGTGACTGTCCAGTTTGGCCGATGTACATAGCAGAGGGGCATTGCTGGCATATGATGGCGTATATTACATTGGTGGACGTGCAGGTGAATGAACCAGTGATGGTATGGCTGATCTGGTTAGGTCCTGTGATGGTGTCGCTGGTGTAGATATGTGGGCAGAGTTGGCATCGAGGTTTGTTGCATGGATTGGTTCCTGAGGTAGAGTTACTATGGTACGGTGTGCAGTTGCTGGTGAGAATACGTTTCAGGTTGGATGCCTGTGGCAAGATTGGCCTGCCACCCAAACCCCCCCCTGAAAGTGTGGGATCATTGGATGGGGTTGTAGATCCCTGATGATGTTGGAGGGGTTTAGCTGGGGGCTGTATGTGATGGCCAGTGGAGGTCCCTGTTGGTTTCTTTCTTGGGTTTGTGGGCAGCAGGAGGCTTCTGGGTACACGTCTAGCTCTGTTGATCTGTTTCCTGTTTTTGAGAATGCTTGGTAGGTGTTGGTCTCTGTCTGAGGGGTTAAGAGCAGATGCGGTTGTACCTCAGTGCTTGGCTGGAGAACAATGGATTGGTCACTGTGATGTGCCCGGGCCATGGAAGCTGGAGGCAATGAAGGTAGGCATAGCGGTCGTAGGTTTTCGATATAGGGTGGTGTTAATGTGACCAACTTATTTGCAGAGACCGTGGTGTCTAGAAGTGGACCTCCTGTGTAGATTGGTCCACAGGCTGAATGGCTGGGGTGGAAGTTGTTGAAAATCGTGGTGGAATTTTTCTAGGCAGAGTCAAGACTTCCATGGGTCCAGTTGATGAAGATGTCATCAATGTAGCGTAGGTAGAGAAGTGGGCGTGAGTGGACGAGAAGCTGAGGAAGCGTTGTTCCAGGTCAAACATAAAAAATTTGGCCCAAGTTACACTGTGGCCAGGATCCCATAGCAGTGCCTAGCCTGATCTGGAGATACATATTGTCATCAAACTTGAAATAGTTGCTAACTTGTGAGTATAAAGGCACAGAGCTCAGCAGCCAGTTGTGCTGTGGCATCATCAGGGATACTGTTCCTGACAACTTGTATTCCATACTGTGGTGTGGGATGTGCTTGGAGAGCCTCTACATCCATGGTGGCTAGGATGGTGTTTTATGCTATGGGATAAATCCTTGACCAATGCTTGTAGTTCCACACGAAATCAGTGGTTCACCGAGATAGCCTGGGAGGCTGGTGGCATAGGGTCTGAGTTCAGGAGTCCACTTTCTAGACAGTCCTTCAGTGAGAGTGCAATGCCCAAGTGATGGGGCGTCCAGGATTTATCGGGTTTGTGGATCTGGGTATAGATCGAATAACCTACTCGTGGCTCTAAGGTATGCTGATTTGTTCATGTTCCAGTTATCCCGGACATGGCACCTGATCCATGTCTACAGCAGTTCCTTAGTGTATTCAACTGCATCTGCTCTAGGAAGTGGCCTGAGGCCATTTCTACAAAATTCTCCACCAAGCATTTCTCAATAACCTACAATACCCGCACGAGGACAATTAGGAAAAGATCAACAGAGCCAGAGCATTGTGTACCCAGAAGCCTCTGAAGGACAAAATGTAAGAAAGAAACCAACAGGACTTCCACTGGCCACACATACAGCCCCAGACTAAACTCCCTCCAACGCATCATCAGGGATCTACAACCCATCCTGGACATGATGATCCCTTTGCCACTTTTCTGTGGTTTGGGTGGCAGGCCAATCCTTGCCCACAGCACAACCCGCCAACCTGAAACGTATTTCTTCCCAGAACTGCACACGTACCATAGTAACTCTACTCAGGAACCAATCCATGCAACAAACCTCGATGCCAACTCTGCCCACATATCTACACCAGCTGACACCATCACAGGACCTAACCAGATCAGCCACACCATCACTGGTTCATTCACCTGCACGTCCACCAATGTAATATACGCCATCATATGCCAGCAATGCCCCTCTGCTATGTACATCGGCCAAACTGGACAGTCACTACGGAAAAGGATAAATGGACACAAATCAGATATCAGGAATGGCAATATACAAAAACCTGTAGGAGAGCACTTCAACCTCCCTGGCCACACTATAGCAGACCTTAAGGTGGCCATCCTGCAGCATGCAAAAAAACTTCAGGACCAGACTTCAAAGAGAAACTGCTGAGCTTCAGTTCATTTGCAAATTTGACACCATCAGCTCTGGACTAAACAAAAGACTGTGAATGGCTTGCCAATTACAGAACCATTTCTCCTCCCTTGGTTTTCACACCTCTACTGCTAGAACAGGGCCCCATCCTCCCTGATTGACTTTAAATTGATTTAAAGAGCAGTGTAGTGTGGACGGGTGCAGCGTTAAATCGATTTAACGCTGTTTAAATTGATTTAACGGCGTAGTGTAGACCAGGCCTGAGACGTATGGTATTTTCATTCACTCCGTTTCTCTGACAGAGGTGCAAATTGTCATTTCACAAGCTCTGCTACCGTTCAGCTGTATCTCTTCTACAGAAGGAAAATGCCAGTCAAGCTAGTGCTCTCCAAGCCCCGCAACTCCTTTAATTCAGTATTAGAACTGAATATGGATTGAATGAATTGCAGTTATGGGGACAGCTAGCTAGCAAGAATAGCACTGATTTGACTGACAGTTTACTTCTTTAGCAACACTATTGGATAACTGCAACAGAATGACTGAAACTACAGTCGTGTCCCAAAAAGAAGCTGGATGAGGATAGACCCGGTCTGTTGGGGGTGATGAGAAGGGTAGAGGGTTTACATACACCATCCATATCTTCAACAAATGTATAAACAATGTGATCCAGTGGTTAGAGAACTAGTAAATGGGTTCAACTCCTTCTGCAGCAGATTTTCTGTGTGACCCTAGGCAAGGCATTTAGTCTCTCTTGCCTCAGTTTCCCATCTGTAAAATGGGATAATAGGACTTGCAGCAGTGTCACGGCGATAAATACATTACAGTAAAGACTGAGATGCTCAGTCACTATAGGGGACCATGCCAAGTGCCATCTCCTTCTGCAGCAACAATCCTATCTACTCTCCCAGCTATTGCTGCAAGAGCACATCTAGCCTGATCATGTAAGTCTGACTCTATATACCATTGCGTTCCCTCAGGTCTTGTATCATGTAGATGTAGCTCTCAGTGCAAAAGGGAAAATCAAATATTACTATTTAAAGGCGCAAACCTCTTTACTGAAACACTGATGTTCATACAACACGTTCTACTTCATAAAATTCTAATCTTGCTCTGGCCCAGCCTTTCTCTGTTGGCTGTTATCTCTACTTGTCTGTCTGTCACTAGATTGGAGACTCTTCAGCACAGGCCTTTCAAAAACGACTAGTAATTTTAAGTGTCCCACATGAGACACACATACTCTCGAGAATTGGGCCTCTTTAAGGTGGCTATCTAAAAGCAGCGGCACCCCAAATCACTGGTCACCTCTGAAAATCATGGTCCTTATACCTCTGCCCAAGATGTAAGGTGCATATCAGCCCATTGGCATAATGATGATGATACATATTGGACTCTGTAGATGCCCTAGCACTCATTCAGTAGATGAAGTTAAGCCCCTGGTCTGAAATGTACTATGCCTGAACAAGTGTTAGATCCACATCAAAAAATGAAAAATCCCTGGGCTCAAAAACGCAGCTGGCTGAAGCCCACCCAAGAGCCCACTGCACTGTCACATTTTTTGTTGTTTGTGCATAGTTTTGTTCAGCTAGCATGCTCGTCTCACAGAATAGCCAGGGGTCAAGGTTATGCGGGAATGGCACAGTGGGCCACATTCTGCTCACATTTACACTTGTCGGTGGAGCTGCTATGGATTTACACAGTTTGATTCAGAGTGGAATGTGGCCCTTACAGGCAAGTGAGAATGAAAACTCAGACTAGATCTCTGTGTATGACAAGGTAGACAGGCTCCCTTATTTTACAGGCTTGAAATCTAGAATTGTGCTGGCTGCCTTCGGGGAATTTTAAGTACAAACAACTTGGATTTTTTTGTTTTTTACAGACTTTTCCTAATTTAGGATGATGTGTGGGTCTGAATATTAAACACAGGGTTGTGCTTTCAGAATTTGAGGCAAATTGGAATCTTGATGGAAAGGGATGAGGCTGGGCTAATATAATTTGAAAACTGCTTGAATGGAAGCTAATACATTTGTTCTTGCTGGTTCCCCGCTGCTGCTATTAAACCCCAGAAAAGCACTTCTTAAAAATAAAGACTGTAATACATTATATATACGTTACTCTGTGTCCCTAGAGGTGCTAAGACCTTGCTGTGCTCAAACTAAGACAGACACTGGAATCAGAATTACATCTAGGGAAATGTTTAGGCAAACAATTCAGCAACTAGAAAATACACTTTCCAAGCAGCCAGAGACCCAGCTGAGGTACACTGGCACATCTCCATTGATTTCAATGGAGTAATTCCAATTTATACAAGGCAATTTACTGTAAACCAGTTAGCAGAAAATGAGTATATATGTACTAAGGGGAAATGTGCAGCAAGGTGACAAGAACGAAGCCTTACCAAAAATATAGTGAACCTTAGAAAAACTACAAAAAAAATGTATCAGAGGGGTAGCCGTGTTAGTCTGAATCTGTAAAAGCAGCAAAGAATCCTGTGGCACCTTATAGACTAACAGACGTTTTGGAGCATGAGCTTTCGTGGGTGAATACAGGATTCTTTGCTGCTTTCAAAAAAAATGTAGTGACATAAATGCTCTCTTTACAAAATGGATGTCATGCATGCACAGGCCTAGGAGTGGCTCTCTGCACAGGGATGAATTTCACCCTTTCCAGGTCTCAAACACAGTGTCTGATAGATAAACTCATCACACAATATTTTGAGGCATTCAGTAATCTCTGTGTCTACTGAAATTGTGAAACAAAGGCAGCTCCTTATTTGAGGAGACACATTATTTGCAGCACTAAGTCAAGGAGAACCTTTTTGTTTACATTAATGGCTGTCGTCTCTAGCCTGAAAACACTCAGGTATCAAACTCTAGTCATGTTGCTATATAGGATAGGGTCTGAACATGGTGAGAAAATGGGTTCCTTGCAGCTAATCACCTGTATGCCTTTTCCCATTATCCCACACTACTCATCACTCAGGTGCTGCGGTGCAAATGTGCAATCCTGAAATCTGAACAATTCCTCTTTAAGGCAGAGATGTTGCCCTCGCAGAATCCAGTTTGAGCAAGGCTCTGCAGTGGCCACGGAAGATTTTGAAATATGTGCCTCACGATTTTGATGGCAAGGATACTTCTTGAAGCTACTTTACCAAGCTTCAGAGATGAAATCGGCTCTGGGAGCATGGGCAGCATCATCAGCTAGAGAAGCTATAAAATAAAAGTTACTTCCTGCTACTGTTCTAATAAACTTCTCCATCCCTTTCCTCCTCCACCCCAGCCTCCATGTGTAGCATATCTCTGGCAGTTTTTGTAACAGTTTAATCTTTTTTCTCTCTTTATGGGAGTCAATAGCTGGGACTCTATTTAGATTGATTGTTCTTCTGTTATTAATGAGTTGCAAATTAATGGAGATGAGCAGAAATGAAATGAGAAAGTCTCATTTAGCATCCTCTGCACCACTGGGTTTTTATTTCAGATAGTTTATTTCTAATTTGCAGCCAATGACAATGAATTGATAACATTCTGGGTTTGCTAGGAATCAGCTCAAAAGTTGACAAAGTATCTCATGACCTTTACAGTTCAGATTTAATTATCACCCAACACAGCTCTTTAACCGTTCCTGCTGATACTGCCCTCCCCCTGCCCGCCTCTTTCCCGTTCATTCTAAAAACTTCACAGAGACTAGATGGATTGCAAACAAATAGTGTTGTGATTCTTGTAGCTTGTGCACATTATTTTATAACTGGTGCTTTACAGATTCTTTGTTCTCAATATAGCCCTGGTGTAAATATTTTATCTTCCTCCCCATGGTGAAAATTTCTCCTTTGATCTAATGATTGGGACTTTCATCAGTGGGGATCTATTCCTAACTCCACCGTTGAGTCCCTGGGAACAGCCGGAGAAACTCTTGCATGTCTGTTTAATTTCTTGTGGGAGGAAGAGCTTTAACAGGGGCTGGTCTGAGACAATGGAATGAACTCCCATAGGAAAAAGGACCATCACAAACCTTGCCACCTTCTGCTCTCAGTGCAAGGCGTACTTCTCTAACCAGCCTGCTGCAAATAAAGTCAGAGCAGTGTGTTCATTTCATGGATATTTTTTTTAAAAATCCCCAACCACAGACCTGTACCAAAACAACACTCCACAATGCACTCACTTATTCGTGTGGGGAGAGGCTGAGAGAAAGAGAATGAACCTCATGTGAGAGATGTACATCATGTTGCTCACTATGCTACTGGAAGCAGCTCAGACACTACAGTGATGAGGGCTGTGAAGGCACCAACATTATTACTCCTGGGGAATTCTGCGCCACTGCTCATGCACAGAATTCATATCCCCCACAGATTTCTTTGCTTCCTCACCGAAAAATGATTTTCTGATGAGGAAGCAAAGAGAAACCACAAGAGCAGTCATGTGACTTCCCCAGTATGTTTTGGGTCCCCAGGGCAGCTGGCAGAGAAGTAAATCACTGTGGGGCAGGGGGCGAGACTGGGAAAGACCTGGCTGGTGGTTCCTACCCTGTGCTGGGCTCAGCTGCTAGTCCCAGCTGGACTAGAGAGGATGGAACTACTTCTTCCCCTGCACAGCATCCAGGGCCTGGTCAGACCCATCCCCAGATTTCTGCTCTGGATGCAGGAAGCTCTGCAAACCACCCCGCCTGCTTTTCCTGTATCCATCGCTTCTCAGCTGCAGGGGGAGGGATCACTGCACAGGGAGCTGCTCCCCCATCCACTCAACCCCTGTGTATCCAGATCCTCCCACCAAGCCTCACCCGCACCCCCGAACCCTGCTCACCGAGCCCCACTTCCCCTGTACCTGGACCACCCTGACGAGTCCCCAGCACCCAGATCCCCACTCCACTGAGCCCCAACCAGTTACACTGGGATCCCCACTCCACTGAATCCCATTCCTACAGCATCTGCACTCCTCCATTGAACCCCCAACACCCAACGCCCCCTGCCAAGCTCTATTCCACCCCCCACACCCAGACATTCCCCTCCTGAGCCCAAGCCACCTTCAACTGGACCCCTCTGCAGAGTCCAATTACCATTGCACCCAGAACCCCCCACCCCCAACAAATCCCTGTGCCTCCAGACCCCTCCACATCCAAATCCCCCACTGAACTGTCTGCACCCAGATTGCCCCACACAGAACCCTCTCAACCCACACCTGGATCCCACCACACTAATCCACTTCACACTTGGATCCTGCCTACCCACACCTGGTGCACCTGGCACAGAGGGGTAGGGCCCTGAGGTGTTTCAGGGGTAGGCCTGGTCCTTGCACAGTGTCAGTGTTGGGTGCAGCCTCATTGCTGAGTTTGTGTCCTGGGGGGAGCTGCAGAGTGATCACCTTCCTCTGTGCAGCCAGTGGCTTTTGCTCCCTGTAGCAGGGTGGTTACCCACTCCTGCCCTGAGGGGTTTAAAACAGCCCTGGAGAAGGGCTGTGGAACGGCAAGACGCCTGGGCTGATTGGGAGGAAGCAGGCTCAGCTGGGGCCATGCCAGCCGTATAAAGACTTGAGCCAGGCACAGAAGTAGACAATCTCTCTCTGCGTTCAGAGATAGAAGGGCCTGGCTGCAGGGAGGTTAACCAGATATCTGGAGTGGAGCAGGGCTGGGGAAAGGCCAAGGGAGCCGGGCCTAGGAAAGCCCCAGGCTGCAGGTCTGGTAAGGCCTATTAGTTACTGGGTTGCAGGGGGCAGCCCATGGGTAGCCAGAGGCAGCAGGTCTGCGATGAGTGGCTGATACTGCAGTCTGCCCCAGTGAGCGGGGGCTAGATGGAGACTAGGCAGTAGCCAAGACTGAGGTGAAGTGGGGATAGAGGTTGGGGGTTCCCCTTGGTGGGGAGACCCTGAGACTGTGGGGACATTGCCGGGGGCAGCACCCCAAAGACAAGGGGCATTGGGTCCTGGGAGGGACACGGGGGCCAGTGGCAGCCGGACACCAGCCTGCAGAGGGCACTGCGGAGGCTGGACTAGAGCTAATTCCCAACGACCAGCAGGATGCACCACAGGGGTGAGTCCTGCACCTTTATACTCCCCCAGTTCCATGTTGGATCCTCCACATTTACTTGACAAATAAAACTGGCAGAATTTCACAGAATTTTAAAATATCGTGTACAGAATTTTTAATTTTTTTGGTGAAGAATGCCCTCAGAACTCCTTGTTGGTCTATATTACATATTTTCTTTACAGGATCCTTAGAAAAATTTAGCCCCTGTTCCAAACAGCTTCTTTCTAATTTTAGGTAGAATAACTTTTTTAAAACCCTGCAAAAGAGCTGTGTGAACTCTGCAAAGCTACGAGTGCAAGTTGCTCAAGAACTTGTTATACTTATAAGAAGCACATGGGATCTTTATAGGGGAGCAGGCAAAAACGCCGCATTTATTGAGAATACAGCAGTTAGCATACCTTTTTCAAACACACACTCACACACACACACACATATACACACACACACAGAGTCCTGCCAGTTGATGTTTATAGTTAGCAGTCCAGAGTCTGGATCAATCTAGTGGCCAGCTAGATTGGTCGCAGAGGAGAGCTGGGCTCTGTTGGCCGTGATCCAATGCTCCTGGAGTGTGGCAAGATGAACTCAAAGTCCCATGGTGAAGCACCCTGTTTTTATAGTCTTTTTTTTCTCTGTTGAAGTCTATGGATTTTGCTGTGTCAGTTTGACTGGTTACTCCTTAAGTGATGTATCTTTTTGTCATTAACATTCCTAAAACACCTCTAAGAAGGTCATCCTGTCCTGGTTTCGATTTAGTCAATTGTCTTTTGGGGTTCCAGCCTTTACTTCAGGGTCGTCAATCTGCCCTTCCTCAATCATGGATGCACATTGATGGTTCTTTTGGCGTCAACAAATCTCGATAAGTGTCTTTGCTCCTCTTTTCTTGATCCTCTGGTTGACAATGGCCTTCACACCTTATCTTTTCCTGATGTATGCATTCCTCATTCACACAGTCTTTTACAGAGGCCTTCAGCTATGATAACATTTTGGAAAGGATTATATGGTTACTAAAGGGATTACAAAAGAACCTTACACAACTTAGTTTGTAATGCATACAAGAAGCAAGACCTTATAGCAAATACTGTAATGAAATCTTATCCTAAAACAAAAAGGTGACCATAATCAGTCATAAGGATTGTTCTCATCTATCCTTGCCCAGGGTCAGTACAGACACTGGCAGTCTGTCAGATGCATTTCTATCAATGTCCCAGAGGGTCATTCCTTTCTGTTTTTCAAAAAAGGGTGGCTGGCAGGATGGCAGGATGAAATCAAATCACACATTAATTCTCATAGTACAATTATAAAATCCTGCTCCTACAAACTGACCTCTGTAGGTCTGAGCCACAAAGATGGATAATGAACCAAGCCCTGAAGAGCTTTCTTGCAACAGACTTGACCTTCCAGTGAGAATCCCATCTCCCTTTTGTGTATCTCCTGCCTACCTCTCCAAATATCTCCTTCCCCCAACAGACCTTAGGACCTCTCTTCTTTCCGTGCATGAAGGTTGGAAGTGAATTTCTTGGTTTTACATTGCAATGAATGCTTATGGGTGCTGTTGGCAGTATTTAGTTAGTTCCACTCTTAAGGCAGCCTTTCATGATCAATAGAGTCAGTTTAGCTTCTCCAGGGAAAAGGTCTATTAACAGTCCTTGAAAAAAATAAATGTCAGCTCTTGAAAGAGAGCATAAGCCTGATCCTAGGAGAAGCAGCTTAACTTTGTCCCTGACCTATCTTAAGAATCAACATATGATTCACTGGATTCTGTTCTGACCTAAACTGAGACAATGATCTGGCCAGTAGGTGCCTTTCCATTCCTAAAGGCCTATCCGAAGGGGTTTACTAATACATTAAAATCAATGGGAATCATGCCGAGTGGATGCAGCATTAGATGAAACAGGCAGAATATTGGTGAATAGGTTTCAAGAAGAGAGTTAAGGCTACTATTGTGCCTATAGCAAAAAAGGATGGCTCAATTTTAAGTGAAGCAGCAGGTGATGCTAAGCAAATCTGAAATCCTTATGTCCTTCAGAAAATCAATCCAAGTCCAATGCCTTTGGTAAGCTTAGTGTGCTACTTTTCAATCAATGTCTCTGGAACAACAAAAGGAGATGGATGCACGAGAATTAGTTGTGCTATAAGATCTAGGTATCTTTTATTTTAAGGACCTGATCCAAAGCCCTTTGAAGTCAATTGAGGAGAAACTCCTAAAAGCATGACTCTGCACTGAGGGTAGTGATGGTTTCCTTTTGATAATTTCAGCCAAAAAAAAAAAAGTTACAATGCAAACAAATGACTATAAATTTCATATGAGACAGACCCCCATGAGACTCTCTCAAACTGAAAAGAAATTAACTCGAGGCCCTGCATTTCATCAGGGCCGCCCAGAGGATTCAGGGGGCCTGGAGTCTTCAGCGGCAGGGGCCCCCCGCTTCAGCGGTAATTCAGTGATGGGGGGTCCTTTGGCTCCGGGACCTGCTGCCGGAGTGCCCCGAAGACCCGCTGCGGAGGGGCCCCCGCCGCCAAATTACCGCCGAAGCAAGACCTGGCACTTCGGAGGTGGGTCCCGCTTTGGCGGTAATTTGGAGGCAGGCGGGTCCTTCCGTCCCAGAGCGGAAGGACCCCCCCCCCCACTGCAGACCCAGAGCGGAAGAAGCTCCAGGGGCCCAGGCCCCAAGAGAGTTTTCCGGGGTCCCCGGAGTGAGTGAAGGACCTTGCTCCAGGGGCCCCGAAAAACTTTCGTGGGGGCTCCTGTGGGGCCCGGGGCCTAAGGCAAATTGCCCCACTTCCCCACCCCCCGGGCGGCCCTGCATTTCATAGAAATGTTCTTCTCCCATTTCACCCTCTAGTCAAACAGCTTCCATCACTACAGGAGAATTTCTGTCAGTTTGCTTTTTAGTGGTCAAACTGGGATCGTCCATCACCACTGAAAACATTAAAGTGACCCAAGTATCTGAACCAAAGACTAAGTCCAGAGTAGAAAAATCCTATATTTCATGTAGCTTGGTGTTTTGGAAGGAATTTTTAGGTGTGATTTCTCCCCCCCACCCTTATGCTGGTGTAAATCAGGAGTAACTCCAATGAAGTCAAGTATCTAGCATAACCAAGATCAGAATCTAGATCTACTAAGTTTAGATTAGAAGGATCACAAAAATCCTCTAATTTGGTATCACCCTAACATTAGGTATTCAAATAAAATTATTTCTGTCTGGGGGAAAGGCCAGTAAAGGCATTTTATCAGTGGCTCCTATTACAATCAACCAGACGGTGAGCTTTAGTGGCTTAACCCATGCTCTTAACATATGTAAAACTCCCAGAGAAGTTAATAGGCATTTTGCCTGCTTCATAAATACAGTACTGATCTCTGAACAGTCTCTAAACAAAATACACCATCCTCCAGTCTGGGTTGGCTTGAGTAACTGCTTGATTTATTGAACAAACGTGTAAAACCAGATTAGATTGCTGACCATGTATCTTCAGCAGAAAGGTTCATAAAAGATAATGACACAGAAGCATCCGGCTAGAAGAACATATTGGATAAATGGCTCCGCACACTGGAAGCTAAAGTTAAGTGGAATAATGAACTATGCACTCAATTCACTACTGCTTACATTCTTCCAGAATAAGACTCCTAAAATTAAAGATTTTACTGAAGATATGAGAAAAATGCTTGGTGGGTCTTTCCCCTGATGGCAAATACTGGAAGTGTCATTCACTCAGGCAGCCAATGAATTTGTCAGGAGTACTGATTTCTTGTCCGAAAGTCTAGAAATATTGGCTCAATGTTTGCAAATGCCTCTCCAGTTCTCTGGAAATCTCATTGCTGGTCTCACCTCCTAAATTATGTATTCTCCATTTTGCAGATCCTGGCCTTTATCTTTCCTCATTTGCTCAGTGGTTGGTCTCTGTGCAGCTAGTAGAATTATGGAGACACACTGTTTGCCTGACACATTGAGAATGGATGTCTGAGCTGGGTAATTCTGCTGTAATGGAGAAATGTATGATAAAATGAGGGTTCTATGAAAGACTTCCTGAGGTAGCTGTAATACCTTTCCCTTAACGATGTCTCTTTCAGCAATGCTAGAGATCATATCGTCTCTTGATTTAATTCCTTCTTCCTTTCATTGTTTTGAGGGTAAATGTGACATTCCTTTCCATATATTCTAGAGCCATGTCCTTCTCTCTCATTACACCCCTGTCCTGGGCTCTAAGCACATATAAGTAGGTAGATACTGTCTGACGGCTTACTGCAGCAGTGAGTGAGAAGGGGGTGGGGAATGGGAAGAGCCTTGGTTCTACCCCTCCAATACACCACCCAGTCCATATGAGCCTGGGTATAGGGTTTAGTAACTTGTTGCAGGAATAAGCCACCAGCGAATTGCAAAGGAAAGCAAAGAGGGCATTGAGCCTCAAAGACACAATGTTTCCCAGGGCTGTTCCTGCAATGGTACAGCTTGTGTGGGTAGATGACCACCTGTCCCTTATTTTAAGGGATCTTCCCTTATTTTATTGATTTGTCCTTTAGGGTGCCCACCTGTCCCTTATTTTAAGAGGTATTAAAACTGATAAGTACCATCTTCAATATTAAATTAAAGCTGATGATAAATGAATTATATACTTGAGGGCAGCAGAAATGTGCAGTTCAGAGAAAAATACATGATGCACTAAGAGAAATGGGATTTCCCTAAAATGTGCCTTTAAGATAAAGCATTGTTCCTTAGTTTTCATGTGTTTTTCCCTTATTTTCATCCAGCAAGGATGGTCACCCTAGGTGCAGGGGTCAGCTTAAAGGCACAATCTGTCCCTCCAATATTATGGTGATTGGCACAACTGTAAGAATCTGGATGGGCTGATGGATAACTGGTTTCAAATAAGGAACCTTTTAAATGTAACACCAAGGGACTCCAGTTTCAGGCAGAGAGATGTCACAGCTAAAAGGAATTTGGATCAGAAGCTTCTAGGCTATCCTATTTGTCTTCCGTGGCAGCTAGTGCACCGTTTAAATCCAAAATAATAGCAATATTGTTTGGCCTGAGTACCTTTCAGTCACCTTCCTTTATGTTGTATGTCTAAAAATTGTAATCCAAATACACTCTTACAAAACTCTGGGCATATTTAATTTAAAAAAACACTGCAAGAAAATGCAGATGCAGCTTTCCATGGCAAAGTACACAGGGCTAGATTCTGTCACCTTTACTCAGGATATAGGAATAGTACCTTACTACAGGAGCAGTCTCATTACTGTTCATTTTATTGAAATCCAGATGGGATTATTTACTGTAACCTTCCTCTTCCCTATTTCATGTACTGTTGTATGTGGTCACTGCTCGCTGTGCACTCACTATAGGTGTAATTGTAGTGACTACTTATATTAAAGTTGCCTAACACTTACTATTATAACCCATGAGTCATAGATTCCAAGGCCAGAAGGGACCATTGTAATCATCCAGGGCTGTCTGGGGGTGGGGGGGACAAGTGGGGCAATTTGCCCCAGGCCCTGGGCCCCGCAGGGGCCCCCACAAGAGTTTTTCGGGGCCCCTCGAGTGGCTTCTTCACTTGCTCCGGGGGCCCCAGAAAACTTTTGCAGGGCCTGGGCCCCCGGAGCTTCTTCTGCTCCCGGTCTTCGCCGGCTGGGGGTCCTTCCGCTTCGGGGCAGAAGGACTCCCTTGCCGCCGAATTACCACCGTTCTGGGACCCATCACTAAAGTGCCCCGAAGACCCGCGGCAGGGGCCCCCCGCCGCCGAATTACCCCCAAAGACCCAGCTGTACTTCGGCGGCAGGTCCCGCTTCATCAATAATTTGGCAGTGGGGGGCCCCTGCTGTGGGTCTTCGGGGCACTTCGGCTGCGGGTGCCAGAATGGAAGGACCCCCGGCTGCTGAAGACCCCAGGCCCCTGGAATCCTCTGGGCGGCCCTGTAATCATCTAGTCTGACCCCCTGTACAGCACAGGCCATAGAACTTCCCCACAATAATTCCTAGATCATATCTTTTAGAAAAAAACATCCAATCTGAATTTAAAGACTGCCAGTGATGGAGAATCTACCCCAATGCTGGCTAAGTTATTCCAATGGTTAATTATTCTTCTTTTGAAATTTACGCCTTATTTCCAGCCTGAAGTTGTCTAGCTTTAACTTCCAGCTATTGAATCACAGTATGCCTTTCTCCGCTAGACTGCAGAGCTCAGTTTTATGTTCTTAATAAATTATTAGCCTCAGTGACATCTTGCTAATCTCGTTACATCAGAGTCAGGAATTCAGAGCTGTGATTTCAACAGCAGCTGGAACTGCAGCCCCACTACACAAATATGTTAAGCTAAGGTGTCCCAAACAAAAATCCACCCAGCCCAGACAACCTTTGAACTGTGAAGGATTCAGAAACCAAGACTATCTGGATCAACCTAGGCCCTATCTCTATTCTTAGCTGAATTACAATTCCAGACCCAAACACTCCTAAACTTTGGGCAATTTGTATTCCAACCCTGGATCTGGATCCAAATTTTGTAGGTGAGTCAAATGGTGCTTTAATGAGTTGGACCAAAATCCAAGAAACTTTGGAAGATTCAGAATCGGCTTCTAAATTTTGCAGCTCAGGCTTATCTGTATCATGCGAAATGTAACACAGGTATGATAATACAATATACTGTATATGTGCAATGGAGACACATTACGATAGCTTCTGTGGGGGTAGAGTTGGAATTTCCTGACTTTGTTACATTTAAATGCTAATTCATAACATTGCTTTAATTGTGTCTCTTTTCTTGGAATAGTTATTTGATGGTCAGTAATAGGTGGCGGTGTAGTCTAATGGCTAGAGCCCTGGACGGGAATTTGAGAGTTCTGAGTTCTAATCTCAGCTTTATCATTAGTCTGGTAGGTGACCCTGGCCAAGTCACTTCACCTCTCTCTATCTCCATTTCTCGGTCTGTAAAATGGGGATAATGATACTGATCTCCTTTGTAAAGCACTTTTAGATGTACTGATGCAGAGTGGGGTATAAGCATTAAGTATTAAACAAATTTCCCCAAATACTTGGTCAACGTTACTCAAGCTGCAGGAGGGTCATTGCTCAGCAGCCCTGCCGCTCCATTCCTGGAGCCTGGATGAGCAGAGAATGCCAGCATTGTATTGTTCCAGCCTGAGCAGTGTAGAACTCAACACTTTCAGGTCTTTAGGGTTCTGTAGAAACCCCCCATTCTGTGGATGGCCTAAGGCAGCTGTGCATCCTGGGTTACCCATTGGCTCCTTCTGTACTTTCCTCCCTCCCCTAGCAGGCTCTTAATTCCCTCTTTCTTTCCAGGGAGTATAACTGTATCATTTCTATGAATAGCATATGTACTTCAGTTTACCTGCCTGATATTATCCTGCCTGACTGCATAGAGTTAAATCAAAGGAGGCTGTTACGGGACAAACATGGGGAAAAAAAACAATGACAAAGATAAGGTATCACCAGAGAGAAAACCAAGGGTCCTTCGGAAAGATTTTAACTGGGGAATGCCCATGTGCCTGGCTTCAACCAGGCTAGCAGGGTTTATTCTTTTCAAGCTCAACCCTTTAATCAAAAGATCTCAAGATCACAAAGATCTCAGCTGAGGGAGGAAGGGGGTATTGAGTGGGCAGCAGAAACTGAAGATGTCTCTCTGACAGAGATACAGAGAATGCTGCAGGGACTGTTTCTCTCTTCCAGCCCAGGAGCAGAGATGGCTGGGTTGAGTGGAATATACCCAACATTTGCAAGGAAGGAAAGTATAGGTAAGAAACAGCATATAGCTCTTTTGTTTAACTCTTTTCACTGCTTGCTGTGTACCTTCTGGGTGAATACAGTATGTTTTGTTTTAAAGAAGCTGTCTTTGAGTCATTCTGATCAATTTCTGATCACAGGCTCCTGGGGAAAAATTTAGTGCAGTTCCCAAGTAGAGTCGGGCTTCTTGTGTTAACATGGTTGGAAACACAGGCTGGAATCCAGAGACCCAATGTAGGAGTGTTTGACCTGTGAGGTTCCACGTGGAAAGGGGTGAAACAAGTCAAACCGGACACAAGTCCCTTTCAGAGGGACTAAAAGTTCTAAAGTGCATCCTGTAACCATGACTCCCCCCACCCCCAACTCTGATTTCTGACCCCACCCTCCTTCAGTAGGAGATTAAGCCTGGAAGCACTCACACAGTCAGCAGAGCAGAGAAAGTCAGTTCCATGGAGCTGCATGTATTAGCCCACATTACTTGTCAAGCACCACATTCTGCAGCTGTTGGATCACAAAGAAACAGGGCTTCATTTGAGATCAGTTACAAGCACGCTAGGGAAGTGCTGTGAAGGACTTCAGTGACTATGGAGCCTGGTAATAGGATTGGAGCCTTTCATCTCTAGTTGACAGGTCAACTCTATATCAGGTAAACAACAACAATCATAGTCATCCGCTAACTGTTAATTGGCCTCATGTACAAGCTGGTGGCTTCAGTCCCGTTCCCTGTACAAAGGGACATACATCATTATCATTGCTGTAACAAATGGCACACTCATTTCCAACCTCAGCAAAGACCTCAAGGACCAAATGGACATAGAAAATGAGGCTAACTAATGCACAGCGAGGGAGAGGCTCCTTTAGGTCAGGCTGGAAGCATGCAGCCAGGGCTGTGTGAGAAAGCTTGCAGTGCTGTGACTTGCTCTGTACTTGTCCTATGAATGTACAAAGGAGCTTGGCCCCTTTCATAGGCATTGATAGGACCCAGGTGTAAGAAGAAAGCTTATCCCATAGGTTCCTGCAATCTCCCCAAGTTTTGATGGAGGATTTTTGTTTCCTATTCCTTCCCAGTGCCAGCTTCTTTTGCTAAACTTGCCGCCACTGTGCCTAATTCCCTGAACAAAACCTTTAAAGAGAGGCAGATTAAACCACAGTTCTGCATCCAATGAACTGACCATAAATCACTGAGATAGTTTCTAATTTTCACTACGCTTGCCTTGGGGTCCTTTGAAAACACGTGCAAGGCACCTCCAATGAGATACAGCGGACACTTATTCTGCTTCCATTGAGACGTTTTGTTTAGTTTCCCCCTTTATGTTACATGCACTGATTTCAGAAACTGTGGCTCAGGAAGACTGATCAGATTCCTCCCCCGCTCTCCCTTCCTTCCTTCTCTTTCCAGTTGCAAATCCCTTTCACTCTAGGAAACATAATTCCTCTTGGCCATTGTAAGGCCCAGAAACTCAGTGCATTCTACCATCTTGCTGAAAAGACCCTTCTGTTAATGTCAGGGAGCAAGACATTGTAGTGGCTGTATTGTGCCAAGCCACTGCAGGCTCCCAGGGGCTGGATTCTCCCCTCTTTGTACACCCTTGCAAATGAGGGAGAAAGTCCATTGACTTTTACTGGAGTAAGTGAGAGGAGAGTCAGGCTCCACATTCTCTATTCAGCACAGATCGGCCGCTGTCTATTGTGCGTTGAAAATACCATTCTAAGAAGCACTAGGATGGCATAACTACTAGTAATGAGCATCTGTGTATCTCTATTATATGGGTTTTCAGATAACAAGGCACAGTGAATATGAAGGGCTCACCCAGGCTGCCAAAAGAAGTAGAAGAAAAGAAAAAAACCCACCCTACCCTAAGTGGTTCTCTTTCTTCTTGAAGGCTATTAATGAAAAGGAAAAAGTAGCACTTGAAATGAAAGACACAGAGCATCTGCTTGTCCTCATACATATATGATATGTGCTGAAGTCTGCACCAGCGAGAGAAAATTATAGGAGGGAAGAGCGTCACCCTCCCTCAGACTAAAACTTTCACAGCACGGAGTATTTTAAAAGAATAACTCAGAGCACAGTAATTAAAGCCGATTTGATGTCTCAAAAGACAGCTCCAGGCTTTTGTGCTGAACTGTCACAAATTCCACAGGGCTTTCTTATTATTTTTTCCCACTCCTCTCTTTGGGATGTTTCTGCTGTCAGAGGCTCGGAGTATCTTATAATGCTCTCTGTAAGTTCCAGAGGCCTGTCAGCAAGTGGTAAATGTTTTTGGCAGTATTGTTTCCCTTCGTCCTTGCTCCAAAGGCCCCCAGTTGTGATGTCCACCTTACGGCAGAGACTCAGGCTGGGGTCCTCCTTCTTACCACCATCCACAGACTCAGGACAGGACTATATCTCTGAGAGCATCAGCAAACCTCAGAGTGAGAGCACCAGCAAACCTTGGAATTTGTTGGTCTCCAGTGGTAGCTGATGGGTTTTAGTCTGGTTCCAGCTAGGCAGCTACAATGGTCCCAAAGTTTGGCCCTGAATCCACATTCCCCTTAACTGCAGGGGAGCAAGAATGCAACGTTTTAGTTGAGGGGGCCCATCTTAATTTAGTTGCAGTGCTGACACTGTACCAAGAAATCTGGACTTGGGACATTTGTGTGGCCATGCTGGAATTGAACCTTCAGGTCTGAATCTGGAATTTCTCATATGGCACTCTGACTCCTGGGCTGGCCCTTCCTCTCACTTTTGTTTTCACTTTTGGAAGAGGGGAGCAGGGCCGGCTTTAGGAAGTGCGGGGCCCAATTCGAACATTTTCGGTGGGGCCCTGGCAGGGATGACTTAAAAAAAAAGTGGAAAAAAAAGCCTCTCATTTCTTTCATGTATTATTTACTTTCGTTCCTCTGGACACTGGTGCCTACTGATGATTTAATGTGTTATAATAGATGGTGCTGCATTTTTTCCCTGCATTCCAAACTAGCAGCCAGTCTTTCAACCTTGTCACAGATATCAGGGGTTGGACAGGATCCTCAGGAGGTCACCTAGTCCATCCCTTGCTTAAAAGGCAGGACCAACACAACTAAATCATCCCAGCCAGGGCTTTGTCATGCTTGACTAAAAACCTCTAGAGAAGAAATTCCACCACCTCCTAGGTAACCCATCACTGCTTCACCACCTCCTAGGATCGGCTTTTTCCTAATAGCCAACCTAAACTCCCCAATGCACTTTGAGACTTACTCCTTTCTCTATTGCTACCACTGAAAACAGTCCTAGATTCCCAGTCCTCTGTGGACCCCTTTCAAGTAGTTGAAAGCAGCTAGCAATCCCGCCTCATTCTTCTCTTCTGGCAGACTAAACAATTCAGTTCCCTCAGACCTCTCTCATAAATCATGGTGCTCCAGTCCCCCGAATCATTTTGTTGCCCTCCACTGGACTCTTTCCAGTTTCCACATCCTTCTTGTAGTTGGGGCCCAAACTGGACACATACTCAGATTTGGAGCCGCTCATGCCAAAAGAGGAGAGTTGATTATGTCCTGTGATCTTGTGTTGGCATACCCCAATGTATACAGCCAAAATTCCGTTAGCCTTCTGGCACAAGAGCACACTGTTGATTCATATCCAGCTTCTCATGCCGACTTGAACCCCTGGTCCCTTTCTGCAGAACTGCTGCTAGCCCTACTCAGTCCTCGTGTAGCAGTGCATGGGATTTCTGTCCTAGTGCAGGACTCTGCACTTGTCCTTGTTGACCTCATCGATTTCTTTTGGCCCATCCTCTAATTTGTCTAGGTCCTCTGTATTCCTAAACCCTTACCCTCCAGCGTATCTACCACTACCTCCGTTTCAGTTGTCATCTGCAAACTGCTTGAGGGCAGTCCACAATCTCAGACCATTAATGCAGGGCAGGTAGCTACTTTAGGCAACGAGTGGTTGCCTGGGTGCCAGCTGGGGTACCCAACAGCGGCGGGCCCCAATTTTGTTTCTACAGCATACAGTGGGCCGACTGTCGAGGGAGGGATTTCTAGCCTGACATACGTGTTAGCGGCATTCGTCCCTTGCTCAGCGGCAGTGCCCCGCTGGCAATGAGAAGAGTCGCATGGCGTGGAGCGGCCCACTTGCGGGGGTGGGGGGGCTTTGGGGGGGGGGGGGGGGGCGGCCGAGGGAGAGGAGTCTGAGCACCAGCAGGCGGCAAAAAAAAAAAAACACCAGGATCCCCGTGTGTCAGCACAACATCAGCGACGCCACCAGCAGCCCAGCAGCTCTGTGGCACAGCGACGAGCATGACCACAGGGCTTCTGAAGGAACGGGGACGTTGCCTCCTGGCTCAGTCTCACTGTCAGCCCCAGCTTAGCGCCACGGAGGAGAAAAGAGCCTCGGAGCAGTGGTCTGGTGGAGCAGAGGAAGAAAAGAGGACCCGACGCCTGTGCCTGTGCAAGGTAAGAGCTTCCCAAGCTAAGCCTCAGGCCTGTGCCTGCCCCCTGGTCCCGGCTGGTCCCTCTCCTGCTCCCTTGTGCATGTGCAGCTGAGAGAGGATGACAGCCTGCAGCAGCTGAGCTGCCCCAATGCCCACTCTCCCTGCTCAGCCTCTCTCATGCCCGGTATCTGATTCAGGGCAGCACCGCGAGGGCGGGGGACAATGAGGGCAATTTGTTCCCGGCCCCTGGAGGGCCCCATGAGTATTTGTTCGAAGGTTCTAGGGAAGGCTAAGCAAGCATGTAAGGGCCGGGGCCGGGCACCCCGCAGCCCCTCCCTCAGCTCGAGCCCAGTCCCTCTGAGCTGGGCACCCCTGACCCCATCCCCCTCATAGGCCCTGACCCCAGCTCCAGCGCCCCTCTGAGCCGGACACCCCCCGCCCCATCTCCCCCAGCCTGAGTCCAGCCCATTGTTAGCTGGGCACCCTCGGAACCCAGTGCCCACCTTCCCACCCAGCCTGGGCACAGCAGCACCCCCCCAGGCAGCGACAGCTCATTGGTACCACTATCACCGTCAGCCTAGCACAGCCATTCTGTATTGCAAATGTATACAATACCATTACAGCCTTTTAATAGTTTTTAAATAATGTATTTAGCTGTATGTTTCAAAGTATTACAAATTAATTTTTGAATGTATTTCACTAGTTATTTTTACAATTTCCATACTCTTACTATAAGTATTGCAACTTTTGGTTTCTTGAAGGGTCCCCGAATTTGCTTTGCCCGGCCCCCTGAATCCTCTGGGCAGCCCTGGAACATGAGCATGGTCACAGCATTGACTTGAAGGAACTTGTTTTCTACATTTGCTAAACTAAAGCGCGGCATATAAATTCTAAACTCTATAAGCATGTTACTCTAGTGGGACGGTGTATTTGTGTATAATTGTATCATGAATTTATGAGGGGAGGGCTTGAGGTGAAGTTTCACCTAGGGCACAAAAGTATCTTGCACTGGCCCTGACATTTATGAAATATTGAACAAAGGCCTAGAAACTGACCACCTGGGGCACCCGCCTTGATACAGCTGAAAGTAGAATGGAGCCATTGATCACTACTTACTTGAGCCGAAGTCTAGCCAGCGCTTCTATCCACCTTATAGTCCATTCATCCATCCCATTACTTCTTTAACTTTGCCGGCAAAGAATATTGGAGACTGTATCAAAAGCTTTGCAAAGTCAACGAAACACGCACTGCTTTCCCTCATCACAGAGCTTAATTCTTCCTCATTAGAGGCAATTAGTTAGTCAGGCATGACTTGCCCTGGTGATCCATGCTAACTGTTCCTCAATCACTTTCTCTCCTCTAGTGCTTCAGAATGGATTCTGTTAGGACTGCTCCGTGATTTTCCAGGGACTGAGGTGAGGCTGGACTGACCTGCAGTTCCCGATCCTCATTCCCCTTTTCTTTAAAGCTGGGCACTACATTAGCCTTTTTCCAGTCATCCGAGACCTTCCCCGATCGCATGAGTTTTCAAGATACATGGCAATGGTTCTGCAGGTCACATCCGCAACTCCTGCATCCTCGGAGGCAGCCGCATCCGGCCCATGGGCTTGTTCTCGCCTACTTTTCTAAATAGTTACGAACCACTTCTTTCCCACAGCGGGCTGGTCACTTCCCCATGCTGTGCTGCCAGTGCTAGTCTGGGAGCATGGCTTGTTCGTGAGACATAAGCAGAAAAAAAGCATTGAGTATATTATAGTTTTTTCCACACCCTCTGTCACTAGTTGCCTCCCTACCTCAGTAAGTGGCCCACACTATTCCTGACTTACTTCTTGTTGTTAACATAAGTGAAGCAACCCTCTATTACGCTTAAACATCTACTTGCTAGCTGCACTCCATAGTGTGATTTGCCCTCCTGCTTTCACACGATTAGTCCCTCTCCCCTCCAGGCCGGCTTTAGGCCAATTTGGCCGATTCGGAATCGAGGGCCTCGTGCCTAAGAGGGCCCACGTTAGCACCTTTTTGTAATTTTTTTTTGGTTTAACTTACCCCGGTCCCCGCTGCGGTCTGCTCCATGGCCCCGCTCCTTTGAAGTGAAGCGCGGGTGGAAGCACAGTGTGCCCCCGCTCTCCCAGCTAGAGCTCCAGCGCGGGGCGGCGGGTTTGCTGCGCTTCGTCAGGCTCCAGCTGGAGAGAGCGGGCAAGACGCGGGATTGATGAGCGGGGCTTTTGCGGCTTGGCCGGGAGAGCGGCGTGGGCGGCTTTGCCGCTTTGGCCGAGAAGCGGCGTCCGAGCTCTGGGCCTTAAATAGCCCCCCGAGCCCTGGAGGCAGTGAGGGGCTGGGGGGGGGCTATTTAAGGGCCCAGAGGGCTCAGCTGCCTCTGCCACCCCGGTCTTTAAATAGCCGCTGCGAGCCCCGCTCCCCCATGCATTTCCCGGCGCTTCCTGCGGGTATTTAAAAGGTCCCAGTGTAGGAAGGGGGTTTGGGGCTACTCAAAGGGCTGGGGTTCCAGCGCCTCTGCGGGCAACCCATTGACTGCCCACACCAGTCCAGCCCAGCTTAGCCTGTTCAGCAGCTCTGCACCCGTACCATAGCCACCCCTGCCAAAACCTCCAGTCCTATCTCCAGCCCAACCCTGCCCACACCCCTGCAGCCCTCCAAAGGCCGGCCAGCCCACCACACAGTGCTCCTGCCCATCCCTGCACGCTCTGCCCAGCCCGCATCCCCTGCCCTGTCTCAGTCAACCCTGCTTCACCCCGACTGCCTGAAGCCCAGCCAGTCCCCACTCCTCTTCCAGCCCTTGCAACCCCTGCTGCACCCCCCTGCGGCCCTCCCTGAAGGCAGCCCGCCCCACACCCCTTGTCTCCAAGCCAGCCCACATCCCCTTGCTGCCTCAGCAGACCCACCGCAGTCAGCCCCTGCCCTGCCTCCAAGCCGCTCCCATGTCCACTGCTGCCTGCAGTTTCCAGGCATTAACCCTGCACACTGCTTCAATGAGGGGCAGGGTGACGCAGCTGTGACCAACACATGTTGCACCCCCCAGGGAGTGGCGGGGGACCCCACTGTGAAAACGGCGCTCTTATAGCCAAATCACGCATATAATGATGCAATGCATATAATTTTATTATTCATATTGTTATTAGATGAATAAATTTGTTTGTTGAGAGAGATACATCCCCTTAAACTTTCCAGGGGAGCAAGAAGCAAATTTTGTTGGAAGGGGGGCCATCTTCGATTTATTGCAGGCTGGACAACTGTACCAAGATACTGGACTCTGGACACTTCCGTGTGCTAATGCTGGAATATGAAACTCTCAGGTTGAATCGGAATTTCTCATATGGCACTCGACTTCCTGGGGCTGGCCTCTCCTTTCAACTGTTTGTATTCACACTTTGGAAGAGGGGAGGCAGGGCGGGCTTAGGAAGTGGCGGGCGCCAATTCGAACATTTCGGTGGGGCCTGCCAGGGAGTTATTAAAAATATAAAAGTGAAAAAGAAAAAAAAAAAGCCTCTCATTTCTTCATGTATTATTTATCTCTAATAACAAACTATATGAATAATAAAATTATTATGCATTAGCATCATTTATGCTGTTGATTTGGCTATTAAGAGCGCCGTGTTCACAGTGGTGGCGTCCCCCGCACTCCCTGGGGGGTGCAACATGTGTTTGGTCACAGGCGTGCGTCATCCCGCCCTCTCACTGAAGCAGTGATGCAGGGTAATGCCTGGAAACGGCAGGGGCAGCAGTGGACATGGGACTGCGGCTGGAGGCAGGCGGGGCTGACTGAACGGTGGGTCTGGCGAGGCAGCAAGGGATGTGGGCTGGTTAGGAGACAAGGGGTGGTGGGGCGGGCTGCCTTCAGAGGGCGAGGGGTGCGCAGGGTTGGGCTGAGATGGGACCTGCTGGCTATCTTCCAGCAGCGGGAACAGGTTCTAGCAGGGTCAGGTGGTGCAGGGTCTGGAGCAGACAGGAGAGGAGGGCAGGACACTGTGTGGTGGCTTGCACGGCCTTGAGGGTGCGGGGTGAAGGCAGGGTTGAGCTGGAGAAGGACGGAGGTGGCAGGGCGCTTGGCTATGGCGTGGATTTGCAGGGAGAGTAGGGCTATGGCGGGCGTGTTGGAGGGGCTGGTCCGTGTGTGGCATACGAGGGACTGAGAGGGCAGGGCTGGGCATGGGTAACGTGAGAGCTGGTGAGGCCCAGTGGGCGGGAACTGGTGATGTTGGGCGGTCATGCGGCAGCAGAGCAGCTGGAACCCCAGGCCCCTTTTGAGTAGCCCCAAAACCCCCTTCTACACTGGGGGACCTTTTAAATTAGCCGCAGGAAGCTGCGCGGGAATGCCATGGGGAGAGCGGGGCTCAGCAGGGCTATTTAAAGACCCGGGGTGGCAGACGGCAGCTGGAGCCCTCTGGCCTTAAATAGCTCCCCCCCCCAAAGTCCCCTCACTTGCCCCAGGCTCGGGGGGCTATTTAAAGGCCCCAGAGCTCCGGGACCCGCTCTCTTGGCCAGATGAGCGGCCAAAAGCCCCGCCACACCCGCTCTTCCCGGCCAAGGTCCGAGGAAGCCGCGCTCAAACCCGGCTTGCCCGCTTCTCTCCACGCTGGAGGCCTGAGCGAAGCGCAGCAAACCCCGCCGCCCCCGCGCTGAGGAACTCGTAGCTGAGGGAGGAGCGGGGCACACTGTGCTTCCACCCGCGCTTCACTTCAAAGGAGCGGGGCCATGGGAGCAGACCGCAGGCGGGCGACCGGGGGTACAGTAAAAAAAAAAAAAAATTTTTAAAAAAGGTGCCTAACGTTTGGGCCCTCTTAGGCACCGAGGGCCTCGTTATTCCGGATCGGCCAAATTGGCTAAAGGCCGGCCCCTGGAGGGGAGAGGGACTAATCTTGTGTGAAAGCAAGGCGCAAATCACAAACTTATGGAGTTGCAGCTAGGCAAAGAGATGTTTAGAGCGTAATAGGAAGGTGTTCTTCACTTTGTTACAACAAGAAGTAAGGTCAAGGGAAATAGTGTGGGGGCCACTTACTGAGGTAGGGGAGGCAACCTAGTGACAGAGGGGGTGGAAAAAACCTATAATATACTCAATGCTTTTTTTCTGCTTATGTCTTCAACGAACAAGTTTCCAGTGCTCCCAGAACTAGCACTGGGCCAGCAACAGCATGGGAGAAAGGTGACCAGCCCTGCTGTCGGGGAGAAAAGAAGTGGTTCGTAACTATTTAGAAAAGTAAAGCTGGCGAGAACAGGCCATGGGGCCGGCATGCGGCTGGCCTCCGATAGGTATGACAGGGATTTGCGGATGTGACCTGCAGAGAACCATTGCCATTATCTTGAAACTCAGTGCGATCGGGGAGGTTCTCGGATGACTGGAAAAGGCAATTAGTGCCCACTTTAAAGAAAGGGGAATGAGGTAATCCGGGAAAACTGCAGGTCAGTCAAGGCCCTCACCCTCAGTTCCTGGAAAAATCACGGAGCAGGTCCTTCAACAGAATTCATTCTGAGCACTAGAGGGAGAGAAAGTGATTAGGAACAAGGTTAGCAATGGATCACCAGGGCAGAGTCATGCCTGACTAACTAATTGCCTCTTGTATGCGAAGAATTAAAGCTCTGTGAATTTGAGGGGGGCGGGGGGGAAAGCAGTGGACGTGTTATTCCTTGACTTTAGCAAAGCTTTTGATACAGTCTCCCACAGTATTCTTGCCGGCAAGTTAAAGAAGTATGGGCTGGATGAATGGACTATAAGGTGGATAGAACGCTGGCTAGATCTTCGGGCTCAAGAAGTAGTGATCAATGGCTCCATGTCTACTTGTCAGCTGGTATCAAGCGGAGTGCCCCAGGGGTCAGTTTCTAGGCCAGTTTTGTTCAATATCTTCATTAATGCAGGGCCAGTGCAAGGATATTTTGTGCCCTAGGTGAAACTTCCACCTCAAGCCTCCCCTCAATAAATCATATACATTATACACAATACACAGTCACAGAGTAACATGTTATAATTTAGAATTTATATTGCCGCGCTTTAAGTTTAGCAAATTTAGAAACAAGTTCCTTCAAGTCAATGCTGTGAGCCATGTCATGTTCCAGGGCTGCCCAGAGGATTCAGGGGGCCTGGGGCAAAGCAATTTCGGGGACCCCTTCCATAAAAAAAGTTGCAATACTATAGTAAAGTATTTGGAAATGTAAAAAATAACTAGTGAAATACATTCAAAAATTAATTTGTAATACTTTGAAAATACACTAAATACATTATTTAAAAACATTAAAAGCTGTAATGGTATGTATACATTTGCAATTACAGAATGGGCTGTTGCTAGGTGACGGTGATAGTTGGTACCAATGAGCTGTCGCTGCCTGGGGGTGGTGCTGCTGTTGCCCAGGGCTGGGTGGGGAGCTGGGCTCTGGGTTCGAGGGTGCCCAGCTAACAGGGGCTGGACTCAGGGCTGTGGGGAGATGGGGTCGGGGGGTGTCCGGCTCAGAGGGGCTGGGCTTGGAGCTGGGGTCAGGGCTATGAGGGGGATGGGGTCAGGGGGTGCCCAGCTCAGAGGGACTGGGCTCGGAGCTGAGGGATGGGGTGCGGGGTGCCCGGCCCCGGCCCCTTACCATGCTGCTTAGCCCCTCTCCCAGGAACCTTCAACATACTCATGGGGGCCCCTGCAGGGCCCGGGACAAATTGCCTCAGTTGTCCCCGCCCTCCGGGCTGCCCTGAACTCAGATACCGGGCATGAGAGAGGCTGGAGCAGGGAGAGTGGGGCATTGGGGCAGCTCAGCTCTGCAGGCTGCTGTTCTCTCCAGCCATCCAGGCACAAGGGGAGCAGGAGCAGGGACCAGCCGAGGACCAAGGGGGCAGAAGCACAGGCACCTGAGGCTTAGCTGTGGGGAAGCTCTTACCTTGCCCAAGGCACAGGCGTCGGGGTCCTCTTTCTTCCTCTGCTCCACCAGACCACTGCCCGAGGCTCTTTTCTTCTCCGTGGCCCCTGCTGGGGCTGACAGTGGAGACTGAGCCAGGAGGCAACTGTCCCTTTCCTTCAGAAGCCCTGGTGTCATGCTCGTCGCTGTGCCACAGAGCTGCTGGGCTGCTGGTGGCGCGCTGATGTTGTGCTGACACAGGGGAATCCCTGGGCTGCCTGCTGGTGGCTCAGACTCCCTCTCCCTCCCAGCGCAGTGGCCGCTCCACGCCATGCGATTCTTCTCATTGCCAGCGGGGGCACTGGCGGCTGAGCAAAGCTGACGATGCGCTAACACGGTATGCAGCTCAGAATCCCTCTCCCTCCCAGCGGCCACTGGAATGCTGTAAAAAAAAATTGGGGGCGCCGCTTTTGGGTACCCCCAAATCTTGGCACCCTAGGCAACCACCTTGTTGGCCTAAATGGTAGCACCTGCCCTGCATTAATGGTCTGGAGGATGGTGTGGACTGCACCCTCAGCAAGTTTGCAGATGACACTGAAACTGGGAAGGAGTGGTAGATACGCTGGAGAGGTAGGGTTTAGGAATTACAGAGGACCTAACAAATTAAGAGGGATGGGCCAAAAGAAATTCGATAGTGTCAACAAGGACAAGTGCAAGTCCCTGCACTAGGACAGAAAATCCATGCAATGCTACAACGAGGAACTGCAGTAGGCTAGGCAGCAGTTCTGCAGAAAGGACCTAGGGGTTACAAGTGGAATGAGAACTGGATATGAATCAACTGTGTGCTCCTTGTCCAAGAAAGGCTAAACGGAATTTGGCTGATATACATTGCGGGTATGCCAGCAAAGATCACAGGACATAATCATACCCCTCCTATTTGCATGAGACGGCTAAATCTGAGTATTGTGTCCAGTTTGGGCCCCAACTACAAGAAGGATGTGGAAAACTGGAAAGAGTCCAGTGGAGGGCAAACAAAAATGATTACGGGGGACTGGAAGCACCATGATTTATGAGGAGAGGCTGAGGGAACTGAATTGTTAGTCTGCCAGAAGAGAAGAATAGGGCGGATTGACTAGTGCTTTCAACCTACTTGAAAGGGGTTCCACAGAGACTGGGAATCTAGGACTGTTCTTCATGTGGTAAGCAGATAGAGAACAGGGAGTAATGTCTCAAGTTGCATTTGGGGGAGGTTTAGGTTGCTATTAGGAAAAGCGATTTCACTATGGAGGTGGTGAAGCACTGGAATGGGTTACCTAGGGAGGTGGTGGAATCTTCTTCCTTAGAGGTTTTTAAGGTCAAGCTTGACAAAGCCCTGGCTGGGATGATTTAGTTGGTGTTGGTCCTGCTTTAAGCAGGGATTGGACTAGGTGACCTCCTGAGGTCCTGTCCAACCCTGATATTCTGTGACACAGGTTGAAAGACTGGCTGCTAGGTTTGGAATGCAGGGAAAATGCAGCACCATCTATTATAACAACATTAAAATCACTTCCAGTAGGCAACCCATTGTCCAGAGGAACCTCTTAAAGGCTCCAATGTACCATGGTAGATTTCAGTTAAAGACCCACTGCTAATGTTTTCGATGATCTGTTGGATGGTCGCTATGGCTTAAAGAGGACAAAAGAAGAATGAGTTTCCCTGGAGGCTGTTCACAAATTGAGCCTTCTTAGAATATTAGGGTTGTGAGGGACCTCAGAGGTCATCTAGTCCAACCCTCTCCTCAGAGCAGGACCTGCTCAAAGCAGCCTTGTGGCAGCCAGTGCTGTCTCTTTCTCCAGCTGATGGGAATGGTGCAGGCTGCATCATTGCTACTCTACCACATCAGATTTTCATATTTGAAAGTTAACAGGAAGTTAGGGGAGGGATCCTGCTGAAATATGTTGCAAAGGAAAGTCCTATGCAAATTGGGCCTGCAGGCTGGAGCAATGATCTCAGTAGATTCCCTAAATTAAGCAAGATTTGGCCTTGTCTGTACTTTGAGATAGAAAAGCCAGTTAACTGGTGAAAATGCCACTGGTGACTATGCAGCATTCTTCTATCTGAGTCAGTACTGAACAAAAGCTACAAGGAATATACATTGCTGCTAGTGCAATTGGCTGATAGCTGAGATATAAACCTTAGGCCCTCACTCTTGTAGTCAGTTAAAAATCTCACTGTCCTTGCCAATTTGGGGAAGTGTATTTTACCAATTTAAAACCCCCCTTAAAACTGTAATTGGGAAGAATATTTTTCACATGATAATAGGTAGCCAGGAGTGCTATGTAACAGCTGCTGCCTTTCACCTCTAAGGCTGCTGCATTTCAGAGACCACTATGTAATAATCAACAAGCCAGTTAGTAAGTTTGCAGTGTGCTTTGAGATCACTGGGTGAAAGGGAAATATACCATAGGCTGCATGGAATTGGTCAAAACTCCAAGGAGATTCTTGGGGTAAAAACCGCAGGACCAAAGTGTGGATTACAGCCTCTTGCCCCAAATGCAGAGGAGTTGCATTCAAAGTAAACAGGTAGCACTTTCACTACCAATGATAGTGTTTAATCCGTCTCAGTGACCATACCCTGGATCCATTCCATGAAGTCGACTTCCATTCATGTAAGGAGGGAGAGCAGCCATTCTCAAACTGTGGATCAGGACCCCAAAGTGGGTCCTGATGCTGCTTTAATAGGGTAGCCAGGGCTCACTTAGATTTGCTGGGGCCCAGGGCCAAAGCCCAAGACCCACCGCCCAGGGCCAAGCCAAGCCAGAGGGCTTTAGTCCTGGGTGGCGGGGCTCAGGTTACAGGTCCCCCACCTGGGGCTGAAGCCTTTGTGTTTTGGCTTTGGTCCCACCCAGGGCAGGAGACCTTGGGCAGGCTCAGCCTTCAGTCCCTCTCCTGGGGTCTTGTAGCAATTTTGGTTGTCAGAAGGGTGTCATGGTGCAATGAAGCTTGAGAACCCCTGAGCTAATGAATCTACTGTTTATCACTGGGTTTTATCCTATCCTATCACTTGTCTTTTATCCAGAATCTCACAGGTGCTTGATGTCTGCATTTCTAAATATCTTTTCTGCTAAAACATTACCCACCTCCACTTCTTTCTCTGAACTCCACATGCCCAAGAGGCCAAATCCAGGACCAAATCTCTGTGAGCATCCTGCAAATGCTCCTGAAAAGGAAAACGCTCTCGTCTGCCAGAATTTGGAGCAAATTTCCTTTCAGTCTAGTTTAAATCCAACCATTTAAAGCAGTTGTCATCTCAATAAGAGAAAATGAAAAAAATTACCAATTATTCTCCATTACTTCTGCTTCTCTATTGTTTGCAAATGTATTTTTAAACTGTGTTCTGCGAGAGGCGTTAGCATTGGTAATCGAAATGGCATTTTCTCTTTCCCAGAGCACGTATTTTTTCCTTTGGTAAATTACTAATGATGGGCCCAGGTGGAATGATGATTTTTTTTTTTAAATATAAAGGTGTTAATCACTGGAGGAAAAGTTTGTAATTTAACAGAGGGATTGTTAGCTCTGGGGATGAGGAATGACATCTAGGATGTTTCTACTTCTGCAGTTCTGGTTGGTTGTTAGTTTTTGATTTAATATGTGTATACAGCATCTTAGGTGTCCATATGATTTTCAGAGAGAACAAGGGCGTAGGCCAAAATTTTCAAATACAAGTGTCTAAAGCCAAACACCTAAAATTATATTTAGGTTTGTAAACAAGCTGTGATGCTGCAAGGAAGAGGAAACATGCTGCTTTTATGATCTAGTCTCCTGGTAAAGGCAGATTGTTAAATTGGTTCACAGCCTTGGGCTTCAGTGCTACCAGATGCACAAATAGGCACATCATTAAAAACAGTCCATCTTCTGCTGTGACTGGACAGAAGATAGCACCCCAAGCTACCAATAGCAGACCTAGCCCCAAAGCCATGTGTCTGTCACTTTCAAGCTGGCATAACACAAGTAGTTTCAAGGAAGAAAGTGACATCCCAAGTGGTATAAATACAACAGCCCATCTGTTTTGTAGTACAGATCACTGTTAACACTCTCAGGAGTTGAAGGGTACAAAGCCAATCAAATATTGTCCCTGATGCCATAAGGCCCCATTCCTCTATCCCATAAAACTTTCCCCTGGAATTTCACTTCTGAGGCTAAGGCTGGCACCTGGCCAGACATAAGGGTTGGCATGTGACCCCTCTAAGAAGTCCCCCTGCAGATGTCTACTAATCAGTGTGGGTCTCAGCCCTGTAGGACTTCCATCCTCAAACTGATTTTTAGTCCCAGACAGAGGTTGTGAGGATTGCTTGTCTGTTTCAGAAGAATTGTGTTTCTCAGATCTCTTTGGATTTCTCCACTTCTTTTTCTTGTGAGTATCACACCTTCACATGAAGCCACTTGAGCACACAGCTTCCGTCACCCCAACCTCACATCTCTAGCCAGCTGGTCAGATGCCTCAAAATAATTGTCCAAGATGACACACTGATAACGTGATGTTGTGTTTTAACTCTGTTGGAAATGCTGGTGAAAGGGGCTTAGCTTTCAATGCTATATTGATTGTTCACGAACCTGTTTGTGTATGTGAGAAGAGTGTGATTTAAGTGTTTTATTTATGATTCCATTTTGTTGCGTATGGCAACTGCGCACTGCCCAAGTCACAATACTTCTCCTAGTTAAAACTGAGATATTTAGGACAAGTCCCACTTCCTTCCCTTCCGCCTCTTACAGCTGGCCTTTGGAACCTCTGAACTCCGTGTCTATTGATATCTTTATTGTGGGTTTTCCCAGAAGAGTTTGGCTGTGAAGGACCATTAGGATCACAACCAGCCTGTAACTGAGCAGCTAATGCAACCTCTGGCCACAAACAGGGGTAGGTTCACCGTATGAATGGAGTGGTCTGTTCCCATTGGCTAAGCATGGGACTGAGTACATAACTCCTGTAGCTAATCCCAACTCTGGAACTGACTTCCTCTGCGGCCTTATTCAACTCCCTTAACCTTTCTTCCCCAAACTGGAAATAATAGCTGTCTGAGGAGTACTGTGACAATTAATGAGTATTTGCCAACCTCTGTATGAGGGTTAATCACTATTTATCATGAGAGAGAGAGATGTAGGATGACTGAGGAGATGAGTAATGGGGACAGACACACATGAGAGCCACTTCACTATCCTCCTTCAAATCCCTCCTTAAAACTCTTCTCTATCGTGATGCCAACAAAGTACATGATAGTGATTAGGCAACTGGCATGCTGTCATTGCTGCCTACTGTGCTGACCTGTATCCTCATTTCGTTTCCTTGTGGTCCATCCATCTGCCTGTTGCATCCCCCTGGCGCCTTTTGTCTTCGATTGCAAGCTGTTAGGGACCGGAATGGTCTCTTTGTTCTGTGTTTGTACAACATTCAGTACAAAGGGGTTGGTGCTGCTGAGCAATACTGCTGAACAAATCAAAAATAATAATATCAAGAGGACAGGAGAACCAAAAATAAGAGAGCATGAAGGAAAAGGTGACATGAGCCCCTGCGATGATCGTAGTGCTGATTGTCAAAAACAAGGTCCTAAAAACCTGTGATCTTTGAAGACTCTCTGGGATGGTCTATGAAAAGGGAGATGTCCCCAGATTTGTCATTTCAACAGGACTTGATATTCTCGTCCTGTTGCTTTGTTTTCATTGTTAATTGTTTTATCCATAGCATAATTCTTCTGTCACTCATGTATTGGTCTTGTTCAGCGCTACTGTTATTTATTAAGGGTGTTGATAGTTCCATAAGGTGGAAATGGGCCTTTAAGAAGCTGTATGGTCACTCACTGGTGCTGGGTGGCTTTGCAGGGTTGATGGGTCTCCAAAAGCTTTTTAAAAGAAGAGACGAAGGCAGACTGAATGCCCAAAGATGAGGGTGACTGTTCCATGTGTAAACCCCAAAGCAGTTTTTTAGAGAGAGTGACTCCCAATCCATTCCCTTTGCGCTGCTCTGTCGGTGCAAAGAGGATGAAGAGCTGATTTAAACAGCCAGGTAGCCAGTTCCCCATCATAAGGGAATCCCTTGCGGGATAAGCCAGGGTAGCTGGCTCTATGCCATCTACTTCTAGCCCTCTCCAGCTTAGGAGCTACTGGGGGCAGAAGGAAGCATGGCCAATGAATGCTAAGCTCCAGAAATCCGTCCGGTGTATTATCCTTTGGGGGCCACAGTCAGCTTTGTGTGGTCGGAAGGAGCCACGACCAAGTGGTGTAAAGATGATGTAATGCCACCTCATTCTCCTTCCTCCTTTCTTAGTTACACTAAGCAGAGGAGTGCCCCATACTCATTAGCCCATTCAGTGTAACTACTTGTGTCATTTGAATTATTGATTGTGATTTCATTTCTATTTCCTAGGCATCATTTTTAAAACTGATTTTCTTTTAAATGATGGTTTCCCTTTTTTTCTGGGGGGTTTGTATTGGAAGACTGAATTGGAAGCCGCTTTTCTGTATTTATATAAATAATAGGATCACAATATGTGAGAAAAATATATCTATATGGTCCTCCCATACTATGGTCCTATTAAAAACCAAAACAGTTTTCCATAAAAATCATCCAGAAAGTAACTTCTGATGAAGCGTTTTGTAACATGCACTTGTAAATACAATCGCTTTAATTGCCTCCATAAATGTGCTGCAGTTTGGATTTATCTGACCAGTTTTATCTAGCACACAGGTGCCATTGGTTATGTAGTGGATGATTCATTCGGCTCTAGATGGTGCCTGGGCCAATACTACTGCAACAGGGAGCAAGAGCCCTGAAAATGTATTAATCCTTCAGACCCTAATCCTGCGGATCCTTACTCCTCTGAGTAGTACTATCAGAGCCAGAGGCTTTGGGGCTGTGAATCCAGCATTTCTGATGCTATTGGCTTCAGTGGGACTATTTGTTAGGAAGCACCACCCACGAGTGTAGTTTTGCAATATCCTGGGACCCACATGGCTACAACAACACTGTGTATAACAAAATGTAGAAAGTTTACCTACAGTTCTTGTGCTAGGTGAAATCTAACTGTTCACCAGGACTTCATTGGATCTATGATGTTATTCTGTTTTCCAGTTGAGCGAAAAGTAAGCACACTGACTGGTTTACACAGGGTCGTCCTTTGAAGAAAGCAATGCATAAAACAATACTAGCACTGAGTACATAAAAATGAAAATTCTTTCATGCTGTTCCTTGCCTTCCTCTTTATAACAATGATTGACAGATCTCTGATTGAAGTTCAGTGGCTTAATATCAGAGACGACAGCTCACCAAATCAGAGGGAAATTCAATCCATCTAGCTATGGATAAATCAATGTATTGCTCTGGGAAATTACTACTGTGTATTAGCGGCTGGTTATTATTTAAAAAACAACGTCTAATATGTATTGGTTACCCCTTCAACAGACATGTTCTCCTGAGTATTCTTTTATGATTGTTCTGTTTGGCAAGTCGCACAAAACAATTTAAAGCTAAACATAGCAGAGCTTATTCTGCTTAAGATATCAAGGGAATTTGCATAATGGCTAATTTAAAAGCACACACACAAATTAACTACATTCATATGCAAATGAACATATTTCAAAAGTTGCCACAATCTTTGGCTGGGATTCAGTGGGATATATATATATATATATATAGTGGGTCATCACTCTCGGAAATGGAGCAAGTAGATTTATAGAACAAGGAACCAGTCCTGATCTCTGATATATGGTGCAACAATGAGCCAAACTCACATTTAAGCCAGTGAAGAGCTATAACTCTGTGAGAGTTAAATGCAGGGGGAGCTAAGGGTGCTGATTATGTGAGACAATCAGACCTCAGGTGCCTGAGTGAGAGTGGAAGAGCCGAGTTGGCAGGCACTCTTGGAATATTGTGGCAGAGGGAACTGAACTTGGGAACGCAGAAAAGGAGGCACCCCAAATTACAAGCCACCATTCAAAATTTGACCCAAACAATAAACTCTCTCCCTCAGCTTTCCCACCAGTAATTTGGGAATAATACACAGCTGCCAACAACAAAAAGTTGCTATGAGGATGAATTAGCTAATGTCTGTAATAGCCTTTGAAAGTGGAAGTGCAATGATACTCAGATTTCAGAGATTCAGGAGCCAAATTAGGGATCAACATTATGCAAAAGAGCCACAGTAGTGTGAATTCATTGTTTCATTTACTCTATATAGCTATATTAGTTCTGTTTATATATTATTCTCATAGAAAAATGACTGACCAAGTATTGTTATTTTAGCAACTACAATTGGTTAATAATATAGTAAAAGCATCCAGACTGGTTAATCGCTTAGATTGGTTAATTATTAAATCACACAGTGTTTTAATATCATGTGCTGCAAGGAGCCACAGGAGACACATGAAAAAGCCACTTATGGGTCTCAGACCTCAGTCTGAGTCTCACTGTCATAAAATTTCCTCATAGTACCCAAGACTGAACATAAATCAGTCATGTAAAAGGACCTTGTTCAAGGGACTGAGCCTATACTGAACTACACAAGGCCACTAAGGCTATATTGTGGTGTTTAGCCAGAGCCACACAGCTCAGAGAAGAGCTTGCATGACAATTACACCTCAAGAATATACAATCCGAGACCAAGCTCCTGCCTCTTCCAGCTTGCCTGGCCTCTAGACCAAGGAGAGATCATGGCCATGGCACCTTGTCTTCCCAAGACTCTTTGGGACAATGTGTATCCCCAAGGTGCATGGATTAAGCAGGGGCTTAGGTTTTCCTGGGTCTTAGTCTCTCTCCTCACCCAGACAGGGCCCTGGCACAACTGGCCTTCAGTATGTATCCTCTTGTTCAGCCTCAACGTGCTCTACTGGGTAGCACAGAGTTTTTCCTCCACCACTGCCTCTCCTGGGATATTATTTACTTCAATCTGTTGGCTGGTTGTGGATGCTGTAGGCACACTTAAAACATAGTTAAAAAAAAAAAGAAATTACCAATAACCAACAAAACATTTCCCAAATCAGATTCTCAGTCCCCACAAAAAACAAAAATGCCTACCTCCAAGTCACCATTCAGTGCCTTCCCTCAGGCAAGGCTTTGGAGAAAACATACATATTGGGCATAGGCTGAAGGCCAACAGAACTGGGTCTTGTCAGAACAGAACAGGGAGCCAATTCCAGAGCTCATCAACCATGCGCTGCCCTAACTCACTGTCAGGCCTCAGATTCTCTTACCTGTATCAGCAGCTTGAATTAGCTGCCTGAGGTGCAATGCCATCGTAGGTTCATACTTGGGTGGCTAGTCTCTGCTCTCATAGCCACATTGCTATTTTTAGCACATTAGCTCAATCAGAGCTAGTGCATATACATATACCTGAGCTGGGAATGACACCTCCCAGCTTCAGTGTAGATGCACCCTGTGTGACCCATGGCAAAGCGCTTATCCTTTCTGCCTCAGTTTCCTTGTCTGTACAAGGGGTATAATGATACTACATATCTCACAGGGGTATAATGAGAATTACTTCATTAATAGGCCTGATTCTGCAGATGAGAGGGCAGGAAAACTCCTTTAGAAGGGCCCAGAAACATCCAGAAATGGGTGTGGCAGTTGCTAGACATTTTCAGTTGCTTTTTCTGAAGCTGTACAGCAAGTTTTCACTTACTGTGAGCAAGCTGCCTGGTTGATCACATGCAATCACCCACAAAGCTAAGTGCAGATAGGGTGACCAGACATCCTGATTTTATAGGGACAGTCCTGATTTTGGGGTCTTTTTCTTATATAGGCTCGTATTACCTCCCACCCGCTGTCCCTAAGTGCAGAGGACAGGGAAAGGTGATAAATGTAGGAATCAAATACAACCCTATTTAACTCAGCAGCTGAACCATGCATGACTGAGTGATATGTCTGCTGTGAGGGCTGGGTCCCAAGAGTGGTACCATGCTGAATACATGCTACAGATTTCTGCTTCACCAGCAGCTGAGGACCAGTCAGCTATTAACCCAAAGGCTGCAGTGCTGCTAGCTATGGAAATCCCCAAAGTGTCTATTTGCTGACAGGGTTCAACTTCTGAAGTGTATGAGAAAGTACTGAGATGCTGTCATTCTCTTCAAGCTTTGAAGAGTCCACGTGACACCCCCTATGACTTGTGGTCATTCTACAAAGACAGAAAACTCATCTCTCAAAGAAGATCACAGGGGAATGTGTCCAAGTGTGTGCGCTAAAATATAGCAGGGTCAATCTTATGTGGAAACCCTGCCTTTAAATATGTGTGTCAGCAGATTCTGAATGAGCTCTCCCATGACATCTAGTGATGAGCTGGAGGAAAAGACTCCAGAAGCAGACTGCATTTTCATAAACACACCTACTCTGCCAACGTGCTCAGCAGATGGAGCTGCTTTGCCAAAGTGATCAATTTGGACTGGTTTTGTGTTACAAATCACTTCAAATACTTCACAGACAGCTGCTGGTCCAAGGAATGCCCATTTGGAAATGGCTTCTAGGAAGACTCTCAACCCTTCGACGACATCACAGATGAGCACCATAGAGGGGAAAAGAATCATCTAACAGAAGAACACCTACTAAGATGCTGATTCAGGGAGGTCTCACATTTGGATGACTGCTCCCTGGAACATCACAGCAAGGACAAACATCGTCTTGCACACCTTTCAGCAGAAGGATGTCCCAAGGAGAACATTTGCTCCCTCTTTCACTACCCAAGGTGATTCCGATGCTGGTGTTCTTTCTATACCCAGCTCCACCCAGTAAGGTACCACTGCCAGAAGGACCAGAACCTCCTTGGAAACCATCCAGTGTGGCCTTAACAACTCACAGATTGGCTAACCTAGTGATAGGGAAAACAACCCCCCCCCTAGTTTAATAGCCTTGCATAAATAAGCTTAGCAATAGTTTTATAGCCCCACATATAAAGGCCTTAGGCTTCTGCTAACCAACACTTGTAGGAGTTAAGGTTTTAATCGCTCAAAGGACAAAAAAACAGGGTATGCAACACTGACAAAAAAGGAACTGGAAAAGAGACAATGGGTCCCTTAGAAACCGGTTCCGCTATAGATAAATATAATAGTTTTGGCTTGCATATGATGCACAAGGTAGATCCCAAGGAGGGGTCACAAGGTAACCAGCTCAACACTGCCCTACCATATGATATCTGATAATGGCTTTTATGGAATTCCCCTTTAGCTTAAGTAAGTTTTATAACAAAGGCTTCGTTGGCCTTATGCTAACTTGCCTTAATAACTTGTCTGTCTGCACAAAGTTAAAAGCTTGCTTATCAGCACAAAATTAAACTTGTCTGTCAGCACAAAAGCCATCTGGCCGGAACTGGGGAAAACTGGACTCCAGAAAGAGAATCCCAGGGAGCCATGCAAAGCTTGCTCAAAGTAACCGCAAGTAGGGGTAACAGAACAGTCAGGGCCACATGATGGCCAAAGGACACCAACAAGGAAATATAAAAGTCAGCTGCTTGCAAAATTGCAATATTATGCCATATAAGGAAAATATCAATTGTGTTTTGCAGTGTAAGCTATATGATAATCCAAATAAGGTTGTGTTAATGTGTAAGCAAGATATGATAATTTGTGGTTTTAAGCTTTATAAGCCCTGGTAAAATCTGTAAGGGCAGAGCAGCTTACCCCTTGCTAGGGGACATGCTGGCTCTCCCGGTATGCATACCTGAATGACCTGTAAATCAATAAAGGAGCCTCAGGCTGTCTGATCAAATCATTAAGGTGATGGTCTTTTCCCCGACACTAGTGAGGAGGGCTTCAAATTAGGTTCAATGGGAGCAGGTGACCAAAGCCCACAGGTAAGTCAGAAACATGGAGACCTGGGAGAAGAGTCAGCATCCGGGCTGTTATAGCTGAAATAAGGGAGATACAAGACAAAACTGGGGGAGGAAGGAGAATCAAATCAGTATCTTAGATGTCTGTATCCTAATGTGAGAAGGATGGGGAATAAGCAGGAAGAACTTGAAATGCTAGTAAATAAACACAACTATGACATAGTTGGCATCATGAAGACTTGGTGGGATAATATGCATTACTGGAATATTGGTATAGAAGGGTACAGCTTGCTCAGGTAGGACAGGCAAGGGGAAAAGGGAAGAGGTGTTGCCTTATATATTAAAAATGTACACACTTGGACTGAAGTTGACATAGAAATAAGAGACAGACTTACTGAAAGTCTCTGGGTAAGGATAAAAGGGGTGAAAAAACAAGGGTGATGTCATGCTAGGGGTCTACTACAGACCACCAAACTAGGAAGAAGAGGTGGATGAGACTTTTTTAAAACAACTAATAAAATCATCCAAAACACAGGACTTGGTGGTGATGGGGGACTTCACAGAACAGATTACCCAATGAGTTCTTGGGAAGTATTGGAGACAATTTTTTATTTCTGAAGGTGGAGAAAGCTAGTAGGGCAGAGGCTGTTCTAGATTTGACTTTGACAAATAGGGAGGAACTGGTTGAGAATTTGAAAGTGGAAGGCAACTTGGGTGAAAGTGATCATGAAATAATATAGTTCATGATTCTAAGTAATGGTAGGAGGAAGAACAGCACAATAAAGACAATGGATTTCAAGAAGGCAGACTTTAGCAAACTCATGGAGTTGGTAGGTAAAATCCAATGGGAAGCAAGTCTAAGGGGAAAAACAACTGAAGACAGTTGGCAGTTTTTTAAAGAGACATTATTAAGGCACAAGAGCAAACTATCCCACTGTGTAGGAAAGCTAAGAAGTATGGTAGGAGACCACCCTGGCTTAGCCCGGAGATCTTCAATGATCTAAAACTCAAAAAAGAATCCTACAAAAAGTGGAAACTTGGTCAAACTACAAAAGATGAATACAAACTAATAACACAAGTATGTAAGGACAAAATTAGAAAAGCCAAGGCATAAAATGAGATCAAATTAGCTAAGGACATAAAAGGAAACAAGAAAACATTCTACAAATATATTAGAAGCAAGAGGAAGACCAAGGACAGAGTAGGCCTGTTACTCAATGAGGAGGGAAAGACAATAACAGAAAATGTGGAAATGGCAGAGGTGCTTAATGACTTCTTTGTTTCAGTTTCCAAGGTTGGTGGCGATTGGATGTCTAACATAGTGAATGCCAGTGAAAATGAGGTAGGATCGGAGTCTAAAATTGGGAAAGAACTAGTTAAAAATTACTTAGACAAGTTAGATGTCTTCAAATCACCAGGGCCTGATGAAATTCATCCTAGAATACTCGAGGAGCTGAATGAGGAGATATCTGAGCCATTAACAATTATTTTTTAAAAGTCCTGGAGGATAGGAGACATTCAAGACTGGAAAAGGGCAAATATAGTGCCCTTCTATAAAAAAGGAAATAAGGACAACCCAGGGAATTACAGACCAGTCAGCTTAACTTCTGTACCCAGAAAGATAATGGAACAAATAATTAAGCAATCAATTTGCAAATACCTAGAAGATAATAAGGTGATAAATAACAGTTAGCATGGATTTGTCAAGAACAAATTGAGTCAAACCAACCTGATAGCTTTCCTTGAAAGAGTAACAAGCCTTGTGAATGGGGGGAAGTGATAGATGTGGTATATCTTGACTTTAGTAAGACTTTTGATACTGTCTCGCATGACCTTCTCATAAACAAACTAGGGAAGTACAACCTAGATGGAGCTACTATAAGGTGAGTACAAAACTGGTTGGAAAATCATTCCGAGAGAGTAGTAATCAGTGATTCACAGTCATGCTGGAAGGGCATAAAGAGTAGGGTCCCATGGGGATCAGTTCTGGGTCCAGTTCTGTTCAATAGCTTCATCAGTGATTTAGATAATGGCATAGAGAGTACACTTATAAAGTTTGTGGACAATACCACTCCGAAAGGGCTTGCAAGTGCTTTGGAGGATAGTATTTTAATTCAAAGTGATTTGGACAAACTGGAGAAAGGGTCTGAAGTAAACAGGATGAACTTCAATAAGGACAAATGCAAAGTACTCCTCTTAGGAAGGAACGATCAGTTGCACACATACAAAATGGAAAATGACTGCCTAGGCAGGAGTACTGCAGAAAGGGATCAGGGGGTCATAGGTATATATGAGTCAACAGTGTAACACTCTTGCATAAAAAGCAAACATTCTGGGATGTATTAGCAGGAGTACTGTAAACAAGACACAAGAAGTAATTATTCCACTCTATTCCGTGCTGATTAGGCCTCAGCTGGAGTATTGTGTCCAGTTCTGGGAGCCACATTTCAGGAAAGATGTGAAAAAATTGGAGAAAGTCCAGAGAAGGGCAACATAAATGATTAAAGGTCTAGAAAACATGACTTATGAGGGAAGATTGAAAAAAATGGGTTTGTTTAGTCTGAAGAAGAGAAGACTGAGAGGGAACAAGGTAACAGTTTTCAAGTACTTAAAAGGTTGTTACAAGGAGGAGGGAGGTAAATTGTTCTTGGTTACCTCTGAGGAGAGGACAAGAAGCAATGAGCGTAAATTGCAGCAAGGGCAGTTTAGATTAGACATTAGGAAAAACTTCCCAACTGTCAGGGTGGTTAAGCACTGGAATAAATTGCCTGGGGAGGTTTGAAATCTCCATTGTTGGATATTTTTAAGAGCAGGTTGGACAAACACCTGTCAGGGATGGTCTAGATAATACTCGGTCCTGCCGTGAACGCAGGGGACTGGACTAGATGACCTCTCAAGGTCCCTTCCAGTTCTATGATTCTAAGCATGCCCAAGCGAAACTTTTGATACTAGTCTTCCAGATCAAGAACTGTCTAGCAAGACTGTTGACGTGACTGAAGTCCATCCTACACAGGAAGAAGAAAGGGAGAAAGATTACATCTACCTCCACTATCCCCATCCCTAAGGATGTGCTACTCTGCCTTATCTGCTAACTGGTCTGAGGATTCCAATGCCTGATGATCTTAACAGAAACTTGGAGAAAATTCATAGCAAGCGGATTGCCTTCTGATGTGCCCTCTGCAGCGTGCCTTTTGAAAAGACACACACAGACAATGATTTTAGTTTATTATCCATTTATTGTGTGATGTTATGAGTAATCAATATATTATATTACATATATTCATTGTATGTTAATTAGAGTTAATTTGTAGGATTATAGATGTATAAGATTGATCAGTATTTAGCGGAAACAAGTATTAGACATGAGTAAGACAAGCTGAAATGCAAGAACCTATAGGTTGAGGCCTGCAAGATTTTAGCTTAGCTATTTTAGCCTTTGGAGACAAGAAATGATGACATAAGTGACCGGAAAATAACCTGATGCCCTAAGATTGTGAAAAGAGGTACCAAGTGGTAATTATTAGAGAATGATTAGGCTGACCCAGAGACGGATTGAGTAAATGGGCTTCTTTATTGAGGTACTTGTTCCCCTCAACCCAATTGTCTAGTAAGCACTGAGTTAATTGCATCGCACTCTTTTATCTAAGTTAATATGTAAATACCCATATATACTACAACACCCCCAAAACTCATATTTTATAATATGAATGCCTATATAATGAATATTAATAGCTATATACTAAATATAAGTACACCTGCCCCTGTTTACTGGTTACAGCATTAAGCATATTATACAGACATTTTTACTTTGAAGATACATTTCTTTGCAGTATTTGTAGCCACAAGTTCCCTTAATCAGCAGTTTACAGGGGAAGGAGGAAGGGGCCATGACCCCGAGCTCTTTTATGAAGCTGGGAAAGGAAGGGACGGAGGAGATAACACTTCTTTACTCAAAGGGTATCCCTCAGACAACTACATTCCCCGTGCAGCTGCAATGCTTATCTATCCTTAACAAGCAGAAGGGGAGGGAAAAGAATGGCAACTTTATCTATCAAGTGAAAAAGCAGTGCCTGTCTGTGCCTCACTCCCTATTACCATGCTAGCTGTTCCCCAGGTCTTTATTTAACTCTTACATACCCCAACAGTAATATTGACCAACTTACCCAGAAGATTAATATTAGATCATAAAAATACTGTAAAGGCGCATCAGTCTCAGACATGTGTCTTAACCACAGGATACAGATTGTGCGTCCGTGCTAATGAGAATAAGGGGAACTTACACAGCCTGTAGAAAATAGTGGTCCCTTAAGTTTCCAGGGGACACAGACCAATAAGAGAAAAGAGGGTTGACACTTTTACGGACATGCACCAAATGTAGATAAAGACAGAATCATATTATAAAAAGGGGATGCCCAGAATGGGAAAATTGAGCTCTCTAAGGGAGACTCCAGCAGGAACTATCTCTCTACTGATGATCAAGTCATGAGAGACCCAGCAGACCGTAACAGTGTTGTTAAAGACGTGAGTATAACTATACTTGTAACTTGTGCATAGGTCTATGCTAATGTGATGCTACTCTACGTCCTGTGCAGCTGCATCACAATGCCATCCAAGATCGCCTAATCAAGGCCATCCCAGCACCATGGGGAAGGTTGCCAGGAACTCTACTATCCCTATAATGAAAAGCCAACTGCGACCAGACATTGCCATTACTAATGAGGAACAGAAAAGGGTTGTCATGATGGACGTCACAGTTCCCAGAAGACTGAGGTCCTGTTCTCAATGCCTGAATCTGAAAGGTGGAGAAATATGCCCCTTTGGCTGACACCTTGAGAGCCAGGGGCTATGAGGTTCAAATACAGGCACTGTTCACCAAAGCACTGCGCAGCTGGGATCCCAGTAACAAGCTAATGCTATAGGAATGTGGAATCAGCCAGCATTATGCCCGGCTGATGTGGCGACTCATCAGGTGGTCAAGGAACATTTATTTAGAACATATCACCAGACATGGGCAATGTTAAGAGAAATGAGCTACAGTGCCAATGAGAAGCAAAGACAGAAAAATAGCCTAAATACTCCTATAGTGGACTGTATTTGCTCAGAGACAATCTACGCTAAATCCTCAATTACTGAGGGACAATCTGCATTCATTACTGATTTTTTTCCCACAAGCTATTCCTAGCATAATTTCCCATGAGTGATGTACCTGAGTATTTGAATACTGATATTTAAACTGTACTGTTAAATGTATTAACCCTAATTTGGGATAGTGCAGATCTTGTATTATATCCATTTTATGACTTTTTAAACCAAACTTGCTACTTTGGGATAATTTAAGCATTATGCCCAGATGAGTAGAAACTTCTTTATTAAGCTGTGTTTTAGCACATTTTAACATACGGTAAGCTTTAATCAAATCTGTAAATTTGAATGCAGGGGTAATGAAATGTTGTTATCCTTATTGTAAGAGTAAAGAGGAGCAGAACTGTACTTTTCATGCCCTGACTGAGGGTTCACCCTAAACCGAACTGTTGTCACCCCCTGCTTAGCAAGAGAAAGAGCCCTAGCTCAGGGTGTGCTTTCTGCCTAAAAAGTTTCAGGTACTATTTCATCTGTCTCTATGTAGTGTTTAAAGATACAGCTGATTAGCTTGTTTCTGTTCAGTGACCATGACCACCGATATTGCTCATGAGCCAGAACTAGGGGTAAACCTTAGACCTGGTGTGGGAACAAGCAGTAAGGTTCCCAACCACTTGTAGAAGTTACTAAGAACTGGGTTAAGTAGTAGAGCCTCAGAACTGTGAAAAATCAGTGCACTGTCTGTTTGGGGAGAAGGGAGGGTAATAATTGCTCATGTAAGACAAAGCCCCTAACATCAGGACATCTAGTCACCCTAATTGTGCTAGTGTTGCATTCCAAAGTGAAACTGTTCATAGTAATATATTTTTTTCAGGGTAAATTGCAGTCTGTTTTTTTGAGAAGAGTGTTTTGTTCTATGCAAGCTGGCTAAAATGGGCAGGGGTCAACATTTCCATGTCTGTCTGTCTTTAAATCTGGGCTTTTGCTGTGCGGCCAGTACATGCAGAGCTATAGCCACAAGCTGGAAGAGCTCTCTGTAAAGGTTTGAATTTCCTGTCACAATTCCATTCTGAGCTGCATCTTGCTTGAGTTTTCAGATACTATAACCTAGCCTGGCAAAACTGTTCATGTAATGATGATTTATAGTGAGGTTGTAAAGATTACATACCAATTGGAGAAGTAATAATCACAAACTTTGACTCTATGAAGCTGTGGATGTGTGACTCAGCAAAATGCTGCCACTGTGCGCACAGTTGTCAAGTAGGAAACCATCTAGTACCCTGAAAAGAAATTTTATTGCACAGAGCAAACACTAAAGCAATATAAAAAGCTGTATTCTGTTTAGATGTGAAGTCTGGTAGCTGCTTCGTGATAATCATAAAGACATACATGGTGATTTTATTTTTTAAACAGTGCTATAGACTCGTTACACAGGAACTCTTGGACATCAGAGTATTTGTGTAATATTATCTACCTGTGTAACTGCATTTTGTTAGTCCAGGTAATTGAGAGTGTTGTAAATAAAGTTTAATTGTATGAGAACCCCTACAACAAGCTCTTGCTTACTGACACAAATGAGTTTGAGCCGGAGGGCTGGGTCCAGGAAGCAAAGGACTTCCCCATTCCTGCCATTGCTCACCTTGCCTCTACCCCTACATAAAAAATAAAACAAACAAAGCTGCTTCCATGGGGGAAGCTGCTGCTGAGACCAGCTGAGGATCTCCCCCCAAATTAATTTGCTTGTATGTTGTATCCCCTTCAGTGGTGCAAGTAGGGCAGTGCGGTCCGGTATGCCATACCAGTAAGATATTTATAGCCAGTTGGGCGTACCGGAAAGCCACAGGAGGAGCAGAACATGGGCCTGCCAGGCCAGCAGCTCCTCCAGCGTGGCTGTACTGCCTCCAGCTCTCCCACACAGCTGCATGCCTGCGTCTCCTGTCTGAGGTCTGTACTGCAGCCCTACTGGAGAACAGGGCTAGGGGTGGTACAGTCGCACCACCACTGGATTGCTGCCAGTGCGTGGCCACCTGGTGGTCCCATGTTCTGCTCCTTTTGCTGCTGTGGTTCCCAGGAGAGCCCTACGGTTTCTGGCTCTGCCAGGAACCACAGTGGTGAAAGAAGCAGAACCCCACGCTGGCAACTCCTCTGGTGCAGCTGCACCGCCTCCAGCCCCACCCCTGTAGCCCTGTCCTTCAACAGGGCTGCTGTACACATACCCCGGACAGGACTCAGGAGATGCATCTGGATGGAAGGGCTGAGGGCAGGGCTGAGGGCCGTACAGCTGCATCAGAGGGAGCTGGTTTGAAGCACTTCTGCTGGCAATGCCCAAAGCAGGCACGACTGTGGACTGGCTGTTGTTGCAGAGAGCAAGTCCTCCTCTTCTCTTAGCAGCCCACACAGCAGCTGTGCCATGTCCACCCACTGGGAGCACTCCCCTTGCCCCAGGTAATGTGGGATGGATCATGGGGAGGGGCAGGGAAGAACAAGGGGCTCCAAGCTGGAAGTGGGGTGCTATCACTTAAGGAGTCACATGGGGAGGTCATGTGTCCCCCCTCCCTCTTTGGCTGGTGCAGCGTACCGATAAGAAATGAATTCTACTTGCACAACTGATCCCCTGGCCCCCACCTCTTGGTCTAATTTTGTTAACCCATTGGGACAAGGATTGTTTTATCTATGGTTGTACAGTGCTGAGTGCAATGGGATCCCAATCCTGGTTCAAGTCTTTGGGCTTGACGTATCAATGTTTACCACAGGTAGTACTACGTATCTTTTTGTCTCCACTTTCATTTGCATTTTTATTCATTTCAGTTATTGCTTCAGGATTTTTCTACCTCCTTATCCTTTACTATAATGCTGTTTTATTGATGTTACCTTTACTGCCGGTTGTCAGCAACCAGCTTTTGCATCATCATCATCATATTTTTCACCCCAATAACATGTTCCATCCAAGTTTTCAAGCCACTTTACAAACTGCTAATGAAGTCTTCCAAGACTCCTCTGAAGGAAGGATGGCAACAAATAATGAAAACAACCTGTGCGCCACCAGTGAAATTAGCCACTTCTGGGACAGAATGAATCTTCCTCTGTTGAGAGGAACACAGGGAAGATAAAACCAATGTGACCAAGTGGAGAGCTATGGCATGCAGCTGAGACTACAGAGGGACATTAAACTGAAGAATGTATCTAGGACAGTGAGATTAAGGCCACTACCCTTATTTTAAAAAAATGGTGTTGGGGTAACCACAAACAGTCAGGATGTTACCATTGATGCTTGAAAGTTAGCAACTCCCACAGCACATTCCCAACTAGCACCAAGCTGGGGGTTTTGTTCACTTCTCAACATAGACAAAAGAAAACTACCTGCTGGATCATCATCACTGGGATTTTCCTTTGTCTCCTAGCCACAGTCTCTAGAAAAAAGGAACAGTATAAATTACAGTTTGCCAATATTTACCAAACTGGGGATTTTTTTTAAATCATGTGGAATGTAAAAACTTACTTGAGTATAGCATTTTCCAAGTAAACATTGCCCAGTGTTTTCAGTAACTGCTATATCGTTGAATATCAAAAAGGGATAAACCTCCTCTTGCATCCTACTGTTCAGTTCAGCACATCAGTGTATTCTGACCCATTAGTTCGCTTGCATTCTTTTTTACATTAAAAAGTCAGGTTCTTATGCACAGTGAAGCTACATTGGTACCAAATGGAAAGAGCACCTGAAATTTGCATGTCTGGAAAGTTAACAAAGCAGCAAAAATGCGTGAACTGATATAGAAGTAATTTAGGTAGTCCCTTCTGGGCTTCAACTCCCTGATTCTATTTGCAAGTATAATTATTAGCTGATTTGCTGTTTTATTAAGGACTCAAAGCCACAATAACAATAAAAGCTATCTGCTCCCACGGGCATATGGCTCCTACTGAAGTATTAGTGTTTCTGTTCAATTTAAATAAGAGTAGAGGCTTCCTGGGAAATTAAAGCATGTCTTAAGATCCTGTTGGATTAGGTACAGATTTGATCTTACAATTTTTGGATTCTTCCACTCCATTTTGGGTTGCTTTCACTCAAAATGCTTCTGTTTTCAAGTAAAAAAATTGATAACATTTTGCTTTTTTTCCATAGAATTTTTTTTGTGTCCTTAAAACCAAAAAATTGAAACCTAAGATGAGTATCCATCCATTTGAAATAATAAAAAATTTCCTTGGTTTCACTTATACAAAATCTGAAGAGATTTCTGGTAGTGAGAGTCAGTAGATTTCTTGTGGAGTGATACCCAAGGAAGCTATCCTTGGGTGAAGTAGAAAATTTTCATTCTGTTCCTACAGCTTAAATATCAGAGGGGTAGCTGTATTAGTCTGGATCTGTAAAAAGCAACAGAGAGTCCAGCGGCACCTTTAAGACTAACAGACGTATTGAAGCATAAGCTTTTGTTGGTGAATACCCACTTCGTCAGACACATGTAATGGAAATTTCCAGAGTCTGTTATAAATATGCCTCTGGAAATTTCCATTACGTGCGTCTGATGAAGTGGGTATTCACTCACAAAATCTTATGCTCCAATACGTCTGTTAGTCTTAAAGGTGCCACCGAACTCCCTACAGCTTATACACTCACATTTTCCCAATATTTGTATTAAGTATTCTTTTCCATCTCAACACCTGTTAATCTCTGATCTGTGGTTTCTAGTTCAGTAATTATTAAAAACCAAATTTCTCTTCATATCAGTCTTTAATAAGAAAGGAAGAGATCAAAACCCCAAATCTGAACACCACTGACTTTTGGGCAGTTGTGGATTCTGATCCTAACTTTGGCCCAGATCCTCAAAGTTCTATAGGATTTCAGTCGGAGTTAGGCATCGAGATATCTTTTGAGGATCTGGGCTTTTGTGTCTGTCCTCTATCTCTATATGGGACAGTGATAGGCTAAACATGCTCCACACTGGACAGGAAGAGGTTAACCTCACACTCTGGGATGAGGAAGCCTTGCCCCCTTGCTCCTTCTGGGCATGCTCCAACTAGAACCAAAGTATAAAGGGGAGCATCCCAGTTCAGTCTGGGCTAACCACTGAGAAGAGAGGACACATGGTGCAGGCTCCCACCCGAGAGCTGCCAGAGCCCAAGACTGAGGAGGCCAGGCATGCCAAGACCCAGGTGAATACCTGGCTGCCTGCAGAAGCTGACAAGGAGAAAGGGATGTCAAGAACTTTGCTGGCTAATGACTCTAGAGATCCAGAGGATCTGTGGACTACAGTACAAGAAGATAAGGTAGGAAGTAGCCCAGGGGAGCTAGATATTGAACCAGTTGTGGAACCGGGAACAGAGTCAGCATGTTTCAGGTGTACTCCCACTGACTCAGTGGCCGATACACTCATAACTGATAGGGTGCTGTGCCAGCACCCAGTGAAGTAGAGAGGGTCTGAGTTGTTATCTTGGAATTGAGAGTTGTGTTACCCCAGAATTTGATTAAGCTAATCACACCATATTGTGTGCATTCAGCCACCATTAAAGAATAAAACAGAACACCACCTAGTTAAGATATATTGGCACTAGAAGAGGTTCAGAAAAGGGCAACTAAAATGATTAGGGGTTTGGAGAGGGTCCCATATGAGGAAAGACTAAAGAGGCTAGGATTCTTCAGCTTGGAAAAGAGGAGACTAAGGGGGGATATGATAGAAGTATATAAAATCATGAGAGGTATATAAAATCATGAGTGATGTGGAGAAAGTGGATAAGGAAAAGTTATTTACTTATTCCCATAATAACAGAGTAGGGTGTCACCACAATGTGAAAATTAATTAGGCAGCAGGTTGTAAAACAAATAAAAGGAAGTCTGTCCGCAGCACACATCACTTGGAACATCCTCATACTGAGGGATTGTGGAGCTAGCTGTAACAACATTTAAAAGAGAACTGGATAATTCCATGTGGTTAAGATCCATACATGGCTATTAGCCCAGGATGGGTAAGGAATGGTTGTCCCTGCCTCTGTTTGTCAGAGATGGAGATGGATGCGAGAGATCATTTATCATTGCCTGTTAGGTTGAGCCCTCTGGAGCACCTGAATTGGCCACTAGTCCGTAATTTAGACAGATACTGGACTAGCATGGACTTTGCCCGCTGACCCAGTATGTTTCTATGTATGTTCTTAAAGGGTAATTTGGAAAGCAGGCTTCTTGGAGGTGAAGTTTCTATATATTAATCTTGGATGTTCAAACCTATTGCTTATGTCTGTATATGCTCGAATCTAAATAAAGTATTATTAGAGGCGAGCACACTTGTATCAATCTTGTATTGCCGGACATGCTGTGTTCCCATTATTTATTCCTGTTTCACTGGAAAACAGTTAAGTTAGCAGCAGTTTGGGTTCTGAAGATCCCTGGATACAGGGTTCCCTACCCAACGATGGCCAAACCCACACTTGGCCAACCCATTGCTGCCACTAGACAATACTGCCATGCTCGAAAGCGGACCATATTGACTCTCGCCCTAGACCCCACCTGAGGGCATCCTACTGACGTCATGCAATGGCCTACAGCCCTGCTGAAGGTGGTCCTAACTGACTCTGTGCCCTGCATAAGCTTCCCGAATCCAAGACAAGTCCCCCTGATGGATATACTGTCCTCGCAATAGGGGACAAGCCAAAATCCAGTTCTTAGTATTCTAGGAATCATGGGCATTCAGATCCACAATTCTGCAGCTCAGCCCTTCTCTGGTTTTGAGTAGGGTCTATTCTGAAAACATCCTGTTGTAAAAATGGGCCTATCTGTCCCTGTGTGTGTGCAAGTGTATGTCTTGATTTTTGGGTACGCTACGAATACAGGATATATCCGATTGTTACATAAATCCGGTTTTGTAAAACAGATTGTTATTAAAGCTCGAATGCCCGGCCACAAAAAGCACAATGATTCGTGAGTGTGCGTCCATGACCGAGCTAGCATCGATTCTCTGAGCTTTGCACTGTGGGTAGCATATCCAGTACTATCCCATTAGTTCCACAGTTCCCCCTGCCCACTGAGGAATCTGGTGAATGAATCCCAATCCATGATGGTGCTAAAGAACAGTGTCGCGGTGCATTCTGTGTTAATGTTACACTATTCCTTCCGCCGTGAAGAAAAACGGCGACAATCACTTTCACGCCCTTCTCCCTGGAATTGCCCTGCATTGCGCATAGGCTGGCAACCAGTGGGAGCCTGATTTTTCCTTTTGTCACTGTAGCGATATGATGGGATGCGCTGACATAGCGAATGTCGGAGCTTACAGGCGCATTATCTGCCTTTGCAAGGTAGCAAGACAGTTACAGTCATTCTGTCATCTGCGTGCATGTAAATTGTGATGAGATCAGTTATCCAGTCAGTCTGTACATTGCTGCTTCATGGGTGTTCCTGTAGCCTTCGACTGAGTGTCAGGCAGGGCACGAAGACACAATGGCACACCTCGGTCATTTCATCTTTATGTTGTATCTAAAAATAGGTCAGTCCTGCTAGAATATTGGGCCAAGTGTTCTAGAGACAGTTTGCAGAGAACCAGAGAGCCACCGCTCCGTTGCGATCCACAAAATGATGAGCTGCATGACATTCTATGGGTGCCTGCAAACTCACTGTTATTCCCTTCTCCCCACCTTCTGGGTACCATGCAGCGGTCCCTCACTTTCGTGAATGTAGTAATAAGAATGCAGCGAATAAGCCACACTGACTTTAGTAGTAAAAGAGGGGAGGCAGCTCAGCTCACTATGGATAGTCAAGGCGGAACATTAAATGGTGGAGGAGGAAGAAGCCGCAATCCACTGCTAATATAGTCCTCAAGTACGATCTTTTCTTTGACATGAAGATGGGTGGCTGATGGAGTTCACCGTTTGATGATGAGGACGTTACCGCTGTTCCTGTTACCAGAGGCGAATAACCAGGCGTCATTCCATTTTTACCAGCGCCCCCGGCGCGTCACCTTGATGCAGCCAGTAGCCACTCACGCGTGTGACGAGGATGGTTACCCGTGCTACGCCGTGTCACCATCTGCCCACCCAGGACAGAAGAGAGATGTGCATGTTCATTGCGCGCCCGAGCACCGTGCATTCCGCAAGCATCAGTAGACCATTAGTTGGAACTGAAAAAAGTCCAACAAATATTTTTTTCCCTTTTCTTTCACGGGAGGGGAGTGGGAATGCGAGTAAGTAAATTACATGATGACCCTGAACCCTCGTGACAACGTGTTGACCTCGGCACAATGGAGCCAGCCAGCGCAAATGCTTTCGCAGACTGCGGGGACTGTGCGATAGCTGAGTCCTCAGCTCCCCCTCCCCTTCCCTTAATGAGCGTCAATTGAATTCTTTGGCTTTCCGTATCTTTTCACACAGCACTTTCGCTGTGCGCTCCTGCATCATAGCCTAGAGATTTTTTTTTCAAATGCTTGGCATTCTATCTTCTGAACGGAGCTCTGATAGAACAGAATCTGTCTCCCCAGTACAAGCGATCACGAATCGCAGTACTCCCCATATGATGCATGCTGAGCTCTCTGTTGGATTTGGAACCCTGCATCGCCAACCCGCTGCAATCGAGCTCCACAGCTTGGGCAAACAGAAAATGCAACTCAAAAGTTCGCGGGGCTTTTCCTGTCTACCTGGCCAGTGCATCCGAGTTCAGATTGCTTTCCAGAGCGGTCACAGTGCTGCACTGTGGGATACCGCCCGGAGGCCAATACCATCGATTTGCAGCCACACTAACCCTAATCCGATATGGTAATACCAATTTCAGCGCTACTCCTTTTGTCAGGGAGGAGTACAGAAACTGGTTTAAAGAGCCTTTATATCGATATAAAGGGCCTCATTGTGTGGATGGGTACAGCGTTAAATCGGTTTAACGCTGCTAAAATCGGTATAAACGCGTAGTGTAGACCAGGCCTCAGTGACTAAAATAAATGTTTCACTTCTATTAGCCCTGCACAGCCAATGTTGCAAAGACAAAGAGTTGATGATTCTGTTTTCTTTCTGTACATCAACAGAATTAAAATTAACAGGTGCCAGTTGGTTACATTTGTGCAACCCCACTGACAGTATTGGGGATTTCACAGGGATCAGCGAAAACATAATCTGTCCCACAAAGTGTTTGTTACTGCTGGTGAGGATTATATGCCAGGAGGTAGGAACTAGCGCTGGTAGAGAATTCTTTGTCTAATTTATGACTCATTTTTCAAATCTGAAACTATTTTGAGGAAAAGATTCATTTTGATGAATTTCCCACTTCAAAAAAAATTTTGGGGGGTTGAAATTTAAAGTTAATTTATATTTTAAAATGTAAAAAATCTCAATATAAATAAAACATTTTGGAATTATGGAAATGAAACATTTTGCTTGACTTGATGCAATTCTCAGTTTCTGAACATTTTCAAGATTTTTTACTTGTCATCCGAATTTGGGACTGGAAAAATGTTTGAAATCTTGAAAAAATTTGCAGGAGGGGAAACTTTCCTGCTCAGCTGTAATAAGAACCCATCTTGATGAGTCAAACTGCAGGCTAAATTCTTAAGGTTAGCTGTTTGAAAATAACATATTCATACTTGTAAAGTAACCTATAAATCATTGATTGGCAATAAACATGGAAGCTTATATGCCACTTTTTATATCATCCCTTTTTCATAGGAGAGTCAGAGTTTAATAATAACTTCATTTTTTTAAAAATCACTTTAGAGAACCTACGTTTTGAGATCTAAAATACCCGACAGTGTCTCTTTAATCAGTCTTATTCCTCCAACTTTCTAGTTTGTGGACTGCACAAATGGATGTTTACACTTATTAATATTTTTATCTCCTTTCTTGTCTTGAATTATACTTGTGTGTGTGGCAATGCTTTAATTAAAGGAAGAAGTCATGAACTAGAAGAAAAGTTCTTCTTTGAATCCTGTCTGCAATAAAACTGTTCTCGGTGCTGCCAGCTTGAGATTAGATGGTTTAATTTTGAAGTTTAATGTATAACGAGTATGACTATATTGTAAATGCAACACAGATAATCCTTAAATGGAAAAAGCAGCCATAATCTGTCATATGTGGGTGTGTATAGCCTGCAGAATCTCTAGTTAACAGTAACTAACTAGGCATTAATACTGTGTGATAACAGCAACCTATCCAATTTATGCTGCAATATGCTGCCCTTACAAACTACTGTATGTCCTTCTTGCATAAGAGTAAAATGAGGGGAATAAAAATATATCTGACAAAGTCATCGGGGATTAGAAAACAGAATCTAGCAATAAATATGGTAATTAGGTAATTTGAGTCTTAAAGCACAGGGTTCTTTGAAAATGCAATTTCAGGACTGAGGACCAGTGGTGAAATTTGCACCATTAAGGAGAATTATGATAAAATTGAAACTTTTTAATGACATTTAAACATTTTTATTGGGAAGTTAATAACTTTTCTATCCATGCTAGAGGAGTTTTAATGATGAAGGTGTGTGTAGAGATTTTTACACACCCACACCCCCACACATACCCCACACACACACTCGATCTCTAGCAACTGCCTTGGGGATAGCCTTCATCTCTGCTGCCAGCAAGCCGATGGGGGATCTATTCTATTAGCAACAGAGAACATGGGGTTTGTTGATCATTAAGAATTCTATTCAAGAGCTATTTTTAAGAAATAGCACTCATTAATTTAATGGCTCTGAAATGTTAATTATGTTTTGCCATTTCATAGATGGGAGTATTATGTTCCTTATTAACATGGGTACATATTTCCAGTGGATTGTGTTTTCCATTATTATAATCTCAATAAATCCAATAGACTTTTTTTTATTTCCAGCAGTGTTTTCCCCATATATGCACTGTAGTTCTTAAACAGAGATGGGATAAATGAATGAGGGATACTTAGCCTTAGTGCATCATACAGCCAATTTTAGATATCACCAGTGTAATTTCTCTGCTGTCACCCAACTAGTATCCTTCTGCTAGTCCAGCCTCTGCTGCTGAAATGTTCCCCAATGAGGAGCAGAATCTCCTGATCTCACAACCAATGTTAAAAACCCTTTAATTAAACAGTAGATGGCCCCATAGGGAATGCGCGCGGTAATTTGTTCTCAGGGACAAATCGTAGATACTGTGGACAGCCTGACAAGTATGTGGAGTGATGTTTGCAGGATTTTCCTGCAGTGGTCAGGAAGACAGGATCTCTCACTTCAGCCTCAGGGGTAGTACCGGAGTTGGATGCAGTAGAGCTTGCAGCTTCTGTGAGCCTCCCCGTGGGTGGGGTGGGAGGCTCAGCCAGTGAAAATGTAACTCCACGGATGTATCAGCCCCAGTCTAGCCTGCCTCATTCCCACAATCCTCTCTGAGAGTTGGGTTGGACTGAGCCCTAGTGGAGCAAAATTCTGCAGCATACAGGTTGGTGTGGCCTACATGCATCCTGCTCCGCTCTTGTACAGCCAAACCTCACCAGTCCCTCTGTGTTCATGGCTGTTAAGGTTTTGTGGGAGTGTTAAATACTAGTGAAAGGTCCCAGAGTAGCAGCCATTGAGAATGATATGCTCAGTGAATCCATAGAACAGGGAGATCACGGGCAGTGAACACACAGACTTCCCTGCACACTCTGCTGCCATTTTGCTGCCACCAGAGAACCACCATTGGAGTGAGCATTGAAGTAGCTTATGCGTAGACTGGGCTGTCTTTGAAACCAGTATGCTCCCTGGCTCGTGTGGTGAGCTGGCAACAATTGTTTGCACAGAGAAAAGTCATGTAGCCTAATTAATGAATTGATGTTTGATTAATTTTTTAGACTGCAGTGGTCGATTAAGGTTTGATGTCCTGAGCATCTACAGGTGATCATCAATATTATTAGAACAAGAGTCCCAAGGATCACACAAAAACCAACTGCAATTTATCACAAGTCCCTTTAGTAACAAATCCACTCAGCAGATAAACAAGCCCACAAACACTGAAATACAACCTCAGATAGAGAAATAATGCAAAGCATTTAGCCCTGAGACTGGCACCATTCACGTTTCCTCCTGGGCAAACCTACGTGTCAGTCGTTATCTCCCTCATCATCATTTTCATCCTTGCCACGGTCGTCATCGGCACCAGGTATTGTCACTCTGGCAACTTCCATGGTGCATAGGCCAAGTTATACTTTTTATAATGATCAGAGGAGCAGCCATGTCAGTCTGGGACTGTAAAAGTGGTAAAGAGTTCTTTGGCACCTTATAGACTGACAAACGTATTGGAGCATGAGATTTCATGGGTGAATACGCACTTCGTCAGATGCATGTAGTGGAAATTTCCAGAGGCAGGTATAAATATACAAGCAAGAATCAGGCTAGAGAGAACCTGATTCTCTATCTCCAATGCTGAATGCTTTTCTGGCACAGGACTTCTTGGAGAGCAGAATATCAGCTTTATATCATTTGAATGAGAGGGACATGCTACCAGCCCCTGAAATTATACAGAATTGCAACCCAGAGAACAGAATTGTTCAGTAGCTCAATTATGTTCAAAGTCTGGGGTTGTGCACTGGAAAATAGGGGGGTACTAAGTAAACAACTCAGTCTGGAAAATCTTCCACTAGGAAGAGGGATCAGCAAGGATATTAAATTACATCCTGGCCTGCGAATAATATTTTTTCTCCTTTGGATACAATGGGGGATTCATGCTGGTAACAGCTATTGATTCCCTTATACACAACTCAGAGAACAGACCCCTTGATTTTTAAATCTCTGCTGTGTCACTTAAAACTCCACAGGCTGATCAGTATCTGTCAGAGAAGGCTTTGTTGAAGGTTTTAGACAAATCATATTCTGGCATATGCAATAATAACTGTCTGCCTCTCTGCAAATACATAAACTTTCACATCATTGTGTGTATTTAAAGACTAATCCTGAAAGGCATTAGCTTCCATTTCCACACAGTCACAGATGGTACCAACTCAGCTGATCCTAGACGCAGCAATGAAAGCTATCTACTAGATACTCTCATATAGGTTTCAACAATTTGAATGAGACATTGTTTCTTGACGCCACCTAACCATTCTTTCTCCTTTCCATTTTTTATTTAAAAATTTCCATGAACCAAGAAATTCCAAAAAACCCTTGACTCTCAATAAGTGTGTGCATGAGAAATCCAAATGTGGTATCTATCCCATCTATCAGTCAAACCAGTAGTTCATCTGATGGTTTTTGGTGGGTGGGTGTGAGTTTTTGTTTGTAAAAAAGGCATTTTAGAAACATCAGGTGAAATAATGCAATTTTGAGGAAATTAATGGGGGTTTAAAATATTTATTTGTATTTACTTGGCAGGGGGTGGGATGAGAAATCTGGGCTTCTGTTGACTTGCTGGCATTGCGGGGTGCAGTGTGAGATTGTGTCACTCATGCCTTGTGTCACTCCTGGGGTGCCTCATAATGCTTTGCTGTTATAGCTCCCAACCTGGGCCATTCATAAACAGCCCAACAGCATGTGGATCCCACCTTGCGTGTCTGTGTATACCTATAGACCTGGTCCAGCAGTTCTGACCCCAACAGTCTATCAGCAACACTCCAGTCACACTCTGGCTTCCACCGGCCTTGGTTACTATTTGCAAGGTGGTTCCAACATACTCCCATTCCCAAATTGTCCCCGAAAGGTGTGTTCTCCACTGACCAGCCCTCTCTTGTGCAGTTCCGATATTAGATCCCCTGTTTGCTATCTTACCTGGAGTTACCACCCAGTTCCACTTAAACATAATAATAGATTAGTGTTGATTAAAAAATAAAACAAGTTAACTACAAAGAGAGTTTACATGAGTGCAAATATAAGGTATTAGAGTCAGAAATGGTTACAAGAGAAATAAGATGCTTTCTAACAAGCTAGATTTGGTTCAAGGTAAAATCCACTACATGTTCCCAGCAACTTGGCTGACCAAATTCTCAGGTCAGAATTTCCCTCCCAAGTCAAAGAACTGTTTCCTTTGTCTTCTTAGGTGAAATAAAGAGAAATGGAGAGTTGCCTTGAGATGTTTTCACCCCTCACTTTTATAGTCGAGTCACCCTTTGAAGTGGATTCTCAAAGCAAAGTTTATTCAAATAGTAAAGAAGGTGACATGCAGTCTGGTGGTGAAGGTGGCTCCACCTTTTTTCTTCTCCCCTGTGTACGCAGAAATGCAGATTTGCCTTGTCTCCTGCCATTTCCCCCTCATGCTGTCTCAAGGACCTTGTTTACTATTTATATGTAAATTGAGCTAAACACGCATTCCTTTGTTTAGGACCAACCTGTTTAACAACTTTTGTCCAGTCAGAGTTGTGTAGGTTTGCACATGTGCTAACAGCATCAGAAAAAAAGAATTCTTAACTTTACCTATAATATAGCTACGTACATTTCACCTTTATTTTATTGACCAGCAAGTTATTAGTTTTCAAATGATACCTCAGAAGGCATATTTTATACAAAGATTCTTACAAGAGTGTGTAAGGTGTGTAAGGTGCATTACCAGTTTCCTCTTGTTTTCCTGGTGTATTATTTTGCTGCCTATTGTACTTGAATGTTTTATTATGATGATGGTTCCCATGAAAGTACAACTTCAGAAGAATGAAGCAAAACAGAACACACTACAAATATAAACTTACTGAAAAAAAACATGTCTATGTGTTATCTCAGATTCAGAGAGACCTGGTGATTCCCACACATGCTCTTTAGCTAAAACATAGGTCCATTTGCCAAACCAGGCAGGCTCTAGGGGACTTTAGCTTCATAAACCAATGAATGCATTATGTTCAGCCATTTATGTAATTTTATCATCTGTGACAGATATAATACAGCTAATATTCTTTGTCTAATAAGGAAGCCAAGTAGAACATGCTTTGAGAAACGAATGTGAAATTCAGAAATAGTCGGTACTTGATTGAACAGTTTCATTCACTGTGCACAGCAGAGCGAAGAACAGTGGGAAGAGTTTTTGTGCAGAAGCAGCTCTCTTTCCACCTAGAGACTGCACGTGGATTTTGCTGGGAAGGAACTGTATAGCCCCTCTGCCCCTCAAGAAGGGTCCCTCTGCCGGCTTTGAATAGGCTAGTGTGGGAAATGGCAGTGTGGTTGTGGGACAGGAGGGGATGCAGTCAGTGGCCACTGGTGTGAAGGGGCTGTTGCTACCATTCCGCCATGTGGGCTGGAACAACAGTCACAATGTTAGGTCTCCCTGCCTTGGAAGCTGGATTTTTTTCCCCATCCATATTGCTCTCCCCTTCCAGAAAGCTTGAGCACTCAGGGGTGATGCAGTGGGAAGAATGAATTTCACCCATTATGACAGGAAAGGTGCTCGGATACCACAGTGACAGGTGTGACACAAGATCCTAGACAGAGACCGTAGAACTGCTGAGTATTATACCTTTACATGCAGAAATGTCTCAAATGGAAAAAAAGGTGAACAAAGACAGTATCTGCCCCTTAGATCCAACCCTCTCAAGGGCATTGGGAGCTAGGAGCAGCTCCTTCAAGTTTTAGGGCTTAAAGGAAATTGAATCATAGCTGATCCTGTAGGGCACTTACAATTTTGTACATTTAAAGGCATTATAGTGTGTTTGAGTCTGATCCAGTTTCCAGGTAGTCCCCGAAAATGTAAGAAGTTATAGCAAGGTAATGCCGGCTTCTCATTCCTAATGCTTTGCTTCCCTTCTTAATTGGTGCTTCCCTGTGCATTTCCTAACTATCTGGGGGCAAAAGACACCCTCTGACCACAGTTAGGAGAACTTGGCAGGGCCATAAGACCTGCAAAAGGCAGGTAGTCTGGAAAGCTCAACACTCCCCAGGACACTTGGAGCAAGGAATAAGAACTGTCCTTATTGAAATCCTTAAAGCTGTCCTGGGCTTTGAACCAAATGGCTTATAGCTCATTTACAATGTGAAGAGCTTAACATTCTAGTGCTGAAGCATTTAACTAACAGCTCAGCAATCAACTAATTCAAACAGAGAACTCTGAAATCCATAGGACCAGAACCTCCTCTTGCATACTGTTGTTTTGTTTTTTAATCTATAAAATTCCTATCCTCATCTTTTGACTTATAGTTTACCTTATAATACAATTACACACCAAAACAGTATGTTAAAAGAATATGACTAAACATGCAAAATCAAGCACTCAAAAGTTCGGAGATGCCACAATGAAGGTTGCTTGTGCAACACCTACACGGTTCATTAGCAGAGTTGGAACTTTTAGATCCACTGAACAGGCCTCTGCACTTCAGCTAATGGACTAACTGACAGAAGTAGAAGGTTGTTAACAAGGTTCTCAGCACCAGAGGGGGATGAGACATTTTGACAGAAAGTTTCACAGCTATTTGCTACAACAGAGGAATAGTGAGACTCAGGAATCTTGGATCCCATTCCAGGCTCTGGAGGGGAATGTGCTCTTGTGGGTTGAGACTTTTCTGCCCATTTCTTCCAGTCTCCCAGAGACTTTTCTGCCCATTTCTGGCCTCTCCCCTCAACCTGTCCCTGTCCCAGTCATGTCTGTTACCCATCCCTGGCTCTTCATCCCATTCTCCTCACATAGCCAGTCCTAGCTCCCTACTCCCAGCCTCTTGTCTGATCTCTCTCTCTTCCCTCCTCCTCCAGCTGCCAGTCATTCCCATGCCGACCCTTCCCATCCCCCACTGGCTCCCAGTCCCAATCTCCCTTTCTGGGCTCCTTTTCCAATCTTAGTCTTCTTCCCCATACTCATCAGTTCCCTCCCTGGCTCCCAGTTCTTTGCCCTCCCTGTACTAATCCCCTGCTCCCAGGTCCCAGGCTCCCCCCAGAATTGCAGTCCTAATCTCTTTACCAAACTGGTCCCAGCCTCGCATCCCAAATCCTAGTCCCTTCTCCGCCCCGCCCACCAGCCTCTGCCATGTTTTCCCTCACCCAAGCACCTTGTCCCCTTTGCGTTTAGTCCAGAAAGCTTCCTCCTCCATGCTGCCTTGGTGTCAGTGGGGGGCATTGAGAGCACCAGAGGCACAGGCTCCCTGCTCTCAGCTCTAGTGCCCAGCCTTGGCCTAGCCCAGGGCAGTCAGGAACTACAGTTGCAGGGAAAGGCCTGTTCATCTCCAGACTGGGATATTCTCAGTATGGACAGAATCTCAGACACAGAGGCTTGCCCTGCTCAGATTTCAAATCCCTGCTCCAAAAGTATAGAGGCAATAGAGCTTCTTGAAGGAAAGGCAGCCAGAAGTTTTTGACATGGGCTAACCAATGCCCTCCCCCCACCTTCTCATTCTTGGAATCATTGTAGCTGAAACTAAGAAAAAAAGAAGAAGCCTGAAGCAGACTCCCAACATGGAAATGATTAGCCCAAATGATTGAAGTCTGGCAAAGTTATAAGCAACTGACAGCCGGTGCTTAGAACGGAAAGTGTCACGCAAACTTAATAGTGGGCAGTACTGCAGCCCTGCCTAATAATAAATTGTTTAATAAAATAAAATAGTTATAGCTCTTCAAATGCTTACTGTGACCTCTATACAAATAACATAAGAAGAAAATTCTAAATAAACAACAGAGATTTAAAAAGTCAGAGTGACTAGTTAAGGTTATATAGAAATATTCCATTGCCCAACCAGTTACTCTTGCAGTTTAGTTAAAGATAATACTCATATAGAAAAAAAATTCACCATACACAATTCACAACCAGACTTCACTGTGACTGAGACAAATACTGATGAACTTTTTGGAATGCATTTATCTTGAATGAGGTACTCAACATGTTCTGACAAGTTATGTTGCAAAGTTAGTAAGTATTGTTGTTGGTCACAGCTAAATTTAGTTGTGGTCAGGTTAGACTCCAACTTGGACTTCCAGTCCCTGCGCACCCAAACTCAGAAAAAATTCTCACCGAAACAAGGGGCCTAATTCTGCCCCTTTAATTCTCTTGTACGTGTGTTTGTCACGTTACATTGGGAGATGCATACTAGCATACTATATACTAGCATATTTTCCAGATGAAGAATTGAATCATTGGTTGTATGTGGAGTTACATGTTCTGTAGAACTCAATGAGATATTTTTTTATGATACAACAGTTGCAGGTATGAAAGGAACAATTTTCTGATCAAGTCTAGTAAGATTAGAATATGTTGAGCAGCGTATATATATATGTACCTTTGTATGACGGGGAATATGGTCTTAAAGTATTTGTTCACAGTATTAGAGAAAAATTATATGATGGGGGGGATAAGGTTGAGTTAGACATAGTTGTGAATGCTTTTGTTACAGGGTCAGAGTTCTTTATTCAAAATTTTTAAATACATCTTGGGGTGCCCATCCAATACTTTGAGCGCCTACCCCATAACTAAAAATCAGAGCATTAATATAGATAAAGGACTGCCCACAAATTTATCCCCCTCAGCATACACCCTGCTCAACAGCCATAACAAACAGGATGGAAAGATGGGCTTTGCAGCCTGCTGGGAAGGTTAACAAATCCAGGCTCTGGTGGATTAGATTGCAAGCCCTTTGGGGCAGGGGACTGTCTTTTTGTTCTGTTTGTACAGCACCTAGCGCCTCCTCCGTGAATGGGGCTTCTAGCTGCTACCACACTACAAATAATAACTAAGGGGGGGAGCAAGTTCCCAAACTGAAGTGCCTCATAGAGAGCTGGCAGCAGCTCCCTGTCTAGCATCTCTGCCAATCTCTAGTGTAACAGTATATCACAAAGAGAGAGGCAGTCTCTCAGTTAACCAGGTCCCAAACCACTTAGCACTTTGTAGGTTAAAACCAACACCTTGAATTCTTCCTGGAAGCTTATTGGAAGCCAAGGCAGCTCATGGAGCTCCGGTGTAATGTGCTCCCTATGCACAACTCTACTTAATAAGCGGGCTGCATTAGCATCAGCTTCTGAAGGGACCCAAGATGTAGTCGCATGTTATAGCAACCTAATTAATCTAATTAAGGTGGTCTAGGTGTTGGTCAGTGAAATTCTTCTGCCTCTGTTGTGTGCAAATTGGATGTTAAGTTAAGGCTGGGGTTTTAACTTATCACAGCTAAACTTAATTATGCCCCTTAATGCACATTTACAACTCCATCACTAATACAAATATTTCTGCAACCATGTAACTTCTATAATGTTTAATGGATAGATTGAGAGTTTCCAAATGTGTGCTATGGAGCCTGGTTAAGTTTAGTTGTGTAATGTGCCTTGTGAATGTTTGCTTGGTTATATTGTCATTAACCATCTGTCTGCGGTGAAGAGCGATTGAATGTGTAATCTCAGCTGGTCACTTTCATAGTGATTAATGCTTAAGGGTGTTTAATTGTAATGTGCTGGTTATCTAGCATAAATGTTAGAGTGATCACCTGAGAAACCATATGTTCTTTTTAGTGGGAATTTTTAAAGCTATCTTATACATGACATTCAAGTTACTGAGAGGATGATGTGCTGTATACAGAAAAGACCATGGCAGCTGGAATGGCAAAATGTTGCCATACATACCAGTGCATACTATTGCTGGGCCATGTGCAATTTTTGATTGTAACGGTCACAAACAGGAGAGACGAAACAGAAATGGAGAGCACATGTAGCTATACTTTATTTCTTGCTTGTCCACGTTACGTTAAGTTTCCCAGAGCCTGCAGTTTCAGCAGAAATGTATTGCTTATATAATGCTAGTTCTACTATGTTTATACCCAGTGAATTTAAGATAGAGGATGGAGAGGCTGCACTTTTACCAAGGGAAGGGGTGGGATTCTCAGTCCCTTTAAGGGTGAGATATTGTCCCCATTGAAGTCAATAGCAAACTCTCATTGATTTCAATGGAGCCAGGATGTCGTCCAATGTCTTTAGAAGAATGGATGTCATTCAAAAACAAAAAAAAAAGTTCCATCTCAGTCAAGAATTTATGGGTTTGATAAATGAAATTCTATGGCCTCTGTTATGCAGGTCAGACCAGTTGATTATAATAGTCTCTTCATAGTTTCTTAATGGTCTTAAGGTATCTTTTAGGTAAAAATATATGAATGTATTGTAATTCACCCTGCAAATTTTGAGATCCCTGTTTCAGAATATGGAAGTTTTTGAGCTTTTCAAAGAAACATGTGGTGGTGGTGGTCGTGGTGTAATAAACACCATGAAAACTATCTATTGTTCTCTAACTTTATTCTTGAAAGTGGCTGAACCACTTCTGTTGAAAATGATTTTTTTGTAAATGTGAGGCAGACACCAAACATGGAAAAATTCAGCCCAGATGATTAAAATATCAGTTGATTTAAGCAACTGATAACAAGGGTTTATAATGGAAAGTATCAAGCATTTTACTTCTGAGTTTTGCACCCATGTGATGCCTCTGATACATGGGGATGGGCAGAAAGGTAGGTATAGAACCACAGTCAACTTTTTATTTAAATAATAGAATCATATAAATGTAGGTCTGGAAGGGACCTCAAGAGGTCATGTGCATCCCCCTGCTCTGAGGCAGGATTAAATATTCCTAGACCATCCCTGACAGGTCCAACCTGTTCTTAAAAACCTCCAAGGATAGGGACATGGGGCACCAGAGTGGGGGGGCCAACGGGCTATGCCCCCCCACACTTTTTCTCAGCTGTAAGGGTGAGCAACATGGGGGGGGGACGTGGGGTTTGGGGGGGGAAGAAGGAGTGCAGCAGCAGGGCCTTGGAGAAAGAGGTGGGGGGCAGTGGGGCCATGGTTCTGGCACCGGTAGCCCCTCCTCCCTACTGTTAGGAAGCTTCTGCTACTCCAGTGGGGAACTAGCAGACAACAGAGTATAGCTCAGTTTAAATACTTAGCCAGTAAAGGGCATCCTTTCATTTCAGCAACAAAACATGTCCTAAAAGAAACTGGAAAACAAAGGACCACATTTTCACATAGTCTATGCTTGCAAGATGTGCAAACACGCACAAGTGACTAAACTGGCTTTCTGTGCAAGTAAGCAGTTAGAGCAGATGCACACACAAATGAGACATAAACGTTTTGTGCAGATCTTTTACCCAAGTTGTCTGACAATCTGGTTTGAAGTGTTTGCTGCAGGAGATAACATTTGAAGCTCTAGCCAAAGCAGGAATGAATGCAAGGTACTTACTGATAGGGAAAATGCTGAGAATAAATACTTTGTGCCCACAAAAAGTAGGAGAAAAGCATTATTTTGAGACTGATACATTACAATGAACAAAGTGGTTCGGGAATCTCCCTTCTGCAGCAATGCAGAAATCAAGCTGCTGAAGTTGAAACAAGACTGGCTACTTCAGCTTGTATTTTGCCATTCTGAGGGAATTGAGTGGACTCACTAAATCCACAGTTCTAGGTCAAAACAAGTGGCCAAAGCAAAACTAACAATAGCATCTAGAAAAGAAGAAACAACCTCACCTTTTCTATGATTCACGCTCTTTTTAGTCATCTAATCCTATCCAATATGTGGCTCCTTCCCCCAGACCCTGAACTGGTTCTTTCCAAACCCATGTGATACAGATCTTTTACTGAACACTATGGCCTGGTCTACACTACGCGTTTAAACCGATTTTAGCAGCTGTTAAACTGATTTAACACTACGAGGCCCTTTATATTGATATAAAGGGCTCTTTAAATTGGTTTCTGTACTCTTCCCCGACGAGAGGAGTAGCGTTAAAATCGGTATTACCATATCGGATTAGGGTTAGTGTGGCCGCAAATCGACAGTATTGGCCTCCGGGCAGTATCCCACAGTGCACCATTGTGACCGCTCTGGAAAGCAATCTGAACTCGGATGCACTGGCCAGGTAAACAGGAAAAGCCCCGCGAAATTTTGATTATTCATTTCCTGTTTGCCAGCGTGGGCTCTGATCAGCACGGGTGGCATGCAGTCCATCCCAGAGCATGTAGAGGAGTACTGGATCTGATCGCTGTATGGGGAAACAAATCTGTTCTATCAAAGCTCTGTTACAGAAGACGAAATGCCAAAGCATTTGGAAAAAAATCTTGGCTACACAGTGCTGCGAGACAAGCGTAACAGGAAGCCAGACTCAATGACGTCATGAGGAGGGAGGGGTACTGAAGCTCCAGCTATCCCACAGTCCCCAGCAGTCTCCGAAAGTATTTGCATTCTGGCTGAGTTCCACTGCCTGTAGGTTCAAACACATTGCTCGCGTTTCGGTGCTCGCTTTACGCCCCCCCACACTGAAAAAGGGAAAGAAATCGTTTCTTGACTTCTTTCTGTGTCCCCCTATGTCTACTGAATGCTGCTAGTAGCGCTATGCTGCAGCAGTGAAGCAGTATCCACTTCTCTCCCCTACCCGTGGCAGATGGTGCGTGGATGGTAACCATCCTGTTTCAACCATGGTGCTTCTGCTGGCTCAGCTGAGGCTGGCTGGGGGCACCTGGATGAAAATAGGAATGATTCTCGGTCATTCCAGTAGATGGTACGAAGCTAGAACTGTCCTCATGATAGCACTGGGGTGAGCTCATCATTTCTGTTGTTGAAAAGATTCTGTCCTGCCTGGACTGTCATAGCAGCAGCATGTCTGCTCCTCTTCCCCCACACTCTTAATGTCCTGCCTGGACTGTCATAGCACTGGGAGCTGCTCCCCCTCTCTTCTCTCTACTAAAAGTCACTGTTTCTTATTCCTGCATTCTTTATAAATTCATGAACAAATGAGGGGAACTGCCACGGTAGCCCAGGAAGGTTGGGGGAGGAGGAAGCAACGGGTGGGGTTGTTGCAGGGGATTTGACATGGAGCAGCTGTGCTCTCTGATACATTGGTTCTAGTACACTTGCCCCATATTCTGCAGGACTTGTCATAAATAGATAGCTAAGGTAATGTTCTTTTACTGTAAAGGTTAACAAAGCGAACCAAACACCTGACGAGCTCCCCGGAAATTGGATTTTTCAAAGTCAGGGAGAGTTTGGGGGTCTGGTCTTTTTTCTGTCTCAGCTATGAAGAGGTTTTTCTATTCTACTTTCTGTTTATTGTAAGTACAGGTAACAATATAGGTATTATAGTTTTTGGTTGTATTTACATGTGTGTAGCTTGCTGGAATTTTCAAATTGGATATCTTTTGAAATCAGACTGTTTATTCATATTTTTCTTATAAGCAATAGCCCTGTATGTGTACTTGATGCAGAGATTAACTTCTTATGTTTTTTTCTTTCTTTTTATATAAAGTTTTCTTTTTGACTTGTTTGAGTTTTTCTCTCTGGGTAGGCTAGGACAAAAGGGAGGGAATTTCTTTGCGTTAGATCTACGAGGGTAAGCTCTGCAGCACCAGGGAATTTGTGGGAGGGGAAGAGAGAGAATCCTTTCTGTTTCCTTGTATTTGGGGTTTGTCTCTTTGTGGAATAGAGGAGACATGCTTCTTGGTATTGTGATTAGTTCATCAGTACTCCCAGGTTAGCCCAGAGAGGAAAGTCTGGGGGAAGAGAGGGGAGGGAAGTGGGTTTTCCTTTGTGAGACTCAGAGTCTCTGAGTCTTGGGGTCCCTCCAGGGAACGTTTGGGACCAGAGCGGGCAGGCACTGTAATTCTTTCTGGTGGCAGCGAGATAGAATCCAAGCTGGATTAAGCTTGGAGATTCATGCTAGGCCCACATTTTGGACGCTAAGGTTCAGAATTGGGAAAGATGCTTATGATAGGACTGACTCTATTTTAGAAACCATAATGAGGGATTGACTCAGGGAGTCATTTCCAGTTTGCTTTGTGCCCCTGGCCGATTTCAGCCAGGGGTACCCATGACACAGGCAGAGTATCAGAAAGACAGATAACCATCATCTCATTGCCAATTTACACCAGCAGCAGATGGTACAGAACGACTGATAACCGTCTCTGCTATCATGCAAAAACAAATGAATGCTGCTGTGTACCGCTGGAGTATTGCCTCTGTCCGTGGCATCCAGTACACATACTGTGACTGTAAAAGAAAAAAAAAAAAAAGCTGAACGGGCTCCATGGTTGTCGTGCTATGGCATCTGCCAGGGCAATCCAGGGAAAAAGAACGTGAAATGATTGTCTGCCGTTCCTTTCCTGGAGGAAGGAATGACTGACGACATTTACCCAGAACCACCCGCGACAATGATTTTTGCCCCATCAGCCACTGGGCTCTCAACCCAGAATTCTAAGGGGCGGGGAAGACTGTGGGAACTATGGGATAGCTAAGGAATAGCTACCCACAGTGCAAAGCTCTGGAAATCGACGCTAACCTCGGACCATGGACACACACCGCCGAATTAATGTGCTTAGTGTGGCCACGTGTACTCGACTTTATACAATCTGTTTTATAAAACCGGTTTATGTAAAATCAGAATAATCCCGTAGTGTAGACATACCCTATGACTAGGTACAGTGAGGTCTAAGGGCTGCCTCCTCAGCTGCTGTAAATTGGCATAGCTCCACTGAAGTCACAAAGTTACTAATGTGAAAAATGAGTGCAGGATTAGGGCTCCTGTATCTATGTATACGTCTGTGTGTGTACGTGATGCATAAATCCACTTTTGGCCTCATCGCAAATCCCCCTTACCCATTAATACACTTTTACTACAACTTTTTTAACATTTGAATCCCCTGATCAGGTTGAAAGAGCTGTAATTTTAAAAATCAACCTGTTAGAAAAATGTTTACTTCTTTCCCCCAAAACATGGAACTTCCCCCTACCCCCCACAATTACACTGGCTTGTGGCACAGACTGGATAATATTCAGAACTGCACCAGTGACAAGTTTACCATCTAATATTTCATATGACCTTCGGAGGCTAGAAACAACAGGGAAATTCCACTGGAAAAAGAGCTTCCCAGGTTCCCAATGTGACAGACCACTGCTTCTACCTTTGGAAAGCCCTAAGTCAGCATTGGATATTCATGTTAATCACTTTTATATGCAGTAGACTTGTTGTCAGAGGTGTGTTGTCAAATGATACCGGTGTGGTGCTCTGCTTTCTCCTTGTTGGTATCACTCGGCTGCGTGCGTGTGTTCCCTCTGTGTGCTGCCCCAGCTCTGCGCAGGTAGCTGACACAGCAGACCAGAAGAGAACCCCCAATAACCACAGAGTCCAGTAAGGTACGAAGGCACGTCGGCCAGGTTTATTGCCGTATTGGATACAGTAGTAGTTCTCCGCAGATTACTTAGTCTACCGAGCATACTACAAATATGTACCTACGGTCAATGGACTCGGCTCAGTCAGTGGCGGGACTTTCCACTGCTCCCTAGGTCGGACAAAGACATCGCCCCAGGGATTCATTCTAATACACAGGTACAAACAAGTTACACATCACTCCTGACGTATTGAGGTGCAACCCCTCTACGTAGCAAGGTACAACCCCTCTACGTAGTAAGGTGCCGCCTCTCACCTTGTACATGTTGGTTTGAACAAAACAACTCTATCCATCATATTACCCTTTTGCCCCTGTCATTGGGATGGGTCAGTCTGTTCCTTGTTATCTGTGTGGAATGTGCAAGTATGTGAATGTTCTGATCTCTAGTGTTCAGTACCTTTTAGGTACGTATCTTCTTGCAGCATCAGCCCTTTCCTTGCCAGCTTCTGTGAGCAGGGCCTGCCTCTGGCTCACAGCTCCACTTTGCTTTGTTAGCAAAGTCTTAACCATTACTTTAGTTCAGGCCTCATACTGGGCCTTTAGCAGGGCCTTCACTTACTACAAGACTCATTTTGGTAGTTTTTAGAAGTTGTTAAAGTATGGATCATTTTCCTCTTGCTCTGACCCTACATTTGGAGTCATGGTAACTAAATCAGCTTGAATCACAGGTGGAGGGATATGAAAATACTAATACACATGTTGTGATGGGTTGGATCACAGAACCCTCCTTGGGAGCTGCCACACGATATGCCAAGACTACTTCTACCCCTGCCTTCCCTGCCATCTCAGGATCCCAGCACCCTGTCTTGCTGAGCTAGACACTTGTCTGCTCCCACAAGAACCCAGGGTCTGAATTACTTGACCCAAAGCTGCAGGTTTACCTGAAAGCAGCTCACAGAAGTGTGCTTGTCTTTAACACTCAGATGCCTAACTCCCAATGGGGTCTAAACCCAAATAAATCCGTTTTACCCTGTATAAAACTTATGCAGGGTAAACTCATAAATCGTTCGGCCTCTATAACACTGATAGAGATGCACGGCTGTTTGCTCCCCCAGGTATTAATACATACTCTGGGTCAATTAATAAGTAAAAAATGATTTTATTAAATTCAGAAAGTAGGATTTAAGTGGTTCCAAGTAGTACCAGATAGAACAAAATCACCAAGCAAAATAAAATAAAATTCGCAAATCTATGTCTAATCAGACTGAATACGGATAAGATCCTCACCAGTTCCAGAATGCTCCTTTTTACAGACTAATCTCCTTTTAGCCTGGGTCCAGCAATCACTCACCCCCTTGCAGTCACCGTCCTTTGTTCCAGTTTCTTTCAAGTCTCCTGGGGGGTGGAGAGGGTCTCTCTTTAGGCAACTGAAGACAAAATGGAGGGGTGACCTAGGGGTTTAAATAGACTTTCTCTTGTGGGTGGAGACCCCCTCCTCACTCCTATGCAAAGTCCAGCTCCAAGATGGAGTTCTTGTCAAGTCATATATCCATGCATGACTCACAGTCTTTACAGGCAGAAGCCATTCTCCACATGGTATCTTGTATGTCTCCAGGAAGACTTCTTATGTGGATTGGAGCATTCCAAGTTACATTGTTCCCCAAGTACTTCCTGATTGGGTACTTAACCTTGCAAATTCCTTCCTAAAGAAAGTGATCAAATGCCTCACAAAGCTTACTTAGAAATCAAGCAAGTATACAGCCAATATTCTTAACCTCAAGTACAAAATGATATATGTGTACAAATAGGATGAATAGTTATAGTCGACCATAACCTTTATGGAGATATGTTACATGGCACAGGCAGCACAAAAAAATATTCCAGTTATGTCATATTCCCATAAAGCATTATGGGGTACAGTGTCACACATGTAAACTATAAAGTATGTCTATAGGAGTTCTTTATAAAACAATGCATACACAGAATAGGGTATAAAAAACAATCATTTGGGCTTAGCTATATTTTTGGATGGCTTGTTTTACCAAACTGGTAATGCAGGCAGCTATAAAAACCTTTATACAACGCCGTGCTAGCCTGGGTTGTGTGCTTAGTAATTATGGGCCAGATTGTGAGTGGCTGTAGATCAGTGTCAGTCCACTAAAGTCAATGTAGCTATGCCAGTTTATACCATCTGAAAATCTTCCCCATATAATAATGCCCATATAAAATGGATATCCATCTATAATGTGCATGTAGCAGTGTGAACACATGACCATACTGTATAATACAAGTTAAGATGGTGGCTACCTGGAAAGCAAAATCAGGAACACAAATAGGAGTAGGAAAATGTGTGAAAGCAACCATTTCCAAGGAATCTGCTTCCTCTCTTGATTGCATGTTGGGGATGTTACCTAGAAACAACATAGCATGCTAGGTATTTATGCATTATTAAAAAGGATGGTACATAAATCCCCCATGTGGATTTAACACAAATGTTCTCGCTGCAGAAAATGGTTTATGATGCCCACGCTTGAATGTCTCATAAAAGTGCACATGTGCTGAAATCCTGCACCCTTCTGTGCCAGCACTGTTCGTGCAATTAGCAGTCACATTGCCCTCCATGCCTGGAAAAGACTCGATGGCATAATACCCAGTTCAGTTTGGTTCTGGAACCAGGCCTAGCTGGGATTTTTTTACCTCTGCTTGAAATCTTTGAAACGTTATTACAATGCACTTTTTCAATAAAATGTACACAACGGCTTTCTTCCAAAGCACACAACTAGCAACGTCACATACAAACAGCCCCATTGAAATGCAGTTATTCCACTACCCTAATGGGCTGGAGGGGAGCAGCCATAATATAGGATACATGGCTGTCATTCATGAGGAGGGGATCAGAGTAGCTCCTTTGGTGGACACCCAGCCAGCCAGTTAGCTACAAAATCCCTCTTGGTCTGTTCTCCGCTTGCTTTACCAGTAAAGGGTTAACAAGCCCACAGGTAAAAGAAAGGGAGTCGGCACCTGACCAAAAGATCCAATGGAAAGGCTAGAACTTTTAAATTTGGGAAAGAAATTTTCCCTTTGTCTGTTGTTCTCTGGGTTGCAGGGACAGAGCAGCAATGCTGTGTAAGGCTTGAACCAGGTATGAAAATTCATCAGATCATACTTAAGATTACTTATTTGGAAACACCCTTCCCCCACCAAATATGTAAGTAAATTAGGAATGTTTAGCTAGACGTGATCAGGTTTGTTTTCTTTATTTTGGTTTGTGGACTCCTCCGTGCTAACTAACCCCTGATGTTTTTGTTTGCTTGTAACCTTGAAGCTGAACCCCCAAGAAAGCTATTTTGGGTGCTTGATTTTTGTAATTGATTAAGATCTAGCAAAAAGCCTACATTCCAGATGTAATTTTTTCCTTTTTGTTTTTAATAAAATTTACCTTTTTTAAGAACAGGATTGGATTTTTGGTCTCCTAGAGGTTTGTGTATGTTGTTTGATTAGCTGGTAGCCACAGCTAATTTCCTTTATTTTCTTTCTCAGCTTTTCACGGGAGCAGGGCTCAAACGGCTTGAGGATACTCCACAGGGAGGAATTCCCAAGTGCTCCTTCCTGGGTTCAAAGGATATTTTTTTGTTTTTGTTTTTGTTTTTTTTTTTGCATTTGGGTGGTGGCAGCGTTTTCCAAGCCAAGGTCAGAGAAAAGCTGTACCTTTGGGAGTGTAATACAAGCCCGGAGTGGCAAGTATTAATATTTAGAATCCTGGCAGGCTCCTACACTCTGCACTTGGAGTGACAGAGTGGGGATTCAGCCTTGACAATGGTACAAAATGTAAGGAAAACCCAAATCCTCCCATAACTGAAGAGAATCATGAGCATTCCCACAAAGCCAACTGGATCTTGATAATGGCCCCAGGAACAATGAATTTCATGGCACTCAATTTACCTATACGGGAAGGAAGAAGTGCTGAATTTGGAACTTGTAATTCCAAGGAGCCTAAGCAATGTATGCCCAATCAGGGCAGGCTTTAAGCCAATTCACCCGATTCCCCCGAAATGGGCCCCGTGCCGAAGAGGGCTCCAAGCCTGCACATAAGGGGGCCCCAATCCGGGGGTCTTCGGCAGCATTTCGGCGGTGGGGGGTCTGCCCCTGGGGTCTTCAGTGGCATTTCAGCAGTGGGGGGGGCCTTCAGTGCCACGGAAAACCTGGAGCGGATCCCCCCGCTGCCAAAATCCTGCCAAAGACCCCCACAGTGGGGTCCCCTTCCAATCAGACCCCATGGGTCATAAAGCCAGCCCTGTGCCCAATGCCTCATCCACTAAAACACCCATCTAACTGAGCTTTCTCCGTCATAGAGTCATGTAGTTTAAGACCAGAAGGGACCACCAGAACATCTAGTCTGACCATCACAGGCCACTAAACCCTACCCCTGCATTGAGCCTAGTAATCTGGATTAAACTAAAATATTGCAGCCCTCTGGAGACAAAACTATTGTGTGCCATGGGAAGAGAACAGGGGGCCTGGTGTGCCACCAGTGCCTGAGGCCTCTGCAGTAACTGGGAATGGATTTAATGAAATATACCCAGACAAAGCTAGGAAGCAACCCATACCCCATGCTGCAGAGGAAGGTGAAAAAGTCCCAAGGTCCCTGCCAATCTCACCTGGTGGAAAATTCCTTCCTGACCCTGAAAATGACTATCAGGGTGAGCCTGAGTACATGAGTAAGACACACCTGACAAGCATATGAAAAAGAATTCTCTGTGTGGCCACTCAGCACTGAGCCTCACATTTGGTGTCCCAGCTCCAGCCATGGCCAACGCTGATCCCTCGTGGTGCTGTTGAACACCTTAAAGAGAAAAGCACACGAGTTGGGTGCAGGGCGTTTTCAGAGCAAGGTGATGGTGGCACCCATTCATGGGCCAAGAGAGATGAAGTTTCTTTGCCTTCAGAGTTAGAGCCATTTTCTTGACTTGCAGGGTCCTTCTGAAGGGGTTGCTTGCAAGGTGTTTGTGAGTGCAGTGGCGGGGAGGTTGTTTTGTTTATGTTAGTTATTCTGGCATTAGTGCAGCTGAAGAATTGTAGGTTCTTAAAATTGTTTTTAGCATTTCTGCCTGGAGATTAAGAGGTGTCATGTGATAAAAAGGGGGAAAACAACACACCCCTACACTCTCCTCCTCTGTGTAACTGTGATGTCCGGCCCAGAACTGTGAGTCACTATGTTACCCCTTTGCCTTAGGAAGAGTGAGCACAGCGGTTGCTGAGCTGTGTGGCAGCTCCCTGACACTCCAGCCTGTCTCCTTGTCAGCAAAGTCTTCAGGACTCTGCCAGTCTAAACCTTGCCTTGCGGGTGACAATTAGTGTACCCCAGTTCCTGAGTTCCCCAAAGATGTCTCCAGCTGTGCCCAGTCACTCTCACTGGGCACTCACAGAAATTATTAGGGTTTCTGCTCCCAAGGAGACAGTGCACACACGGGCTTGTTAAGTTAGCTGAAGACTCGCACTTCATTTTAATATGAAGCTCTGAGGTGGTTCTGTAATAAAACAAGCATAAATGTGTTAACAAAGAACAGAGATTTAAGTGATACTAAGCAGGAGAAAAAGGACCAGGTCTGGTTACAAACAAAACAAAACAAACTATGTTTTCTCTTGCCTAAACATTAATCTTAACAAGTTACAATCTTTTCCTAACTAGTTTTCTTACTCATATCAACTTCCCAGCAGTCCTTCATGCCAGGGTACCAGCATTCACAGCATCAAAGGGTGCTGTCCCATTTGTTCCCTGCTTGATGGATAACTAAAATGCCTTTTTGTTCCCCTTATATTACTCAAAGTTCATTGTCTCTGCCTCAAGAGCCAGGAAGTATTCCTAGGGTGCAGACTTTGCTCCCCAGAGTGTTCATTAAGCTGCTGATAGCTTTGTTTCCCATATATGTAAATGTACTTTAATTGTCCTCTGCCTGTTATCAAGCTCGTCAGACAGGGAATCACACATTCCTTTGTCTAAGACAGGCTGGGTTAATGCACTGCCTCCCAAACACAGTTGAGGAACATATTTCTAGAACATATACAAAACTCTTCGCACACAACCTGCATATCCCTCACACAATGATTCTAAGGACCAGCATGTCACCAGTTTACATAAGATACCTTACATGACATCTTTTAGATACATATTACCACAACAGTGGCAGGGCCAAATTTAGGGGCAGGTGACTCAGGTGAGCACCTGGGGTGCCAGGCTAGGGGTGCGCCAGGCACAGGGTGCTGTTTTTGTTGTTAGCTACAAAAGGGAAAATAGAATGTTTGAAGTAAAATATTTCAGGTATTCTGTATGTGGATGCGTCTTTCACTAACCTCCTAGAATGTTCTGGACCTTTGTAGAATCTCATGGAACCTTCCAAACTTTCTGAGAACTATATATTTTTTGATCCTCTTAGAATGTTGTCAGCCATGCCCTGGTGGGGCATTGCCAGTCAGTCAGTGGGATATAAGAATGAAATGAATTGAGAGCACAGCTGCAATATGGTGAACCTTGTTTTATGGTGTAATTGTAAAAGTCTGAGTTTTAAGACTTGAAGAGTATAAGTAGCATCTTATAAAGGGCATATTTAATGAGAAGCCAGAGATATCTATAAAACCCCTATATATGGAACAGTGCTGTTAGTTTTGTCTTGCTTAGCACGTAAAGTTTAATGACTTTCTAAGATTGCAGAACAGAGACTTTTGCTGTCCCTGGATTTTGCTCTCTGTTTTCCCCCCACAGAAAATAAAAGATGCCCCTGAAGAAGCCTCCAGGAGCTCAGTATAGGAAGCAAAAAAAGCCCAATTGCAAACTAGTTTGCAGAAAAGGGACCATTTGATGGGAAAATATCAGAAGCAGAATAACATAGACCAGGCTTTCGACAGAAGTGATTGTTTTGCAGTAGGAAACGATGGAAGACCTATTACTAAGGAATTAGATGTTTTACCTGAATTTAAAGAGTCAAAATGTGAGGAAAGTGATGGAGAATTGTCCAGGTTTCCTGGTGGCATAAAGGAGAGTGTGATGATAAAGAAGAATGTGACTCACATACAAAGGAGAGTAATGACAAAGAAAAATCTGGTTTACATGAAAAGGAGAGAAACAATAAAGAAGAATCAGCCTCGCATGATGACAGAAAGAACAATGAGAAAAATTGCACACCACAAATCAGTACATCAGATCCTACTTTATGGCCGGTGATCCTAGACTCTGCCGATATTGATTGTACAATTTTGAATGGGCCAGGGAAACTCGAGGATATGACATTTCCAGTAAATGAGCAGAAGTGACAAGTCTCAGTCACATTGCAAAAGAGTGCTTGAGAATGGTGAGAAACTGAATTGGCATTGGCTAGTTTACTCAAAATCAACTGACAAAGCTTTCTGTTATTGTTGCAAAATATTTGACAAGAATGCCAAATTCTTGCTTGTGCTTATCAGATACAACTACTGGCATAACTTAGCTGATGCTCTGAAGCAACATGAAAAGTCACCTGGCCATTTTATGGTCTAATCTAAATGGATGGAGGTCAAGTTCAGGGTCAAGCTGAATAAATGCATAGACAAAGAAAACCAGTGCATTGTTAAAATAGAAACCCAGCATTGGAGGAAAGTGCTCAAGCATCTGATCTCAATTGTCCTATTCCTTGAAAAGAATAATTTGGTTTTCTGGGGCTCAATGGATAAGTTGTTCACTGAACGTAATGGTAATATTCTCAGTTTGCTAGTGCTCCTTGGGAAATATGACGATGTCATGCATAAGCACCTATATTGAGTAGTTCATAAAGAAGCTATGGACCATTACTACAGCAAAACAATTAAAAATTATTTGATTGACCTTATGGCCAGGAAGGTGCTTGATGCAGCTCAGCAAAGCGAAGTCCTACAATGTAATGATAGACTACACTCCCGACATGAGTCACGGTGAAAAGATGTTTTGGCGGGTTGGATCACAGAAACTGTCTTGGGAGCTGCCAACTGATGTGCCAAGACTACCTCTGCTCCTGTTTTCCCTGCCAGCTCAGGACTTCAGCACCCTGTCTTGCTGAGCCAGGCACTCCCGTCTGCTCCAACAAAGACCCAGAGTTTGAACTACTTGCCCTAAAGCTACAGATTTACCTGAAAGCAGCTCACAGAAGCATGCTTGTCTTTAACACCCAGATGCCCAACTTCCAGTGGGGTCTAAACCCAAATAAATCCGTTTTACTCTGCATAAAGCTTATGCAGGGTAAACTCATAAATTGTTTGCCATCTATAACATTGATAGAGAGATATTCACAGTTGTTTGCTCCTCTGATACTCTGGATCAATTAATAAGCAAAAAGTGATTTTATTAAATACAAAAAGTAGGATTTAAGTGGTTCCAAGCAGTAACAGACAGAACAAAGTAACTCACCAACCAAAATAAAATAAAATGCGCAAATCTATGTCTAATCAAACAATACAGATAATCTCACCCTCAGAGATGTTTCAGTAAGTTTTTTTCTCAGACTGGACACCTTCCAGGCCTGGGCACAATTCTTTTCCCTGGTACAGCTCTTGTCCCAGCTTAAGTGGTAGCTAGGGATTCTTAATGATGGCTCCTCCTCCCTTTGTTCTCTTCCATCCCTTTATATATCTTTTGCATAAGGCGGGAATCCTTTTGTCCCTCTCTGAGTTCCCACCCCCTCCTTCTCAATGGAAAGGCACCAGTTTAAAGATGGATTCCAGTTCAGGTGACATGATCACATGTCACTGCAAGAGTTCATTACCCGCTTGCCAGAACACAGGTATACAGGAAGACTTACAGGTAAAACAGCCATTTGCAGACAATGGTCCTAGTTAATGACAGTCATCAAGATTCCAAACCACCATTAATGGCCCACACTTTGCATAATTACAGTAGGCCCTCAGAGTTATATTTCATATTTCTAGTTCAGATACAAGAATGATACATTTATACAAATAGGATGATCACACTCAGTAGATTCTAAGCTTTGTAATGATACCTTACAAGAGACCTTTTGCATGAAACATATTTCACTTACATTATATTCACTTATTATTAAATTTTTATAAAACCATATCGACTACGCAATGTCACAGATGTCATTTACAGTAAGATTTGTTGATGACGAGAACTGCTGTATCCAAGTAAAGGAACACTTTACTGTTTCTGGTCTGTGGATGGCTCTACTGGAAAAGGCCAACAGAACTGTTTATGAATGTTTTGAATGAACATAAAATAAAGCTTCAGGACTTCCGCAGCAAAGGCTACTACATTGGCGCAAACATGGGGAGTGGTGTCCGGACAAGGATCCTTGTTCTGATTCCAAGAGGTTTCTTTGTGCTTTGTGACTGTCATTCCCTCAACATTCCCTGTGGTTGTGTCAAATTCCATGTCACCTTCTTTAGAGTAAGAATCTCTCTTCATAGTACTGCAAAGTGTATACGTCCTGTTTTCAGCATCAGCTTTCAGGTGGAAGACCATGAAACTGCTAAGTGCCACTCTCTGGGAGAGCCACAATGACAGCGTAAAGCCAGTCAGGTACCCAGTGACTGAAGTTTATGATGCACTGATGGAACTGGTGCAGTCGAGTAAAGTTGAGGCTGGAATCAGACCCCAGGCACAAAGCCTGGCAAACCAGATCAGACTTCAAATTTCTGGTCTCAATTGTTTTAATGTAATTCTTAAAATTAAGAAGTTTCTATGAAATCAGAGGAAATTTTTTTTTGATTTGCTTATACATGGCAGAAATAAATACAGATTTACAAATCTTAGTGTGCTAATTTATCATCTTATATGACAGGTATAAATCATGTATGCAAATCATGCACCAAAGTCATGAAATGGGTACAAATGCAATAAAAAATAAGGTATTCAAAAGTTTAACAAATGGAGGTGGGTTGCCGAAGACTCTCCTCACTTGGGGCACCATTTGGTCTAGGGCTGGCCCTGGTCTCAGGCCTGATATGAGTTAGAGTATGGTGGGCCCTCTGTCAGTTGGTGTTGATGGTCCCAGTGACCCAATGGAAATACACTGGCATAAACCTGGGGTAGTGGAATGGACCACTGGACTCTAAATAAAGAGAAAGGGAATGTTTTACGGTGAGGCCCCGAGGTGATTCAGCATAGTGGGTGGTGGTACTTCCAGAAAGATGAGACAGCAAAGAGCCAGATTTTCCCCCACCCACCTTTGGGAAGCTGTGGGGAGGGGACATAGACTGCCAGAGTGGTATGAGTGGATTTGAGAAGAGAGAAGGAGAAGCAAGTCTAGAAAGACATCTGAAAAACGGGTGGGAGAGGCAAGTTTGAAGCAAACCAAGGAAATCCAGCTTTATGGAGTGAAAGAGTTAACAGAAACGTAGCTCACTAGTGGCATGGAGATAAGCCACTTAGGCTTTCAGCTCATGATTTATTCCTCAAGTCAACTCAGCTTAGATATGCTCAGTAAACCTCTGCTGCTTGGAGGTTTTACCTTCAATGCAATCTATTTGGGAAGGCATTTAAAACCCCTCTTTTTTTTTTTTAAGGCTTTAGGAGGAAGCATCTGCTCCAGCCAGTGTCTTGTGTGTTTACTTAACAACTAGAGGTCACCTTTCTACCTGAACAGATTTCTTATCAAGCTTGACTCTTCTTTTCCCAGGCATAAAAACTCAGGCCAGTTAGCAGCATGACAAGACAAACTGAGTTGAAAGTTCCTATGAATAGAAAGGAAAATAATAGGATCTGTGGGATACAGTTAATCAAACAGGTTAATTTTTTTTTATTCCAAACCTGGACCTGCATTTCGTTTGTGGCCGCTGGAAGCAACCAGCACCACTCAGTGGTAATACTAATGATGGCTCTGCAAATGTCCTAGGACAGTTTTTGTTCTGTAAATTACTGCGCATATGTTCTGGGGTTTTTACAAACCGCTATCCATCATACATACAGACTTGACTGTAAATAATATAAAGTTGTATATATACTTAATTGATAGCTTCAAAGCAATATTGCTTTTGTTTTCTATCAGAGTGCATTAAAGAAAAAAAAAAATCCCAGCCGTGACAAGGACTGAGTCATCTAGAATTCGGACCTTACCAGAAATATCTATTACCTAAGTCTTTAAATTTCTCCCTACATTGAGGGAGGCTGGAGCACAATCTCTGAAGCAAATAAGTTGCATCCATATGAGAAGACAACTCATTTTTATTTCTGTCCAGTGCTACTGCACATTTCCTGTATTCTATTCATTCACTAGCATTGGACCAATGCCAGCAAATGTAACCAGGGCCTTTCCAAAATTCACAAACTGCTACATGGAAAATGCAGCATAGCAAGTATGTCCAGTATGTGGAGTTGGCATTTCAGATGTGTGTATGTGAGAGAGAAAGAGGAAGACAGACTGAAAAGTTGGTGCCTTCTTCTAGCCTTCCTACCTGAGAACTAATAAATCCAAGGGGAAGACAGGAAAATAGTTACCAACTTGAGATGAAATTAATTCTCACTGTTATTGAAATAAAATTTTGTGCTTCCACCATGTCTTTTTATCTAAGGAGCTCAAAGGCTATCACAGATATTCCTAAAAGTTGCCAATTGCATTAGTTTACTAGATAAGTATTTGCGGTTAGATAACATTAGTGCAAGGTATTTCTTATGCGGGGGAAGACTGCAAATACTTAAGTATCCTACTTATCTCGGGTAAAATTGGCAATTGTTCAAAGAAGAAAGCACTGAAGAAACCATGTGAGTTCAATGTACTAGTCACAATATAACTGCAAGATAAAATGGTACCTGTTTTACAGATGGAGAGAGATACCTGGAGGTTAAGGTCCAAACTTTTAACAGTGGCCTCCAATTCTGGGTGCCTCTGTGTGTGGGAACTCAGCATTAGAAATGCTGAACATCCGCTGTCTAGTTGAAGTAGATGTGCCCTGTAGATGCTCAGCAGCTCAGAAATCAGGCCCTCGTTGTATAAAATTAGGCATGCAGAATTAAAAGGAACTGCAGAAAATGCGGCTCCCAATGATTTGCCCAAAGTTACACAGTAAGTCAGTGAGGTAGCCAGGGATAGAACCCAGGGGCCTGCCCCCCAGTCTGTTTCTCATAATCAGAAAACCGCACTAATTTGGAAAGCCATGCAATATACTTCATAAAAGTATAAGGTGGATAGAAAGCTGGCTAGATCGTTGGGCTCAACGGGTAGTGATCAATGGCTTCATGTCTAGTTGGCAGCCCGTATCAAGTGGAGTGCCCCAAGGGTTGGTCTTGGGGCCGGTTTTGTTCAATATCTTCATTAATGATCTGGAGAATGGCATGGACTGCACCCTCAGCAAGTTTGAAGATGACAATAAACTAGGGAAAAGGTAGATACGCTGGAGGGTAAGGATAGGATACAGAGGAACCTAGACAAATTAGAGGACTGGGCCAAAAGAAACCTGATGGTTCAACAAGGACAAGTGTAGAGTCCTGCATTTAGTATGGAAGAATCCCACTCACTCTTACAGACTAGGGACTGGATGGCTAGGAAGCAGTTCTGCAGAAAAGGACCTAGGGGTTACAGAGGACGAGAAGCTGGATATGAGTCAACCGTGTGCCATTGTTGCCAAGAAGGCTAATGGCATTTTGGGCTGTATAAGTAGGGGCATTGCCAGCAGATCGAGGGACGTGATCATTCCCCTCTGACATTGGAGAGGCCTTATCTGGAGTACTGTATCCAGTTTTGGGACCCACACTACAAGAAGGATGTGGAAAAATTGGAAAGAGTCCAGCAGAGGGCAACAAAAATGATTGGGGGCTGGAGCACGTGACTTATGAGGAGAGGCTGAGGGAACTGGGATTGTTTAGTCTGTAGAAGAGAAGAATGAGGGGGGATTTGATAGCTACTTTCACCTACCTGAAAGGGGCTTCCAAAAAGGATGGATCTAGACTGTTCTCAGTGGTACCAGATAACAGAACAAGGAGTAACGGTCTCAAGTTGCACTAGGGGAGTTTTAGGTTGGATATTAGGAAATACTTTGTCACTAGGAGGGTGGTGAAGCACTGGAAAGGGTTACTTAGGGAGGTGGTGGAATCTCCTTCCTTAGAGGTTTTTAAGGTCAAGCTTGACAAAGCCCTGGCTGGGATGATTTAGTTGGGAATTGGTCACATATGGCTGTGCATTTTACCGACTTGAGCACAGTTTCATTTACAACTCTAATTATTTACCTTACTAGGCTGGAGTCCCAGAGCCAGATCATCAGTTGGTATAAATCTGACTTACACTAGCTGAGGATCTGGCCCTAGGTGCTTAGAAGGCTAAGACCTCAACCAGATTTTTTATTTTTTAACTTCCAGTTTATCTTTAAAACCTTTGGGCCTGATTCTGCCATAATTTACAGTAAGATAAGGCAGGAGCAACTCCACTGAGTAATAAAAGTATAAAAAGAATGTGGGAATAGAATTAGGTCCTGCATTATCAAGCTTCTAGAATCTACATCATGGTTATAGGATCCTTAAGCCTCATTAATTTGTGCCTGCTCCTTTCTTTTTCACTTAGAAATGTATTTACGGGTATGTTGTTAACTAAAATATGCTAGTTTCAGAAATGTATTTCCTTCCCTGTGCTATTCATAACCTTGTAGATTATTGCACTGAAAGAGTACTTTAAATCCAATTTATTTTGCCACTAATGCTGATTGTTTGTTTGGCTGAAAGGAAAAATCAGTGCTGGCAATGGAAACAAATGGTGTCCTTTCACCTTTATTTCCAGTCAGTGTCTAGTCACTTTCACTTTCAGGTTCTCAGACACACAAACTGCTGCTACAGTGTTTGGCTTGCAAAAGATATCTGTAAATTCAATCAACAATGCTTTTTTGTTGGAGTTAAAAATAATTAAATCAGAGGATCTGTGTTGTTCTATTAAACAATGGTTTCTATTATAAAACCTAAGTTTATCCAAATCTAAAATTTGATATCGTGTCTATCTCAGTATTCCCTTAAACTGGTAAAAGATATTTGTTTTAGGTATCTCTGGATTTTAATTGAAGGAAGATTCTAATTTGCGCATGATATCATATCATAATGTACCAGAGTATTTCACACAGTTGCGATTTGCTCTCTGTTACAACTCAGGAAACTGAAGAATGAAATCAAACTGTCCAAACCATCCTCAGTCAGCTCTAACCAGCACAGGCAAGCTGAACTCATGCTAGCTAGTCACAAATTAGAAAGAAGTTGGCTAACCTGCTACAAACAGTAACAATGCCCCCCTGACCCCCAACTACGCAGACAGTACCGTGCACATTTAATTCCACATGGCACATTCCTCATACCATTGTTATCACCAGTCGTTAACTTTTACTTACTCCTAAATTAAAATATGCCAAGAAATGCTTGTTAAAGAATGCAAGGAGAGTTTCATTTGGCATGGGAGAACATTCTGGTTTCAAGCTTTTAAAAAAGCGCCTCTGTTTAAAATAAACTCTCTCCTTAGGGTACGTCTACACTGCACGATTATTTCGAATTAGCTTAAACCGATATTACAAAACAGATCTAATAAAATCGGTTTAGCGCTCGTCCACAGTGGGATCCCGAAATCGATTGTTTGCTCCATGGTCCAAGCTACCATCGATTTCAGGAGCGGTGCACTGTGGATAGCTGTTCCTCAGCTATCCCATAGTTCCCCATTCCGTGTTGAGAGCACAGTGCCTGATGGGCAGAAAACATTGCCCCGGTGGTGCTGGGTACAGCCTCACCCCTCCCTTTGTGAAGGCAGCAGAACAACCCTTTGCGCCTTTTTCGCGAGTGCATTGAGCAAACGCCATGCACAGCAATCTTTCCTTTTTTTTCACTAGGTGGTGGGGGGAAATAAACTGAGGACTGTTCCCTGAACCACACCAGACACTGTGTTTGAACCTACAGACATTGGGAGCTCAGCCAAGAATGCAATAATTTTCAGAGACTGCTGTGGACTGTGGGATAGCTGGAGTCCTCAGTACCCCTCCCTCCCTTCATGAGCGTCCATTTGAGTCTCTGGCTTCCCGTTACGCTTGTCACGCAGCATGTGTATCCTGGAGTTTTTTATTCAAACGCTTTGCATTTCGTGTTCTGTACAGAGCTGGATACAACAGATTTGTTCCCCATACAGCGATCAGACCTAGTATCTCCCGTACGGTCTATGCTGGAGCTCTTTTTCGATTTCAGATGCATGCCAGCCGTGCTGATCAGAGCTTCCACGCTGGGCAAGCAGGAAAATGTAATTCAAAAGTTCGCGGGGCTTTTCCTGTTTACCTGCCCACTGCATCCGAGTTCAGATTGCTGTCCAGAGCGGTCAGTGCTGCACTCTGGGATGCCGCCCGGAGGCCATATAACGTCGATTTCCATCCACATGAACCCTAATCCGAGTTATCGCTATCGAATTTAGCGCTTACCTCTCGTTTGGGAGGAGTTCCGAAATCGATTTAAGGAGCCGTTTAACTCGATATTAATGACGACGTCGTGTGAACGGATACAAGCGTTAAATCGGTATATTGGCCATTAAACCGATTTAAAGTCACAGTGTAGACCTGGCCTTAGTTTTGAAAAATCAATTCTTGATAAAACTTTGTCCAAGTTAGCCGCATGCACCGGTGTCTAACTGTTGCTGAAACTATTCCTGCAGTAAATCCTCTCAAAATAAAAGGGTAAAGACATCCCAGTTGTTGAGTACTTGACACACATAAGGGAATTGCTTCCCTGGCCTAAATTTTTAACTCTGGATGGTACCTGAAGTACAGCGAAGTACTTCAGTGTTAGCTACAAATAACTGAGATCAGATTACAAGGCTGAAGTTAGTGCCTGAGGCCCAGCTCCAAATTCAAAGGCCACAATATTTTTAAAAATTCATCATTGTAAGTTTAAACTTTATGAAGTTTCACCAAAATAAATGAGAGTGAATTTTATAACAGTTTATATGCAAGCTAAACCCTACTCAGATATGGTGTAATTGCCTCTTAATTTGAGTAAGTCACTGATAGTTAAGGATGTATAATGACAAAATATCATGCTAAGCAGTGCAGCCCTGTGACCACTGGACTACTCTGAACAGGGTCAGCTCCAGCTTTTTTGCTGCCCCAAGCAGTGAAGAGGGGGGAAAAAAAAAAGATAAAGCCGTGATCGGCGGCAGCTCTACCGCGCCGCTTCATTCTTCGGCGGCAATTCAGTGGCAGGTCGTTCACTCTGAGAGGGACTGAGGGACCCGCCGCCAAATTGCCGCCGAAGACCTGGTCGTGCCGCCCCTTTCCATTTTCCGCCCCAAGCACCTGCTTCCTTTGCTGGTGCCTGGAGCCGGCCCTGGCTCTGAAGTAGCTGGACATGCCAGTCCTCAGCCTGAAGCTTAACTTCTGGGTGAGGTTCTGTGTCCTAGCCCCACTCCACTTTCATGTTGCAAATGCTCCTCGTATAAACAACTGGGACTAAGGCCCAGATGCTCGAGGATATTTAGGTACCTAACTCCCATTGAAATTCTTTGAGAATCTGGGTTAGATCCCTGTGCAGGACTTTTTTTTTAAATCCAGCTCCTGTCTCATCCTACAATTCCCACCCGCTCTCCTCCCACCCCGCAATGCCCATTCCCACTCTTACTCACTCCCACATTGTTTGTTGAATTTTTATCCCACTCCTGTTCTTATGGTAGCGTGTCCTGTGGGACCCACGGGCTTCCAGTCCCATTGTAGGGCTCTAATCTGGGCCTAAGAAACCAGCTTTAGCCTCATGTTCAGGTTGCCATCTTGTCACTTCACAACAACCCTCAACACAATGAAATGTAATAGGCATCTTTCTAGAAGACCGCACTGGATAAACTGCCCCTTCCCCTTTGTAACTGCATCCATATAACTGCTGCTAAAATACACAGTCCACATTAGGCCATGGACGTTTTTTTTTTGTTTCCTATAAGAAATGCAAAGGTACCATAAATCACAAGTTTAAGTCATACACAGTGTTAGTGGTGGAATGCTCTATTAGTTAATGAAACCCTTTGGAGTGGTCACCTAGGATTCTGCACGAGTGTAAAGCTGGTGTTAATTATCTGAAGAAGCAACTGCTACTTTAGACCAGCCTGCAGCTTGCAAATTTCATCCATTCCTTGCCTGAACAAGAAGGGGGAAAGAGACTTGTTTTCATTGTATGAACTTGCTTCCTGCGCCATCATTTTAGTTGTGTGGTGCGTCTACAGTAAAAATAGAGTCCACCTCAGTGAAAGATACTCTTGGATCTTGCTGTTCAGTTTCTCCAACCTTTTCCCAAAATTTTGCAATGAAGCTGAAACATGTTTTTGCAAACACCAATCCCCAGAATTGTCGGTATATAATTCTGCCTAAATGTATAAGGATCCCCTTGTTTTAAAAAAACAAAACAACAAAAAACAGTGGCATTCTGTAGTAATGGTCAAAATTATGGACCATTATTGTCGCTTTCCCCACTTAAAATTGTCAAAACTATTTATAATTTCAAAATAAATTACTGTGAAATTATCAGATCTCTTTTTTCAGTTCAAGATATCCATTTCTAACATACTATAGTACTAACATAGTACAGTGTTACTCATCACTACAAAACATTTACATTTTTAATAGCTATGGGATGATGTAATTTATATAGTTAAAAATACAAATTTACAAAATCTGCATGCACTCACAAAACCCTCCAGCCCTCACATTTCATAATCCAATCAGATCAGCCATTCAATTTCTAAATACAAAAATATCCTTCCATTCCACCAACACACCAGTACTATGAGAAAATGTGTATGTTTGACATAGCTGACTGTTCCCAGAACTATATTTCCTTAGAATTCTTTATCACATTAGCCCTAATACTGCTGCAGAGAATTACATGGCTTCCCCACCCGCACCAGCACAGTAGGACTACGTAGATCTTGTGTCTGGGTCCACAGTGCAGATCCTGCATAGCCAATGCTTTGTATGTCAGCAAGTAGGTAAAGCGGGAACAAGGAGTAGGTGAAGCAATTGTGCCACACACACAGCATTATGTAGTATATTCCCCCTAATGAAATAGCAGAACTATAGCAGTGGTTGTCTGTGTGTCGGTGTTTACCGGGGCTGCTTCTGGGCTTGTGTGGTGGTGCAGTTTTGACACTGCTTCTTGCATGGGACCGTCCTTAAGGGCACAGTCTAACCCTGGATAAATCTAGAGTATCAATGGTACACATCCGGCAACATGTTTCCATTACAAACCAAAGCAAGGAGGCAAAGTTCAGGTAGAGTGGGCTGGCAGTGTAGCCAGGTGGGATATTGAAGTACCATATACTTTTCATATCCAGACTTTTTAATATTTGAGGAATTCTTTTTTAAATTGTAGACTTTTGGTAAGGGAAAAAAAAGTAACTTTGGAGAGGTTGGGAGTTGAATGGAGTCCACTGAACTGTACATCGGACCTAATTCACTTTCAGAGTTGTTTTCAAATTTCCAATACTATCTGTGCTCCTTTAGCTTTGGTGTCTGAGATCAATTTTTCAAACTTGAGTGCCTAAAATTAGGCATGTAGGGTGGGATTTACAAAGATATTTAAGCATTTGACTCCCATCAAAATCAATGGAAGTTAGGCCCCTAGTTACCGTTGTCAAGCCCACCCCTGCCTATTTGGGCACTTAGATAAGGCTCTACTCTTGAAACACATACGCTCATGTACATAAAGTTAATACATGTGCTTAAGTGTTTTCAGAGTCAGATTTGGTGCCTGCGAGAGAAGGTGAATGGCCACAACTCCTGTTGACCTTAATAGGAGCTGTGGGTGCTCAGACCTTTAAGTCCAGACCTCCCTATACTGGCAGTCAAGTTTGAAAAGTTTGGCCACTGTTTATTCAAGCTGCAAAATGTCCAGTTGAAAGGGGTTGTTTTCAGGGGTTCTGCAGCAGCTGAGGGCATTCTATGTGGATGAGATGACTAAAATCTCCAAAAAGTCCGGGTACTGAAGGGAGAATGAATTGCTGGTCTTGGGCAGCAGGCTTGAAAATTTCAGGGGCTGGTTTAGTCTTTAGTGTGCAGCAAGCTGAAGAATCAGAGCATGCTTTAAAAATGTCAGTGCACAAACATGCATGCAGGCCCTGCTCGGCTCTTCAATAATGCAGCAGGCAGTGATTATGATACAATTTTATAGCTTCACTAACCCCAAAGGATCCCCAAAGTGTTTTACAAACTGGCATTATGTATAACTGATGGACTGGGCCATCCTTTCTCCAGAAGAGCAGGCACTACTGCAACTACCAGGCAAATGTACCCAATACGCATAGACGCATTGGAACAGAACCAAATCGGAATCATTCCTCCCCCCTCAAACCCACAGAAGCTGCTTTGTCCATGTCAGAGAGGGATAGAGTTGAGGAACAATCACTGCAGCTGAAATTGTGTGCTAGGAAATTGGCCAAAGCCAGCAGAAGGGAGGAATGTGTTTCACTGATGAACCAACTGATCACTTTGTGTATGGGTAAGGCTCTGACCTTGCAAAGGCGTGGGCATGTGCTAACCCTATGACTTCAGTAGGATGATACATGAACAAATGTTAAGCATGTGCTACGGTGTTTGGAGGATTGGTGCTGTAGTGTCTAGACACTGAGTAGTGTGAGCAATGTTTGTGAGCTCTTTAATGGCCCTTATTGTCTCCTGTAGACCAGAAGCCATCAGAACCCTACCAGAGCAGTCATGTATATATGTAGCCTAGGCTTTGCATGGTGTATATAGTCAGTAAATATGGTTATCTGGTCTCCATTGTGCCCAGGTGGTTCCTCCATATTATATATGTTGAATAAAAAGTAAAAGATCGAACAGATGCCTTATGCCCTGATCCTTTCATAAGCTGCATGTGGGTTCACCCTGATGCCAGTGCATAGCTCTGTGGAAGTCAATGAGCCTCTGTAGGGTCCAGGAGCTTGCCTGTGCAAAGCACCCCATAGGTTTGAGGCCTACATTTAGAAATCACTTGCACTCCTTCAGAATGAAAGGTGATTTACAGAATGGGACTCTGACTCTATTGAAGTCAGTGACAGAACTGCCATTGACTTCCATGCAGCCAGGATTTCACCCCAGGTGTCTTAAGCCTGGAGCCTGCAGAGAGGCACCAGTAAAGCAGAGATCATGGCTGTGTCATAGAGTCCCATCTTCTTCAACAGGACTTTGTGTGTGAGTGACAGGACCACACTTACAGATCAAAGCCTCTTTGATCCTCCAAACAGAGACTGCCTATTTTCATTGTCACTGAGCACATCATCAGTGTTTAAGAAAATAGCATTCTTAATAAAATCTCCATTTGATTTGTCATAAGAAAAATGAAGATCATTAATTTTATTGGAATTTAGACTTCCTTCACCTAGGAAGAAACCTAGTATATTCACTTCAAAAATGGGGATTGAGTAGAAAAATGATAACACAAAATACAACTTACAGTTCAATTTTTCTTTTTTCAGGAAATCAGATTGGACCAATACACAGCGGAGATCTCCGGGATGTGTTTAGCCCATTGTAGTGTGAGCCCCAGGACTAGAAGGTGGAGATGGATGGAACTCTCTGCTCTCGGTTTCTCTAGTGGGGAGATGGGGAAAAGGCAGATCTGGCTAGCCTCATTGAAATGAATTATAATGATGTGTACCCATAATTCCATGATTGAGGCTTTTTTTTTGGGAGGCTTGTTGAAATTTATTTGTGATTTGATACGTAAAGATGATAACAGTTTATAATTATGGCACTTGTGAAAGGGCACTGGAATTGTGCAGGATTGGCCCTGGGTCAATGGTCGACACTAGCAATGGACTTTGGTTGGGTGGTAAATTTGGGGCTCAACAAATGGGGATGGGGCTTCTCTTTCTTTGGAAAAGAGGCGTTCCAGTGTAGGAAGCAGGGCCTCTGCCCAGCAATCCTGTTCTGGGTTCCCTCCCTAGCTGGAGATTTGGCATGCTGTGTGGAGGAATTTGTGGATGTGGACCTATAGTGGCAGAGTTTGACTCCACAGCAAGGTCTAATTGAACCAGTAGAGCAGAGTCTAACTCTGCAGTGAGACCTAAGTGGACCAGTAGTGGTGGCAATCTGAACTGATTTCAAAATGCCCCAGTCCATATGCCTGTAGGAAACAGAGGTGAAATCCAAGAGCTGGGCCTGGTAACTTCTCTGCAGAGTGGAACCTGCTGGAGCAGTTCTCTCAGGACTGGAACAGACCAGCAGAGGAGAACCACCACTAGACACTTCTTGGCTACCACTGAGACTAACTCAACCTATGAGTGGGTAGTATTTGTGGGGAGGCAGAGTTTGGGCCTCCCTCTCTATAAGATGGACACTTATTAAGGACTGAGGATTGACCAAACCCTTGAGATATTGATTTGGATTGTTCTGTTTCTTATACACAAATTAATATATTCTCTGCATTTTCATAAAAAGATACTTGTGCTCTTGTGAGGGTCTGGTCAGGACACCCAGAACCATAAGAACACTCCTCTGCCTCAGCAAGTGAGGACTTTGCTGCTGCTATGTTGTGTTTCAGCAACCTGATACCCCAGCCCAGCCCATCTGTCTTGCTAGCAAACTCTTTGATGCTCAGCCAGTTTAAACCTTGCCTTGCAGGTAACAATCAGTGAACCCCAGAGACAGCACTGTGCATCATCCAGTCCTTTGCACTATGACGCTGTCAGAAATTATTAGGTTTGCTTCCTCCAAAGAGACAGTGCACACACCAGTCTGTTAGGTTAGCTGACGAGACCCTCACTTCACTTTAACACACACTTTAACCACTGAGATGGTTTTATAATAAAACAAGAATAAGTTTATTAATAAAGAACAGAGATTGAAGTGATACTAGGCAAGTGAAAAAGAGACAGGTCTGGTTTAGAGTGACCAGATAGCAAGTGTAAAAAATTGGGATGGGGTAGGGGGTAATAGGTGCCTATATAAGAAAAAGCCCCCAAAATCGGGACTGTATCTATAAAATCAGGACATCTGGTCACCCTAGTCTATTACAAGCAAAACAAACACTCTTCTTAGTGACTCCAACTTAATTCTTGCAAGTTACAATCTTTGTCTAAAAGAGTGTCTGACTTACAGCAGCTCCTGCCCTTCAGGTCAAGAGAATCAAATTTTGAAAGCCTCATATAGTGCTGTTCCCTATATCCTCTACGTGTTGGATAACTAAAATGTCTTTCTGCTCCCCTTAGAGTACCCAAAGTCCATTGTCTCTGTCTATAGAGCCAGGAAGACTGTCGGCGGGGGTGGACTCTGTCCCCCGGTGTGCTTACTAAGCCGTCATGTGATAGCTTTTTATTTACCTTACATGTAAATGTACTTTCATTGTTCTCTGACCCAGACTTGTGAATACTTGACCCAGACATGTGAATCCACAATCCTTTGTCTAAACCAAACTTGTTTACCAAATCTGTCCCCAAAACACAGTTTAAGAATGTATTTCCAGCAACATACATAACTCTTTACACACAAGCTGTACATACATCAACATTCATGACCAGAAGGTCACCAATTCTTAGGATACCTTACTTGATGTATTTTTATAGTAAAATAATATTGTACATAATCAGTTTATTCAATTGTTTATTCTTTGTGGATTAGACCCTTGTTCTCCCCATGGGTTGTGTGAACCTTGATTGTCTCTCAGTTCCGGGTCTCAGAGGCCTCTCAAGAACTAGTGAGGAGGAAAAGTTAGCTGCAAAGATGACTATGACAATTTTATTTTAATCTCCCAGATCCAGAAGTGGGGACTGGGACTGAGTGGGGACTCGATGCATAGCTTTATGTATTTTATAAGCGGACCCCTAAACAGATCGAACCAAGCCCTTACTGCTGCTATTGGCATCTGGCCTCAGGGTTACAGTAGCATGAACATTACTCAGCAGCATGTTATCACAAACCTGCTAACCTTCCAGCATCGGTCACCTTATGTGACTGTCTCTGAAGCTCCATGTATTAACCCAACATGGCGAAATAAACATTTGACAGATATATGTCATGTTGCCCAAAGGGCTTAAAAATGTGCAATGATGCATAGATGTGCAGTGAAATTTTAAAATAATATCCACTGACATTTCAGGAGGATGACCACTCAGTATTAGACAAACAGCTGAAATATCCAGGGCTGCTGTCCAGACCAAGCACTTCATTCCTTGTTATATGAAGTGACTTTTTAAATGTTTTTATAGGCACTGTAAATGGTGCTACAGGCATGTAACAAAAGACCTTTTTCTAATTCACAACCAGCACAGAGTTAAGGTGACAGTGATAACTCTTAACTCTAAACATGTTTTGATACATTAACTGGAAAGATGCATGGTCTAGCAGTCTGAATAAAGGGTGAGATGTCAGGACCCCCATGAGTTGTAATTCCTGCCCTAAAATAAATTCCCTCTCTTGTTTTGGTCAAAGGGGAGCTGACCACCTCCTGAGCGGTCCTGAGTGACCTCAACTCTTTAAAGTCATTGAGATAACCATTTGATGTCAGATTCCTCATCTGTTAAATGGGGATCCCACCACTTACTGGGGCAGCTGTGAGGGCTGACCTGCTCTGTGAGTTTGGACAAGTCACTTTATTCTGTGCCTCGGTTTCCCTACCTGGAAAATGAGGATAATACTTAATAACAATATTAACAGATGGAAAGTGCTATATGAGCCTGATTCAGAGCCCATTGACTTCACTGGGCTTTGGAGGAGGCTCTGTAAAAGCCCAGTAATACTATAATGTGCTATAAAGATGAAACATGATTATTATTATTATCATAAATGATCTGGAAAAGGGGATGAACAGTGAGGTGGCAAATCTGCAGATGATACAAAATTACTCAAGGTAGTTAAGCTCAAAGCTGACTGTGAAGAGTTACAAAGGGATCTCACTAAATTGGGTGACTGGACAGCAAAATGGCAGATGAAATTCAATTTTGATAAGTACAAATTAATGTACATTGGAAAACATAATCCCAACTATACATACAAAATGATGGGGTCTAAATTAGCTGTTAGCTCTCAGGAAAGGGATTTTGGAGTAATTATGGATAGTTCTCTGAAAACACGCCCTCAGTGTTCAGCAGAATGTTAGGAACCATTAGGAAAGGGATAGATAATAAAACAGAAAATACCATAATGCCACTATATAAATCCATGGTACAGCCCCACCTTGAATATTGCATGCAGTTCTGGTCGCCCAATCTCAAACAAGATATATTAGAATTGGAAAAGGTACAGTGAAGGGTGACAAAAATTATTATGGGTATGGCACAGCTCCCATATGAGGAGAGATTAAAAAGACTCAGACTGGTCAGCTGAGAAAAGAGACGGCGGGAGGGAAGGGGAGTTATGGTAGGCCTCCATAAAATCATGAGTGGTATGATGAAAGTGAATAAGGAAGTATTATTTACCCCTTCACGTAATACAAGAACTAGTGGTCACCAATGAAATTAATAGGCAGCATGTTTAACGCAAACAATAGAAAGTATTTCTTCTTACAGCACACAGTCAACCTGTGGAACTCATTGCCACAGGATGTTGTGAAGGCCAAAAGCATAACTAGGTGCAAAAAATAATTAAATAAGTTCATGGAGGACAGGTTCATAACAGTTATGAGCCAAGATGGTCAGGGACACAACCTTATGCTCTGGATGTCCCTAAACCACCAACTGCCAAATGCTGGGACTGAACAACAGGTTCACTCAAAATTGCCTTGTTCTGTTCATTCTCTCTGAAACATTTGTCATTGGCCATTGTCAGAAGACAGGATCCTGGGGTAGATAGACCACTGGTCCGATCTGGCCATTCTTATATTATTTATTATTGAAGTGGGGGGGTTCACTGCACCGGGCATTGAAATATATGTGTACTATACTTCCTCCTCTGTCCCTTTAACAGAAGCAGTGCAGTGCTCCAACCCTCTGTGAGACTGTCTGCAAAACAGGACTTTTTTATTCACAGAAAGAGAATTTCCACAAGGGAATTTTCAAAGAAAATTTATCATATCTCAGGCAAAAATGTTTGAAGCAACCCTCTTACAAAAGCTATATGTCATGGGCTGTAAAATAGAAGGTTTCATTTTACAATAAAGAATTCTTTCCCTATTGTTGCTGTAAGCTCTTTGGCTCAGGGCCTATCAGTGGGATTTTCAAAAATATCTGAGTTAGTTAGGAGCACAAGCCTGAATGCCTTTCAATGGGACTTGGAGACCCTTATATTTTTATTTACTCTCTGCTGCATTGTGCTCCCCTATTGTACTATATATAAATGTTTAATAAGTAATGTGGTGGAGGGGCCCTGCACAGTAACAAGGGACCATATCAAAGGACCAAATTATGCTAAGCATATGTTTAAACGTTTGGTGACTCACGGCCCAAATAGCCACCTGCATTTTTTCATCCCTCAGATGTGGATCTTATGTGGATCTAGATATGGATCCTTTGCAGAACCATACTTTAGAAATACATAGTTGATAGCTAGCCTCATATCCAAGGTAAGGGATTTGCACTAAATCAAGGTCTCTTGTTCTGGTTTTAAATACATCAAATGGGCTCCTTAGTTAAGTTGCTGATTGCAAGTAAATGAATCAGTTCACCAAGTGGCAGTGTCTCCCCCTGGAGGCTCATAGGAATTGCACAGAGTAAGATGAGATTGCCCTGTCACCATTGTCTTGCTCTGGTGGCATGCTTCCAAAGGTGACCACATGCCAGCTTTCTTCTGGCACTGGAGTCTTACACAGTGCAACTGCTTCAATTAGAAATATGAGACAACTTGTCTTCCTTTCATACGGAATAAAAATAATCCTGTCTAGTGTCCAGGGAGCAGGACCATGGCAATATATACAATAAGGCACATTTGTAGGGTTACCCAGCCTTCATCTGCTGTTAAGTATTTCCCCCTGCAGAGTCATTTCCAAGTCTGGAGGCTGCTGATGAATTTAAGTTAATATTTAAATTTAATTATTTTATGCTGCTTTTTTCCTGTGTTTTGTGTTCTAATTAATTCACAAGACATGAGCCAACTTTTCAGACTTGGGCACCCAAATCCAGTGAACACCTAAACCTGGTTAAGTGTTCATATGAAGGCACAAATGTAGAATTGGGCACTCTCACTTTTAGATACCCACATTAGAGAACGGGATTGTGCCTGTTTTTAGCTCAGCTTCTAACGGATTATCACCCCCTGACTCACTCTCCAGTTGGTGGGCATATCCTCTAATCTGAGCTGTAGTTTGGCTGGGGGCGGGGGGGAGACATTTGTATTGTCAGTATTCTCCATCTGTGCAATGTTGTGGGGCAGATTCTGCCCTCAGTGACAACTCTGTGCAACTCTGCCGCTAGATAAAACATACATAGCTCCAAGTAGGCCACATTTTTCCTATCAGCTTCCTTGAAACTAATGAGGTCCTAAGGTAAGAGAAAAGAATATTATCTATTGATTTCAATGGGCAGTGCATCGATGTGTATGAAGGACGATTTTGCCCAGTGGATATTAGCACCATGCAAGCGTCAACACAAGTGCTCTCCACGCACCTTACGTATGACCTCTAGCATCTAATGTCTATGGTTAAGCGGGTAACAAGCATGCTAAACTGTATTCCTCAGTTAATCCACATCCTGTGACTTGGGTTGCCTGCTCCATGATCCAGAACATCCTCATTACTAGGGGTCTACCAAATTCATGGTCCGTTTTAGTCAATTTCACCATCATAGGATTTTAAAAATCATTAATTTCATGATTTCAGCTATTTAAATCTGAAATGTCACAGTATGGTAATTGTAGAGATTCTGACCCAAAAAGAAGCTTGGGGGGGGGGGGGTATCACAAGGTTATTGCAGGGGGGATTGCGGTACTGTTACCCTTACTTCTGCACTGCTGCTGGCAGCGTGCTGCCTTCAGAGCTGGGTGCCTGGTCAACAGCCTTTCAGAGTGGTAGCTGTGTTAGTCTGTATCAACAAAAAGAATGAGGAGTACTCGTGGCACCTTAGAGGCTAGCAAATTTATTTGAACATAAGCTTTTGTGGGCTAAAACCCACTTCATCAGATGGATGCAGTGGAAAATACAGTAGGAAGATGTGTGTGTATATATATACACACACACACACACGCACAAAGAACATGAGAAAATGGGTGTTGCCATACCAACTCTAATGAGACTAATTGATTAAGGTGGGCTATTATCAGCAGGAGAAAAAAAACTTTTGTAATGATAATCAGGATGGCCCATTTCAAACAATTGACAAGAAAGCATAAGAAACAGCAGGGGGAAAATTAGCATGGGGAAATAGTTTTTAGTTTGTGTAATGACACCTTCACTTCCAGGCTTTATTCAAGCCTAATTTAGTGTGTCCAGTTTGCAAATGAATTCCAATTCTGCAGTTTCTTGTTGTAGTCTGTTTTTGACGATTTTTGGTGAAGAATTGTAACTTTTAGGTCTGTACTTGAGTCACCAGGAAGGTTGAAGTGTTCTACAACTGGTTTTTGAATGTATATAATTCTTGATGACCGACTTGTGTCCATTTATTCTTTTGCATAGAGACTGTCCAACAGCCGCCACTCTTGGGCTTCCCAGTTCTGAAGGCAGCAGCACAGAAGTAAGTGCAGCAAAACTGCACCCCCCCACCCCACAACAACCTTGTAAAATAACCCCCTATGACTCCCTTTTGAGTCAGGATCCCCAATTTGAGAAACTGTGGTCTCCCCCATGAAACCTCTATAATACAGGGTAAAAGCACACAAAAGACCAGATTTCATGATGGGAAACCAGATTTCACAGCCTGTGGTGCGTTTTTCATGGCCACGAGTTTGCTCATTATAGTTCTTCTTTCCTCTGGCAATTCTGATTTTTAATTATGGTAATATATCAGGGCCTCCTCATACCAGCCACTGTACAGAGTAAAAAGCCGGCTCTGATCCAAAATTGCTTCCAGTCAAAAGACATAAAAGCAAAATATGGGAGAAAGGATGTATCATCCCCATTTTAGGGCTCCCAGACTTTCAGTGAGACGCAGGCTCCTCACTGCTTAAGTCACTCTTGAAAATGGGACTTAGGTTCCTTTGAAAAATGTACTCTGAGGTTAGGGTTGCCAACTCTCCAGGAGTCTCCAGAAATTAAGGAGTCGTCTTTAAAGTTTGGCATGTAAGGAAACCTCCAGGAATACAGCCAATGTAAACTGGCAACCCTATCTAAGGCCCAGATCCTCAAAGATATTTAGGTGCTCAACTCTCACTGATTTCAGTGGGAGTTAGGAACTGAAATACCTTTGAGGACCTGGGCCTGAGACTTGCTCACAGACACATGAAAAAGCTGTAGCAGGGGTATGAACTGAATCCAGGCCTCCTGAGGTCTAGCCAGCACCATCCTTCCTTAATCCCATTTTTTTTTTTACTGTATTTGTGATTCTTTATGTAGACTGCCAAGGGCAACTTGAGATCCTTTGACGAGGTTTCTGTTAGTGTGGTTATCAGATACATTTTGCTACAGAAAACACTTGTTGCATATAAACTTACTCTGGGTGGTCTTTTATTCAACAAAGCATTCTTGTATAACCAGACTCAGTCCATTTGTGCGAGACAAAGAACTCTTTCAAGCCAGGCACAAGTACATTTGACCACTTGTATAATTTTTTAGTAGTGTGTGCAGTGGAGGACATGACAAATTGTAATAAGAACATTCACTGTAGGGATATCAAGGCTTATTATTATGCCTAGTCCTCATAATCTTCACTATTAAAACTTTTTGTTCCTGATCTGCACTCTCACTGGAGGGAAGAACACAGATCCCATAAGGTCTCCAAAATTTCAAAATCCATGACATGACATGTTCAATTAGTGTGACAATTGTGATGATTTCATGTAAACTCTCAGGAAGTGCCCTTATGCTCCCATTTCTCACTCTCACAGCTATTGGCAGCCAGGACACGCATGGGTGTCAAGAAATATATGATCTTCTGCTGATGTCATTGCCACCTTTAGAATTAGATTATGGGCCAGATCCTCAGATTCAGTGGAGTCACAGACAATTAGACCAGCTGAGGGATCCAGCCCTATCTAGAGAATGCTCTTCTCTCCCTCAGCCCTAGAGCGTGACCAAGGGTGTTTGATTTCTATCTGAAATCTAGAGGCATCTGTATTGTCAAGGATTTTGTACCAGCTACATCCACTTTGAGAGAGATCACAACAAGCAAGCAAGAGGAAACAAATATAGTTCAAATAAGGAAGAGATTTTGAAAGATATTATAAATTTTTTATTTCATTTTAGTTACTATGCAATGCCCTTCATTTTGAAGGAAATGGTACAATCAGGAGCCTTTACTTCTTTCTCAGGAAAAAGTGATATTAGCACTAACAATGCAACATTTACAGACAAGATACTGCTCATGGAGGGAAAAAAAAAATCACTTCGCGATTACACTTGTTATTGTGATGATTTCATGGAGTGTTGCAACGTTAAATAAAAACTTCAGGTATGTGTAGAGAGAACTTCTAATTCAACATTAATGGAAAAGAATTGTCTGGACCACGGATGTTTGAAGTTATCCTGATTTTTTTTTTTTTTTTTAAATTTACAAGCAAGTCTGTGGTTTTAATAGCATAAAAACTATTCAGCAGTGATGTGACCTCATCAGATTTTTCACTGCACTTCAATTCATAAGACTGTTTGATTCAACAAAAGTACATAAGTGATACAGTAGATTTCTTTAAGAATAAGAAACTGCATTTAGAAATTATCCAATTCCCTACAATTACTTAATTTTTCATAGCTGATCTTTCATATAAAATTAAAATTCTGCTTTCAAAAAATATATGTTCCCACATGGCTGTAATAATTATGGTTGGTGCAGCTAATTGTCAAAAAGCACAGGTGGCAAAGCACCTGACAAACAAAGCTCACAGGCACCAGGGACAAGTTTTTCATAAAGACCAAAAATCGTTCACATTTAAAGTTTCATCTTGCTGGAAGAAATTTATTCCAATCTGTTACCTATTTTAGTACTGAAACAAAATATTGAAATTAAATCTGAATACTATAAAAAAAAAAGACACTTTCATTTATACAAAACTGTTGTGTATAGATGGGAGTTCAGATCCACTGTCTGGATTCTTTCACTTTGAAGAAAATATTTTTTTCAAGTAAGAAAATATAGTTTCTGGAATTGCTAATATATTTTTTTTTTTAAACCAAGCAGACCATCACTCTTCCTGACCGAACTTCTGAAGAGTTGCTGTAATCAATACTTTGTCCTCAAAGAGAATCAGGAATGGGTAACCTGAAATAGTTCTAAGTGTGTTTATTTCCCCTCCTAATGGAAGGGGACTGATTAAATCATGTTTTTAGAACAACTTAATCAAGCAATAGTTGGAGGTTTTATTAGGCTTTTTCCAAGAAAAAAACGTTATTTGCATAAAAAACACTGACAGTCTGGAGAAATAGACGGCTCATCTGCATTTCCTAACTGGAGTCACATTTACACTTCTGGGGCTTAGAGTAGACTAAATATAGGCATAATGATCCTCTCAAGAGTAGCTCCCTCAGTGGCAATGGGACTACTCATGTGAGTAAATTCACATACATGATTAAGTGTTTGCAGGATCAAAAGGCTTTTAAAAAAAAAAGAAGTCTGTTAACTTCAGTATTCAAAATGCAAAGAGAAGGTTCTAACATGACCAGACAGAAGAGTTTGGAAGATATTCTGCAGTGTTAACTTTCTAATTTACAACTGTAAGTTGCTGGGTAGGCTGCTGCCCTCTGCTGAACCAGTGCTATCCACTGATTTCAGGATGCAACTGTGGGCAGAATTTTGTCCATTCTGTGCAGTATGATCCTGATTCCCCAGCACCTTCTTTGGGCAAAATTTCCCCTTTAAAATGCCCCTCAGTGGGACTTTTTCCCCTTGCTTCCCCCTCCCATCCCTGAACAGATCATCAGCCTCAGGGCTCCCCTTCCACTGTGGGTCAAAGTGTAGACAGGAAGCCCTGAGATTCAGCATGGAATTTAAGCATTGAATGATTTCAAGGGAGCCTACTCATGAGCTAAATGTTAGGTGCATGCTTAAGGCCCTTGCTAAATCAAGACCTTAATGCAGCTCAGTAGAAGGATCAGGCCAGCATTTTCTATATTTTAAATGTAATCTGCAAAAGAAAATTAGAAGTGGGATTCATTTTGTTCCCTTCTCTTTGCTGTATAACAAAGGCTTGAAAGGCTTGAACAAAAGTGTTTTCCTGGTTTTGGTTTTAAATATAAACACTAGAAAGTCCGGTCTAGTTTACTCTGGAAGACACTGTGACAAATGGAAAAAAGTCACAGGAGACTGAAAGCTTAGTAACTACATTACTTCTCCTGCTGTGAACTCCTGGCCTGCTTAAACCTGGTTTGCTTGTGCTAGTTAGCATCTATTTAATAACTTTGCCTATTCAACAGTTGGGAGAAAAGTTTTCTAAGTTAAAGATTCAACAGACATCCCTTCAAAGGTGTGACTGATCTTAATACACACATGACCCAGCCCTGTCCAAAGCAATCCTCTAATACTACCCAGGAAAAGCAGACTTGACGTTGCTGATCTTAGTAAGGGAAAGCAGAAGCAGCAAAAGCTTTAACACAAAACTTTCAGTCATTCTTCACATATTATGAAGCAGCAGGAGAGAGTACAAATCCCCTCTTAAAAATCCTTTGCAGGTCACATTTATGTATTCCAATTACACCCATTCTCTAGCTGCATGTTTTAATGCCAAGCAAATATTTAGTCTAGGTGCAAAGAGAATACATGGGATGGCCTATATTTCACAGCATAAGCATCACTGAACTCAAGAAAGAAGGTCAAAAAGTAGCAGATAAGGAATACGTTAGTATGTTTGACTATTAGGCAAGCTTCCCTGCTCACCTCTACCACTACATCTCAAGCTTGATTCACAATATCTCTGCCAGTGTGTGGATTTGTACCAAGCTGTGTGCTAGGTAGAGGTGTGCATTAATAACTACATGAGACAACAAAATAGTTTCAGGTAGATCTTAACAGGCTTTGCTCTCAGTTCTCAGCTTTTGTCTTGTTTTTATAAATAAAACAGACTAAATGTCTGAGAAGAAGGAAGAGAGGTTTGAGCGTTCATTCTGATGTGTCAAACATAAGGGGAAAACATTTTCACAAACACACACACAGTTTAGTACCTTTCTGATACAAAATGTTTGACATCTACAGCACTTTCCATCCTGTAGGACCTAGAAACTTCTTTAGATCACTAATGACAAAAATAAATCCATTCAGAGGACATCAGAATAATGTGCATAACAACTTACTTTCAAAAATGTAAGAGTCTCATGATGGAATTATTTTTAACTTTCAAAAATATTTGTAAGAAAATATTATTTTACATACATATATATTACATAGTGAATAAACTTGGTTCTGTACAAAATTTCAGGACTAGGAACAATAGCTAAACATTTATTCATGGTCTAGGTGATCTTAAATCTGTCTTATTCTATTTAGAATAGCCAATATACAGAGAAGCTCTCCTTCATTCTGTTTAGGAATACATCAGTTACAATCTTAAACAGTTAAAGGTGGCTGAACGGAGAAATAGCCACGTTAACCTTATCACAGTTCAGCTATGGATAGTTCTCATGCTTCTTGAGCAACATTGCATGTTTGTTTAACGATCACAGTAACTGGAGTATGACTCAACCCCATATTGAGGAAAGATTTCATCAGTACAAAAGCCTGAGCTACAACATTCTAAAGGAGCTTTGTTTTAACAAATTCTCCGTAGGAGCCAAGAATTCCACATCCTAAAATTAAAGCATAGAAAGTATTAAGGGAAAAGGTAGAATGAGTTTTAAGTGTGTAACCCCATAAGTTGATCCTCCCCCCAATAATGAACAAAATTTTTCTAAGGGAGTGGGAGGGGGGAAAACAAAGAAAACCTCTCTCTGCATTGTCCACTTAAGTAAGATTCACAACAATGGAAGTCTATTTGAAGCTTAGGTTCCTTTCATACACATGAAAGCTGCTTCACATAGTCTTAATTACTCCAAGGTTAGGTATCTGCTTATTTATAATTGACTGGTTTCTCGCCCTAATCTTAAAAAACAGAAATTGTAGAGTAGAATTATGCTGCAAGCAGTGAAGTAAACAACTGCAGGGAAAACAGAGTCATTTTAATACACTGCTTAATTACACTGCGTGTTTACTTTAAAATATTGATTTCCACTATTTAAATGAACTCTAGCTCATCCTCAGGTTAGCTTTGTAGCTAGTGTGTTTTAAAGGGCAGGGAAGTTTATATTAACAGTCCAGAGGAAAACATACACAGAACAGATTAAGAATCCATGATGATCTGGTATTACCGGGCATTGGAGACTAGGGAAGAAGTGATCCATTTCAAAAAGAGTTGCTATTTGGTAGGTAATGTTAGATACATATAGCACCTTACCCTCCTGCAAAAGCATCCGTTGATGGGAGCACAATACTCGAGCAACCTTCAGGAGATGGATCACACAAGGAGAATGACTACTCCCTCTTTCCTTCTCTAGTGGCATCGCTCAGCAATGTACCAGGAAAACCCACCAAAAACAAAGCACAACCTTGAACTTACTCTTCATCAGGGATTTATCTGTAGTGGGAGAACACCAAGAATTTCCCCAGCTTTGAATTTGCAGTAACTTCCCATTCAGGGAATGTATTTCCTTCCCCTCTACACTGGTCTTCTCCCACACACACCCCTCAATTACTTCCTGTTACAGCACTGTTTACCATGGTGCAAAAACAGTGTGCAACTTCTCCTGACCCCTACCACTAGGAATTTTACCAGTTAATCACTAGCCCACATGTTCCAGGCAGTGGGATTCAAGACGTTGCTTAATTCCCTGTGATTAAATGTTTAAGCAAAAAAATCAAAGTGCTATTTGTACTGTAGACTTAAACCAAGACTGACGCAGTGCTGATACTGGCTAGAGGCTCCCACCTCTGGTAGGGCTTAGCCAAAATGCTAGACTACCCCCTGCCAGAGTTAACTTATCCCTAGCTCACCCAAACACACTAAAAACATATGAAGAAGCTGCTTATAGGGCCCAGTCCTGCACCACAGAAGTCAATGGGGACTTTGCAATTGACTTCAGTGGGAGCAGGATCAAGCCCCCTAAAGAATGCTGATGCAGTCAAGTCTGGTGTTAGTGACAAGTTTCAACATATTACAATGCATAGAGAGCAATCTTGATCACAGCAAACCTCCACTTTGGGTCATTTCCTACCCCCATCATGACAACTTAGCTCACTGTACACAAAAGGAAGCCACACACAAACAGGCAGGCAAGGATTCCCCCAGCCAGTCTGCAAGTTACTTTAATTAAGATGACACTGTGCATGTCAAACCTTGTTTCACAAAGTTAACCGTGATTTATCCCTTAAATCCTTTGAGGACTGGGGGTTGGGTGTGAAGACACAAAGGTCTGGCTTGCTGTAATGCTAACAGCAACCACAAGATAACTACATGGAGAGGAGACAAGGGAAGGGGGTGGGGGGAAAATGAATTTCCCAGCTAGGACACTCAGTCATGCACTTGAGAGCGACAGGACCCTATCCTACAAGAAGCTGGCTCCTTCTTAATAGTGCTGAATGCCCTCATCTCCCACTGAACTCAGCAGAAACTGAAAGAACTCAGCACCATTTAAGATCCATACCTGCTGGCAGCCAAGGGGCTGATGGTTTGGGGATGAAGGTAATATATGGGGGTGGTGGAATCTCCCCAAGTTTTATCCTTTACAAATAAGTCAGAGATTTACCAAGCACTGAAGGAGTTAAGTACTAAAGCGCAGACATTTAATCAGCTTTCTCCCTTCCTTTCACATGTGATTGGAATGAAGCTGCACTGAAGCAGCCCAAAGGGCTTATAACAGCTCAATTTCGCAGCCTTCAGTTTTAATCCCCATCACCCAGCCCAAGCAGCATGATGGTACTGCTGCTACTACTCAGCAGCAGTCTGGGCACCTGGATCAGCCTCCTCCTCTTCCTCCTCTGCAGCTTGCAGATGGCTGGAGAGCTCCTGGATCACAGCAGCTCTACCAATCTGGTCATTCCTCCTCTTCTCCATGATCAGATCCTCCAGGCTCTGGAATTCCAGTGTGTGGCTGCGTTTGTCCCCTAGCCGGATCTGCAACCGGTAGGGCTGCTTCCCTATGCGGAGCTCCCCGCCGATTTTAAACTCCCGTTTCCCATAGCGGCACCAGGCAGCGAAGCACTCAGAGTTCCTCCAGCTCAGCTCCCGATCCTTGCAGCCCACCTGCTCCAGGGCATTCCGCACCACCGTGGCTGGGCTCAGGGGCTTGTAACGGTACAAATAGTTGGCAATGCGACCTCTCCTGCCCTGGCTGGCATCAGTCAAGAAGCTGTTCACCACCTCCAGCCGATGCAGGTGCACTACCTGAAAATCGCCAACATACACTGCCCAGTGTGGGTACTGGGCCTGGCACACAAACTCCACCAGGTCACCTGGTTTACATCTGTTCAGCAGATTCTCTGGGGTATAAGTGCTCAGCTGCCCTGCACCTCCTCCATCCCTCTCGTCTGGTGCGGTATCATCCCCAGAGAAGCTCTTCTGGTAGATACACTCATCCCGATAATAAACCGAACACTCCACCTCCTGCAAACGAGGGTCATAGGGCTGCGGTGCAGGGTGCTCGCCTCCCATATCCTGAGCCACTGAGTCCTGCTGCTGCTGCTCCAGCTCATCGTCATCACTGGAAAAGATGTAGGACACCCCGATCCTTGGACCCTCGTCTCTGTCCATGCCCGTCGGGTCGGCCGTGGGAACTTCCTTGTAGTTTAAGTGGGTCAATTTCTCCATCTGGTTCCCCATGCCCACTGTAACCATAAGCAATATGCAGCCATCAGCAACAGGCACAGGGATTGGGGAGCGGGTAAGGATGAAGGAGACAGGGCTGCCTCACCTCCCCCAACTTTATGGCCCTGGCGGTGATCTTCTCAGTGCAGTGGCAGAACTAGTAAGGTCTTCCCCCCCCTTTGGTAACGCCTGTGTCTCCCTGGCCATCGCTCTGAGAGCAAAGGCAGGAATACACGCTCTGCTCCCTCGGGAGCGAGGAGGCTGGGTGGAAGCCCTGATCCCTTTGCTTCGTGCACTGGGGGCGGTGCAATGCAAAGGCGGCAGAGCCGGGCGGCCCCCGGGAACACGCTGCAGTTCCGCTTGCTAAGCGTAGAGGGGGCACGAGGCGAAGGGGATCAGGGCCACCGGCCGATCGGATTCCTGCCGTCCCTCGGCAGAGACAAAGGCAGGGGAGAGCGCGGCGCGCGCGGCGCAGCCCCCGGGACCGGGTTAGTGGCATAGGAGGCGCGAGCCGGACTTTGCAGGCAGCCCCAGGCTGCTGCAGCAGAGAACGGGGCTGGCAAGGGCACGCACGGGAGCGGGCGAGGGGGGACACGGCCACCTGTTAGCGGGAGCGGCACTAGCAAGGGAGGGTGCGACTCGCATTTCCACCTGTTGGCCGGGCGGGAGAGGACCCGGCCGGGGCGGTGCAATCCCACCTATTGGAGGCTGCCGGGAGCTGCTCCGCCAGGGACCCAGGGGTGGGGGAGTGGGGGCAATACTGGGCTTTGTAGTCCCAACCCGGCTCAGATCCCGCCCAGAGCCCCGCGTTGCGGGAGGGGCTGCCATCGCTCACCCTCCTCCGCCAGCTGCAGCCCGGCCAGGTGCGCCTGCCCGCACCTGATCCGCCTCCCGCCGGCTCCTCCTCCTCCTCTTCCACCTGGGCGCCCGGAAACTTACCGTGCTGAGAAGGGCTCGGCTGCTCCCCGGGCGCGGGGCTAGGGCCAGCTGGCTGGGACGGCAGCCGCCTTGCTCCTAGCGCTGGGCGAGGCGTGGCGCCGGCTCATGTCTCCTTTCCCCCTCCCCGCTCTCACCTGGCCGCCGCCTCCAGCGCACTGGCCAGCCGCAGGCTGCGCTCCCCTCCAGCCGAGCTGAGCAACAAGCGCTGAAGCCGGAGCGATGGGGGGGGGAATTCTAGATCCGGCTGTGGACTCCCCGGCGAGAGCTCAGCCCCCAGCATTTAAAGAGACCGCTCGCCTTTTCCCTTTGCCCTCCTGCTCCCGTGCGCGCCCTGCTGTGCCCGGGGCTGGGATCTGGGCTCCCCCGGCCGCCGAATCGTGACCGGCAGCCGGCTGGCCGCCGTGCAGGGGCTGGAGCCGGTGGCTGGGACTCGCTGGGGCTGCTGGTGGGTTTTGGAACAAGCTGTGTCTTTAAGGGCGAGGCGCCACCGAACGACCTGCCCGCGTGGGGGAAACTCACTGGGATCTGGAGTTTGCCTGGGACGACCAAACTTGCAGCGGCCGGACATTGATCTACCCTCCTTCCCTATCCTCCTCGGGCACAGGAAATCCCAGCGCGGCTGGCAGGATCCCTGCCACCTTAATAAGAAAAAAGCTCCTGCTGCAGCCCCTCTAGCTGATCTGTTATTCTTCAGATTAATATTGATCAGCCTTTTACCAGTGGGCTTAGCTGTAATGGTGATAAATAACTCAGGTTGCAATGGGCTATAGATTGCTGTTGGGAAGGGAGCCCCGCCTGTTTCGTGGCTCCTGTATGTATTCTCAGGAATGTCTCTGGAGTGTGAGATCCTTCGGTGTCAGACCACACATGCACTGCTTCTGTTTTCACACAGCCCAAAATAATAACAGTTGTAAAAGAAACAAAATAGAAAACCTCTGCCCTCCTGGGCTGGCCTGATTTGTTAGATTCCACCGCTAAGAGTGCATATTTCTTATTATATTTACTTTTAAAAGACAGGACACTTTTTTCTATTTCAATGCAGCGCATTATTGGTCTTTCCTTCTAGACAGAAACGATCAGGGCTGGTGGGAATATTCCTTTTAGTTCCTTGTTGAAGGAAGTAATACAAGATTCTGCTTTCTTATTAGGTGGGGGGTTTATTTTTAAGACTTGCTGGTAAATGCTGATAAATCTAATACAGAACTTTTAGAGGAAATATTTGGGAGCTGAGAGAAGAGCTTTATTGTCTTGTCATTTTCAAACCCAGATATTCAGCTCAGGTTTTGAGCATAAGCTGAACCAAAATGGCCCGCATTACTACAGTGATGGGCACTGTATAAGAACTTGAATAGAATAGAATAGTACCAGGGGGTAGCCCTGTTAGTCTGTATCCACAAAAACAACAAGGAGTTCAGTGGCACCTTAAAGATGCATCTGAAGAAGTGAGGTTTTTTTACCCACAAAAGCTTATGCCCAAATAAACCTGTTAGTCTTTAAGGTCCACCGGACTCCTTGTTGTTTTTCTGAATAGAGTAGTTTCCTTCAAATGGCCTACATCTCTGATTTCAAATACACAACTGATGTTGGGTAAGATTAGTTGCTTCTCCAGCGCAGCTTGCATGTGAGATGAGAATTGTGTTCTTCATAGAACCTTCTGGAGTTGTGTATCTCTGTATTGGGGAAACATCCTAAACCCTGGAAGGAGGGAGATGACCATGGATAAGCTCTCTGGGTCAGGGACCAGGGGTTCTGTTTGTACAGCCCCTAGCGCAATGTGCCCAGGTCTATGAGTGGGGCCCCTAGGCACTATGGTAATACAAATACTACAATGGAAAAGCGAGATCCTAGTAAAAGGGCTCTGACCCAAAGAGATAAAACACTTTCCTCTATTCTGATCATGAAACTATTAGCCGACATCCAGCCAGTTGTAACTTGCTTAACTGGTACTTATGTAGAAATTCATTTTTGGTCCTGGCAGTGCCATTTTAAGGGCCATATGTCCACCTGGATCAGGGTTTATCATCTGAATCAGCTTCAGTTTATGTGTGGCTGTACTTGTGCAGATGTACAAAACTCATTGCTGTTCACCTCATACCTTTATCCAGCTCTGTGCTCATCTCCTCCTACCTGACTCAGCAACTCACACCAACACTTGTTAGTTTTCTTCAGCCTTCAGCACCTTGTCAGATATTTTTTTCCACTTTCATCCCTTTGCTGCAAGGTTGTTTCCTTTCTGAGCATGCACCCAGAATCCATAGTCTTGCTGCATCTGATATTTTATAGAAGACGGGCAGAGAATCCTAGATGGATTGTAAAAAAATATTAATATGGGAGCATCGTTATTGTAGTAAAGGTATCCCCTGTGGGTTACAGCTCCAGGTGACAGGAAAAAAGTGGATTGATAGTGGAGCATGATTAGTGTTATTGACACCAGGTGTGCATGGTGCTTAGAAATATAGAAAATAAGGGCCAGATCCTCAAAGATATTTAGGTGCCTAACTCTCATTGATTTCAATGAGCGTTAGACTCGTAAAAACCTTTGAGGATCTGAGCCAAGGTGCTATCTCCGTCAAGAAACTTACAGTCTGATTCAGAGAGCTAACCTAGCTAGTGAAGACATCAGACCACAAAGGATGCTGAGAGTGTTGCACTGGGGAGATAATTGGTGTGAGTGTGAATACTCTTGGCTGCAGTAAATTTCTGACATCTCATTAGAGGACTGGAGGCCTTGGGAAGAATCAGTAAGCTGAGTGGAAAGGAAAGGGAGTTCAGAACATGTTTGGAATAAAGCTATGGGTTATTGAGTTAGGGTGACAGGGAGAAGATCAAAACTACAAAAGGAACTGGAAAGACTGCTTAGACACATGCCAGTCACTGGATAAATTTCCTTGTGGTGATGTACATATATGAGAGGTTTACCCCTTTGAACATAACAAGATATTCTTTTCTGAACATCTGGAGTCTATTAAATACACATTCTCATAAAAACAAGTCTGAGGTTTATATGTACTAATTCCTATTTTCCCCTTTATTACAATGTATCCCTGTCTGTACATTTTTATAGTATATTCATCCCTTTATGTGTTTCCATTTTGCAATTTTTTTTTACCTTATTTCATTCCTAATGAAATAATTGATTTCTCTTTTAATGGCTGCAGGACACAGTTCTGGCAAAAATAATTTATCTATGGATTTACAAGACATTAATATAGCCAGAAATAAACCCTGAAAATCTGGTTTAAAAAAACCCAGCAGAAACTGAAAACCAGAATCCCTAATTATTTGTAATAATTAGGACTTTGTCATAGATCTCAAAACACTTTACAAAGAAGGGTAAGTTTCACTATCTCCATTTTATAGGTTGAGATCTTGAGGCCCAAAGAGGTTAATTGACTTGCCACAGGTCACACACCAAATCTGGGCCACAACTGGAAACAAAAGCTAGTTGTTCTGCCTACCAGCCCTGTGCCTTGTCCACTGCTTTGCTGGTGGGCATGAACAGTTTGCCATCTCCAACCTTACACACACATTTCCTGCATTTCTTTGAAACTAAAGATTAAAAATATAGGTCTTGGTTTGGATCCAGATTTAAAGTTCCTCCCAAAGTTCAGGTCTATTTGGATTTGGGAATCTGGTCTCACATTAATATTTATTAATTAAGATTATTTTGCAGAAATGCATTTTAAGGCAAAATATCACTTCCATTCATATCCCTTCAGTTCTTTTCTTGAAGGCCAGAATGTCAGGCCATGACTAGACATCGGCCATCATAGCTATGTGAACTGGGTGTGAAGAAGTGTGACACGTGACTGACATAGCTTTGGCACCAAAAGCCCGGGTGCAGTTTTGCTGGTATAATCTGTATCCACACTAGAAGCACTTTGCTGGTATAGTATACTGGTATATCCAGACCAGCAAAATGCTCCTAGTGTAGACATGGCCAGCAGCAAGAGGATCCGTAAATCTGTTGGTTTCTGCAGGTGTCCCTCTGGCCAATGGCTATCACTGCATGAAGTTATTTAGCAGGTTTTATTTCTCTTTTCCAGTAGAGCTCTATGAGGACTGACATTAGTTATGCTCCAGTGGGCACATGAACATCCTGACTGTACCTCCTCTATTCATCAGGCGTGCTTCCACACTACTACCATCACAGAATTAGAGGCAGCAGGCTTTTGGATGGAGGAGTCCGATCCAATGCCCGCTGAAGTCAATAGGAGCCCTTCCTTTGACTTCATTGGGAGTTAGACTGGTCTCTTAAAGTGGTCAAAGGATGAACAGAGAGAGATGGTGCTGCACTGTTCTTCCAAATACAGGGTGTAGCAGAGGTCTGGGAGCTTAGGAATGTGGGCTCCCTCCATAGTATGTAATCCCATCTGAATCACCTCATTGTATAGACAAGGTGAGATAGCTGTGCTCTCTAGCAGCTACAGGGGATTCAGTGCAGACCCAGCAATCAAAACACCACTGTGCCCAGACTGAGAGGCCCCAAACAGAAAATATTCAGCAAAAGAAATGAACCATCTCATCTCTCATTTCCTTCTTGCTAATTAAATATGAAATATTAAAGCAATTAAATATTAACTAAACTTTAGCTTATTAATGAATCCTTACAACATGCTTGGGAGGTAAATCAGCCAGTGTTATTATCCTTATTTTAAATATGGGTAAACTAAGGTACACAATGGTGAAGTGACTTGCCCGGGGATTGAAAGGGTTTTATCTGGAGAGATAGGAATAGAACATAGTTCCTGTACTCATCTTGTATTCTCAGCTTTGGAAAATGCTTCTCCATTTTCAGATTAGGATCTTAGAGTGCTTTTCAAGCTAGGGGGTTGAGTTCATCCCCGTTCTCTGTCACAGGCTTCCTGGGCAAGTTACTTGGGCCCAGATCCTCTCAAGGGCCTTAGTCTCTCAGACTCTAGATCCACAAAGGTACCTGGGTGCCTGACTGCCTATGGAGGTGCCTGAGTCCAATATTTAGGCACCACTGACATGCTCAAAAGCACTTCCCAGCCCTGTAGGCGCTTAGTCCCCAAGGCACTGGACTTTCTTTCCATGATCGTGCACAAAGCTGCCTCAGCCCTCATGCCAACCTGCAGGTGATGAGCTGCGTGGAGCCCCGCTCACGCTGCAGCAGAACTATCAAATGAAGCATTCCCCGCCTATCTCCCCACCAGAGCCAGACCCAGTACGCACACCGGATTGGACCTTGCACAAAAGGCAGCTGGGGACGAGCAGGTTGGGAGTTTGTTTTTCAGGCTGAGGTGTGTGTGTCCCCAGAATAGGCCAATGGTTGGGGCCCTCATCTAGGAGACCCTGCTTCAGAGCCTGCTGCCACCTCCCAGTCCGAACTACTAGGCTATTGGGGGCTCTGATTAGTCCTTCCTGTTGAAGCTGTTCCAGTTTGTAGCAGTAACTAAATATTTAGTGGAGCAGGGACTTGAGCCTGAGTCTCTCAAATGCCAAGGGCTATCGCATCAAATCTTTCACTTTTGCTCTCAGGCCCAGTGACTGTTTAATTATTTAATACAAAGAACAGTTTAAACAGGAGTAACTGAGACAGCTGGTAGTTAGGGCACTGTCCTGGGAGGTGGGAGATCTGTGTTCAGGTCCCTGTCCCAGAGCTACTGGCTATCATGGAATTGAATGGGGGAGGGGGGTTGTCTCTTCTTCCCCAGGGCTAACTGGCTTAGGTGCCCAACTCCAGTCCTGTGCCAAAGGCCTAGATCAATGAGAAACAGAGCTGGGCCCTAAGCCTCATCTCTTTCCTCTATATTTCCCCCCGTCTAGGTTAGGCAGCTACCCATTCTGCTTGGCTTCTGAGGATCCCTTTCTTAGGTGCTTACCTCAGCCCATGGATTGCATAGGGAGCCAGAGCATCTAACTCAGGGCTGAGGAGTCCACTAGACAGCAGGGGGCCTTGTGCTTAGGTGGTGCAATGCAGAGCCTAAGTCCCTTTGAGGATCTAGCCCTCTGTGTCCCAGATTCCCATCTGTCAGATGAGGAGAAGAGAACTTCCCTTACCTCAGAGGGGTGTTGTGAGAGAAAATAAACACATTTAAGATGGCGATGTGCTCAGATATCATGGTAATGGGGCCCATAAAGGTTTCATAGATAGGTAGAAGAATTCCTAGGTGCAGCCTGTTCCAGAGATGGGACCCTCAGAATTTGGATCAGCCCACCAGCTTCCACCGTGTTCAGGGAGGTCTTTGAATCTTTATTCAGGCCCATCTCCAGTAGTATGTGGTCCTGGCCACCAGTACCAACATATAGGACAAATGCAACCCATTCATGCATACTCCTGTGGGTCTGGAACTATCCCTGAGTCTGCAGCTCGATAGCAGTGGTGCCCTACACTCAGACACCGCAGGTGACTAACTAGGACAAGCCACCCCTATGTCGCTTGGGAGGATTCACTCATCACTACAACTAACTAATGACAATTTTCTACCTCAATTGAGCTTGAGTCTGGAGACAATCAGCTCGCTTTCTGATACAAGGCGCTGTGCGCTATGGCTGCTGTGTTAAACAATTACCATTCCTTTCAAGAGGACACGTGATGAGGAAACAGCACGAGACTCAAGCGAGCAACTGTATTATCCAGTTCTCACGGTAAACTCTTGCAGCACACAGTTCAGGGAGCAGTGGCAGGTGCAGATGGATATTCCTCCGGCCCTGGGAACTTGTTAGATGAAAATCATATCCCTGGTAGAATCTACTGTAGAGGAAACTGCTGGCCTGCCTGATGGCTCCGCAGGATTGGATTTACAAAGTACTCCACGGATAATGATGTGTGTGCTCATAATAATGATTTTAATACTTGTTCGAACTGACAACAGTACACGTTCTCCTTCCTGTAGGCAGATGTTCTTTTGCCTGGTGATATGAATTGATTCCAAGTGGAGGAAGGGGGCAGGAGAGTGAGGGAGACACTATCATTCATTTCTCTCTTTTTTTTCTTTTGCTTTTGAGGGCTGTCTGCCAGACAGGAGTCTGACACTAGCGCATCAGGAGCTGCAGGGAAGCCCTCTAGCCATTGCAGTTCATCCTTCTCTGCAGGCTGTCACAGCATAGAGATGCAGGGCAGTGCGTGGCACTCCTCTCAGTTTGGCTGGGTTCAATGAAAGAATTCTAATGCATCTTCCCCCCAGTTTACAACACAGTGGAAGGGAAACGCCTGCCCCACCTTGCAGACTGGGCTTGATGTTCATACTTACAGGCAGTGTTTAATTTCAAACAGTTCCCATACACAGGCAAGTTGTTGTCTCTCCACCAGATCCTGTTTCTTTGCAGTGTGCTGTTCTTTCACCATGATTTAAGTGCTTTGCTGAGGTTCCACATAAGGGAGATAACAGAATGTGCAAGGCTGTGGGTGAAGATAAATATTCAGTATGGGAAAAATGGAGCTCTCTTTATTTTTGGAAGGCAAGCCCACCTCACAAAGGGAACACAAAGTGCTTACCACAGTAAGTCCTTGTAACAATCAGCTCTTTATCTCGCCTGCATCAAATTCCACAAAACAATTCCAATGGAAAGCCAGGTTACAGTGCATTTTTTTTTATTTTAAAAGGGACAGTAAGAAGAAACTCATCAAAGCAGGAAGTAGAATATCATTTCATTAGCATATGTCCTCCAGACAAGGGTTATAACCCAATCCAACTCCTTTCACAGTCAATGGAAAGTCTCCCATTGATTTTAATGGGAGATAGATCAAGTTCTATATCTTGCACTCGGAAGGATGCATTGATTCAATGATCTAACTCTAATAGGTATTCTCCCTTTCTAATACCTATGATCTCCTGATCTTGGAAGAATCTGATCAAGGTTAGGCCAAATATTATTTTGCTGGGGGTGCAGGTGATTATTTACTGACTCACTGTCAGTACGAAGGTTTAACAATAAAATCCAAGAGAAACTAGCTGTCAAGAAAAAAAGTCATGGACCATAATCTGATTGCAACTGTGTAAATGGGATGAGAAGTCAACCTCATACATTCAGAATAAATGTGTCCATCCACATGTCATGGATAACACTTTGGATTATTAATGCAACTAATCTACTTTAATTGAATTCAGGTTAGTGTGTACTTTTTTGCACTTCACTGTTAGCTTGCCCAGGGTCCCTGGATAGGTTGACGGCCTGTTTAGAGTCAGTTTCACTTTTGCTTTTAACATGGTAGAAAAATCTTGTCATTTTTAGGGTTACTAACACAGATTAAACAAAGCCAGGAAAATAGTTTTATACCCAATAGGCATACTAGATCTGCCTATTAATAATGCCTAACAGACCCTGAGGCTTTTACTTCATCCTGAGTCTGAGTCAATAAGAGCTGAGTAGAATCTAAGGCAGAGGTCGGCAACCTTTCAGAAGTGGTGTGCCAAATCCTCATTTATTCACTCTAATTTAAGGTTTCACGTGCCAGTAATACATTTTAACATTTTTAGAAGGTTGCTTTCTACAAGTCTATAATATATAACTAAACTATTTTTGTATGTAAAGTAAATAAGGCTTTTAAAATGTTTAAGAAGCTTCATTTAAAATTAAATTAAAATGCAGAGACCCCGGACCAGTCGCTAGGACCCAGGCAGTGTGAGTGCCACTGAAAATCAGCTCGCGTGCCGACTTCGGCACCTGTGCCATACGTTGCCTACCCCTGATCTAAGGCCTTTCTCCCATTAAAACCCTCAGGAGAGGTAAGATTGTAGTTGCATCATTTCTTACTCATCGGGCCTTCAAGAGTAAACTGGTTGTCCGGCAGGGAAGCTGCTCAACCCTGTGGATACATGGGGAAGGGACCTCTAGGGGGTGGGGTTATCTGAATGGACATCAAAATGGCAATGTGAAGACACTCTGCTCTCATCCCCTGGTGGAGTGCAGATTCCAGAATGTAACTGGCATATAGGACCTTGCATGTGCAGTGTACATGAATTAATGTCATCCTTTGTGTATTGTTTAATAACTATGTATACACTCCCTGGTGATAGATGTGCATGATAAGTCTATACATACAACTGATGTGTATTATAAATCCAAAATAAATGCATACCTTAAGGACCAAATTCTCCATTCCTTTCTTGTTGATCTTATTATGGCTACTCCCAGAGTAAGGTGTGTGTCAGTGTAAGTTTCAGCTCACAGAACCTGGCCTTTAGTAAATAAAGTCCTTTTTGTGAGCCATTGCAGTTGGTACTAGCAGGAGGGGCAAAAAAAGAGTCTTTACAAATTTTCTATTTGAAGGAAGCTGCATTGTGGGGAACATGTCTGGGCTCATCCACCTGTGCTGGAGCAAAGCCCTCATTCTTTTCCCAAAAGACGCTTTGAAAAAGTTATTACTTAGGTTTTAACTTTTCCAAAAAGTGGTAGGTTTTTGTTTTTTGTTTTGTTTTGTTTTGCTCAAAGCTCCTGGTCTAAAAAGCCAAATCCTGTTGTTGCTAAGATTAAGGGTTTTTTGCTCCTTGAATGTGGTTTACTAGCAAAGACCAGTGCCTGGATTATTGCTTTCTTTTGCCAAATGGAACAAAGGTGCTTTTAGAACATTGTACTTAAAGTGGGATCAGAAATTGCATGTGATTTTTAACAACGTGGTGATTTGATTTTTTTTTCTTTTTAACTGCCCATGGCCCAACCCCCTCTTCCCCCATGCAGACTTTTAAATTTGTAACTAAAGTGAAAAATAAAAATCAACTGAAGACCCTCTGCAACTTGTTCTAAACACACATGGTCAAAATAGCTACAATGTGGAGATCAATTTAAAATGTGATTTATTTCATTTATCTTTTAATTAATAAAATATCCAGATTTGCACACTAATCAGATTTATGGGTTTACATCCCATTTTATGTGTTTTTATGCATGTACTAAACTGTTTCATTTCTTCGTCTTGTTTTATTTTTTTCCCCAAGGCTAATGCCATATACAAAATTAAAATCGAACTAGTTAACTCAATGCTGGCAAGATTATAAAAACCGGGCGGAAAACAGAAGATTTTTGCTGTCACAAGACAGTGACCTCAGCCTTACCCTGGAAAGACCATGCGGTCTCTAAGGCAGGAGAATGAATTTCATAACCATGCTGTGTTCATTCTGGACGTATAATGACATACAGAGCACAGATTGTGTCTGATTGTACATGGTGGTTTTATGATATCCATGGCTACTGAGCCAAGATACTGATGTCATATATGAGTATATCAGCTATTGTTAAACCCCTTTCCTGTACTGTATGCTCTGTTTCCTTCTTCTCCTCTCCCACCTCTAAATTGTTACGTCTTGGATCATTACCTAAAGTTCATTTCAGTTAACTGCCGCCCAACACTATTAAACCTCACCGTTAGTGTGCACGACATATTAGCACCATATTGTCCCTGCTCATAGAAAAACTGATCCAGCTCCTATTGAACACAATAGGAATATTCCTATTGACTCCAGTGGGAGTGAGATCAGGAGCAGTTTCCTTTGTATTGTTCTGTCTGTGGGGCAGTCCTGGCCTTCAGTGAAATGGGAAGAGTGTTCTTCTGCCTGAACACACAGAGATTTTAGGAGTGGCTCAGATCTTCAGAGACCTGCCAGAGCTTAGAGCCATGCGTGTGACAAATCTGTGTTTTCTTGTTTGTTCCAGCCTCAGGCGTGGCTGCTCCTGAATCATCCTCATGGGGTTCTTGCATCAGAAGGGGCAATACACCTGGATAATCCCTGAAAGGGTTGGAGGTAAGGAAATTATGTTACTGGAAGCAGGCATACCAAGATATTGTCCTTTCTTGATTCTGGAACCTCTCTGGACCTACAGAGCTCCAACCACTAGGTTCTGATGTGGAATCTAGAGAGGTTCCAGTGGTCCTACGGGCTGGGTGAAGCGTCTTATGGTGGTATTGCTCCCTCAAGGGGTCAGACTGGAAAGAAATAAATGCAGTATTTTCCCAAGCTCTGAGGGATAGCTCAGTGGTTTGAACATTGGCCTCCTAAACCCAGAGTTATGAGCTCAATCCTTGAGGGGGCCACTTAGGTTCTGGGGTAAAAATCAGTGCTTGGTCCTGCTAGTGAAGGCAGTAGGTTGGACTTAATGACCTTTTGAGGTCCCTTCCAGTTCTAGGAGATAGGTATATCTCCAATTATTAAATAAATAAATAAAGAATTATGCCACCAACAAGAGATGCTGCTCACAGCAGGTTGTGCAGATCTTCATCAGATTTCACTTCTCACACAAACATGACTGCTGCAGTTCAAGTTTGGAAGGTTTTCTTTGCAACCACAAGGATCAGAAGAGGCTTTTTTAATTTTTAAATTAAAACATAGGTTCTGGAGTACATGATGGCAGCCTTCAGTGCTGTAACGATGGCTCCCTTAGCTGCTGCAGACTGGTCCAATCTAACCCCTGGCTTTTCATGGCTACATGTATAATGGCTTCTCCACCTCATTTTGCTCCCCTCCCATCCACTTAGTGGTGTGCATACATGTCCCTTGGTGCTTGCTACTTAGTGTGTTGCACTAGGTATGAAAATAACTTATCAGTAAAGAGCCCAACGCCTAGCCAGGAGTGAAAGTAAAATTGAACTCTTACCGATACGGGGCTGACTCAGGCCCCCATGGAAGGGGAGGGGCCTTGGGAGGAAGGAGCGAGGTTGGGGGTCAGTGTCCCCCAGCCAGACCATCTGCGCTGCTTGGCCTGTGCCACCTGGGGCTCCAGCAGTGATTTAATGGGCCCAGGGCTCTGGCCATTGCTGTGGTAGCAGCAGCAGCAGCAGCTAGAGCCTCAGGCCCTTTTAAATCTCCAGCCCTGGGGCAACTGCTCCTTTTGCGCCTCTGTCATGGTATAATTCCCCACTCTGAACCTTAGCGTCCAAAAGATGGGGTACCCGCATGAATTCCTCTAAGCTTAATTACCAGCTTAGTACTTGTAGCGCTGCCACCAACCAGGAATTCCAGTGCCTGGTACACTCTGGTCCCCCCAAAGCCTTGCCCGGGGAACCCCAAGACCCAGATCCTCTGGATCTTAACACAAGGAAAGTAAACCCTTTCCCCCACCGTTGCCTCTCCCAGGCTTCCCCTCCCTGGGTTACCCTGGAAGATCACTGTGATTCAAACTCCTTGAATCACAAAACAGAGAGGAAAATTCACCTTCCTCCCTCCTTCTCTTTCCCTCTCCCAGACTCTCCCTGAGAGAGACAGTAATCCTAACACAGAGAGAAAAATTAACCTTTCTCTGCCCCTTCCCTCCTTTCGCCCCACCAGTTCCCTGGTGGATCCAGACCCAGTCCCCTTGGGGCTCACCAGAATGAAAAAAAAAACAAAAACAACAACAATCAGGTTCGTAAACAAGAAAAGCTTTTAATTAAAGAGAGAAAAACAGTAAAAATTATCTTTGTAAATTTAAGATGGATTAGGTGCAGAGTTTTTTCAGCTATAGACACTGGGAATACCCTCCCAGCCTAAGTATACAAGTACAAATTAAAATCCTTTCAGCAAAATACAAATTTGAACTCCTTCCAGCCAAATACACAGTTAAACTCCTTCCAGTGAAATGCACATTTGCAAATAAAGAAAACAAACATAAGCCTAACTTGCCTTATCTACCCGTACTCACTATTTTGAACTGATAAGAGCCTGTATTGGAGAGATTGGAGAGAAACCTGGTTGCACATCTGGTCACTTTCAGAACCCAGAGAGAACAACCACCAAATTCTAACAGCACATATAGAAACTTCCCTCCCTCAAGATTTGAAAGTATCCTGTCCCCTGATTTGTTCTCTGATCAGGTGACAGCCAGGCTTACTGAACTTGTTAACCCTTTACAGTCAAAAGAAATATAAAGTACTTCTGTTCTATTAACTCCTACTATGTGTTTATGACAGCCTCCAATCAGCGGCCCGGTGGAGGGAGGAGGGGAGGCAAAAGGGGCAACAATGTTGAAGCAGGGTCCTTTGCCATGGCAGACCTTTAATTTCGTTGCCCCTTCTGCACCCTCCCATCGGCAACCCTGCAGCACTTTAACATCAGCGGTACCAGCCGGTACCAGTGGCCACTTTTTATAATTTTTTTGTTAACTGGTATAGATTTTGTTATATTAAAGATTTAAAAATGTTCATAAATATTAGTAGAAGTATATCGGTTCTGATGGCACAAGATTAGACCATGAGGAACGTGTCCTCTCAGATCAGCTGATTATATAAACAAACCACAACTAGCTGCTGATGCTGGACCAAGTGTGTGTTGAAAGGTAGAGAATTGTTGCATTTTAGTGTCTTTATAGTTTTACATCTAGTTGACTAAGGAATTATTTATGTGTGAGAATTCCTCATTATTATCTCATATGGTAGCTAAAAGAGGTGAATGGTTGGTTGGTTGAGGCCTAGCTTGGTAGCTTGGCCATCACCATCGGCATTTGTAGTCTATAGGCCCAGTTTCAGGGTGAACATTTGTGAGGACAGTCTTGTACAGTATATTTCCTGAGGACGTATGTTTGACATTATCCCTCTGTCTGTATCCGTGTCTGTGTTTACTATATATATGTCATCCCTTTGTCTTCAGCTCAGCCTGTTATATTATACTTTGCGTGCTTGAGTTTTGATTCAGTAATAAGGAAAATAACCTGACTGTTTCATTTCGTGTTCTTAATTAGTATTCCTTCATTTTAAGTCTTTTCAGCATTTGAGTACCATTCAGCATTTGTGTACATGTTTATAGTAGAAGATTTCAAGTGCAGATAAGCTACTTATTTACAGCAGAATATTTCAAGTGTGGATAGGCTACATATTGACCAGCTAGATCACTTTGAAGAGGAGATTTTAAATTAGTGCAAGCAAGAGACAGTGAAAACAACTGAGTGAAACAGCAGCTAAGAGCTCAAAGCCAATAATTTCATTTCTCAAACCACTGGAAAACATACCTTCCCCAACAAACAATGCTACAGATAATGAAAACTCCACAACTGCAACAGGTGATTTTTCAATGCCAATACTTGAACATGAGGACAGTAGTCAAGAAGAGGTGCCACTGGTAACAAATGCTGCAGAAGATCCAGTGTATGATCAAGAAACTCAACAACAACAGGAAGATGCAGATCTTACTCAGCAAGAGCAATTCATGAGTATTGCAGGTGTGACTGTGACTGACATTGGAATTATTGACAAGACCAAAGCTGCCCAAATGCAATCTTTTCTTCAAATTAGTTGTTTTGCAATTCTAAGTAACATTCCACAAGATGCTGATAATCATGCTTTCCCTACTCGTCTGCTGACAAAATCTCTTCCAAATGGTGAGACCTGCACAAGAGACTAGTTATGCTGGAGTATGGAAAAGCAGTCTCTGTACTGTGCACTCTGTTTCATTTTGAACAAAAGTGCTGCAAATACTTCAGTTCTCTCTGATCAATCAGGATGGAGCATCAACACAGGTTGGAGGAAGTTGAAAGACCAAATACCATCACATGCGAGTTCAATGTAACTCAAAGAAAACTGTGTTGCATAGAAATCAGCCATTAGCTGAAAGTTCAGTTGAGAATTTACTTTGACTGAATTCTCTATAGAAATGAATAACTGGAAAAAACTTCCTGAGCACATCCTGAATGTCATCCTTTTTCTTTCTGAGTGGGGATTGGCTTTCTTTGGTTCCAGTCAACGCACTGGTGATCGTGCAAATAGAAACTTTCTAGGCATAGTTGAGCTCCCCAGCAAATATGACCCACTTTTATCAGGGTATGTTAAACATGTTCAAGAATTGCAAAAGAGTCAAAAGCACATACAAGTCCATTGTCTCTCCACACGCATACAAAACAAGTTTATTGAGCTACGTGGGTCATTTGTACAAACAACAATTCTTGATGAGATTTGAAATGTCAAGTATTTTTCATTCATTGTTGATGCCACTCCAGACTGTTCTCACAAGGAACAGACTACTATGGTTATTCAATATGTTAAGAGTGTAGACAGCTGAATATTTTCAATTGAGGAAAGGTTTATTTTCTTTGATAATTTCATGAGAAAAACTAGAAAAGAAATTACTGCTCGAGTAGTAGCAATTCTAGAAGGTTTTATGTTAGATTTTCAAGTCTGCATTGGTCAAGCCTATGATAATGGAACTAATATGGCTGGGAAGTACAACGGTGTACAAGCAGTTGTGCTTGAGCATAACTCAAACTGTATTTTCTCCAGCTGTGGAAACCACACACTAAACCATGTAGGTGTTGATTGTGCTGAATCATGCGAGGACGCAATTACTTACTTTGGAACTGTTCAACAAATGTACAATCTCTTCAGTAGCAGTCCCAAAAGGTGGGAAATTCTGAAGCAATATCTTCCTGTTTCACTGCATGGGATGTCCAAAACTAGATGGTCTGCATGGATTGATGGTGTTCAGCCAGTTGCGCAGCATTTGAATTCAGTGAGAAAGGCTTTAAATGAGCTTGAATCTCTCAATCTCACTGCACAGGCTTGAACTGAACTTCAGTCTATTCAGAAGCACATGTTCAAATTTGAATGAATTCTGATGTCACCTTTGTGGATGAAGCTACTTACAATGATCTAACAAACTCATCTGTTAATTGAAGCACACAATGCTACACTTGATGTTGAGAGGGATAACACTGAAAGTCTTATCAATGACATTCAACAGATTCATGAACCATGGGATGCAATCCTGACTGAGTCCAAATCAGTAGTACCGAATATTGGCATTTCTTTTGAGTTCTCCACCAATCGAAACTTATCTACTGAATCCAATGCCAAGCAGCATTATAGGGTCAGTGCCTTCCTTGTCATCATTGACTCCATTCAATCAGATCTTACACGTCGATTTGAGTCACTGCGACTAATTTGGACCCTTTTAGGATTTCTTTGGTGGTTCAACAGACTGAGTAATGAAGATCTACTTTCTGCAGCTGAACAATTTCAGCAACAGTCCAACAAAGAAATCTCAAAAGATCTCAGTGACAAGGTCATCTTCCTCAAATGAATATATTCCATGACCTTTAAATTGGATTGCAAGCCAAAGGAATTTCTTCAAGAAATACTCAAACTTGGACTTTCTGGCGTGTATCCTAATATCACAATTGCACTGTGTATTTTTGTCAGTTTGCCTGCATCAGTGGCTTCAGGTGAACGCACCTTCAACATGTTGAAGCAGGTAAAGGACTATCACTGTTCAATTATGGGACAAGAGCATTTGAATGGGCTTGCCATGCTTGATATCAACTGTGACCTTGCACGAAAGCTAGATTTTTCCTCAATAATCAGTGCATTGATTTGCACAGAAAAAGGCTAGAAAAGCATTTGTTAAATAGAAAGAAATATTCAAAATATGTCTCACTCTTTTTCTGGTGCCATATTTTGTTTTCCTGTGTCGTCATTTTTAATTTTTATTATGGCTAGGAGCCGCAAAAGCTGGAAGTGGCCTGGGCCTCTCTGGACCTCTGAGAGGGTCTGACCATAAGAAGTCGCATTGTAATAAATGCTACCCAACATGAGTGGAAGTAGAGCAATCTGGTCCTGTATGTTTGCAAAGCGACTAACACATTGTTGGAGAGTACTGCAATAGAAAGAAAAATAACTTTCAAGGACCCCGCATCTGCTGAAATAAATGGCAGAACTCAGTGACTTCAGTGAGCAGGATCAGGCTCTCAGTTATCTGGCTCTTAAGTCTTCAGAATTAGAGAAAGGTCTTTTTAAAATCTAAGATTGTATTAATGCTGCACTCAGGACGCAGTTTCATCTTTAAAACATGAAAGCTCAGAAGGCAGCAATTGTTTGTGCACCATGCACTGTGTTGCACTTATTCCCGGACAAGGAAATTACAATGAAAATAATCATTGTCAGAATACTAATGTGATGTAAACTAATGTAGGGATATTTATTCAATGGAATGCAATTACTAGGAATACTCTATTTTCTGAAAAGTGTGATTGTAATCCAATTTAGCTTTTTTAACCCCTGGTGATTTTGTTTCAATTTGGATTGTGATAGGCCGAAAAACAGGCTGGGGGCAGAGAAAGGGGAGTTAGCACCACATGTAATCTGAAATCTTAATGACTTGACTAAATCTACATCACCACAGGGCAGTTAGTCATGATTGTGCTGTTAATTGAATGAAAAACAGAGTAGATCTTATGCTCATTTTATATTAACATCATTTCACTTTCTGATGAATGAATATTCACCAGCTTAATCATCAACATCTCATAATAGTGGGCTTTACCTTAAACCAGTCGTTCTCAAACTATTGTACTGATGACCCCTTTTACATAGCAAGCCTCTGAGTGCGACCCCTCCTTATAAATTAAAAACACTTTTTATATACTTAACACCATTATAAATGCTGGAGGCAAAGCGGGGTTTCAGGTGAAGGCTGACAGCTCATGACCCCCCCTGGAATAACCTCGCAACCCCCTGAGGGGTCCCAACTCTCCGTTTGAGAATCTCTGCCTTAAACCTATCAGTAGGATCCTGGATGCAGACAACAGAGATCAGATCTTTTGAGATAAAGCATCAAGTTGTACCTTTCCTTGACGATGGAAAGGTACAACACAGGATGCATGACTTGGTCAAATGGGGTCAGGTGCAGCAGTATTCATGGTGGGTGGGGTTGCAGCAGTGTCTGATGGGAAGAGCCCAGCTTCCCTCCTTCAGAAAAAGAAGGATCATGGGAGGAGAAGGGAGGGACAATTCCTTCCAGAGATGCTGCTGCAGGTAATTAAGAGGCTAAACACCAAGGACCAGGTTCTGATACGTTCATTCAGACCATGACTACACTTGCAGATGTACAGCACTGTGAGTTAAACCTGCCTTCGTATAGCTGAGTAGGGAAAGCGCTGCAGTATGTCCACACTGACGGCTGACAGCGCACTGTCATGGCCACATTTGTGGCACTTGCAGTGACATTGGGAGCTGTGCATTATGGGCAGCTATCCCACAGCTATCCCACAGAGCTCGTCTTCCCAGTCTGGCGCTGTGGGTTGTGGGAAGGGAGCGTGGGTGCAGGGCATTCTGGGTCCTGTCGCAACACCCTGTGATGCATCGCTTCACATCCTAGCAATCCCTGTGTTTCCATCCACATTTAGCACCATCTTTCAATGCCATCTGTCAAAAGTTTCTGTGCAGCGCGATCTGTGTTCTGTTTCGGTCTGCATCAAATGGAGCCCGAACTCTGAGGAGTATGCTCATGAGTCTCACCAGCACATCACATTTGGCAATTGAGCTATTCTTTAAGTTCCAAAGTGACAGTGAGGAGTCCGACGATGATATTGAGTCGCGTAATGCGTACGACACGAAATTGCTTGTGGCATTCGCGGACATGCTTAGTTAGCACTGTGGAACGCTGCTTTTGGGCTCGGGAAACAAGCACTATGTGGTGGGATCACATCCTCATGCAAGTCTGGGATGATGAGCAGTGGCTGCAGAACTTTCAGATGAGAAAAGCCACTTTCATGGTACTGTGTGAGGAGCTCGCTCCCACCCTGCGGTGCAAGGACACGAGATTGAGAGCTGCCCTGACGGTGGAGAAGCAGGTGGCTATTGCAGTCTGGAAGCTGGCAACTCCAGACAGCTACCGATCGGTCGCAAACCAGTTTGGAGTGGGAAAGTTGACCGTTGGAATCGTGTTGATGCAAGTTTGCAAGGCCATTAATCGCATCCTGCTCAGAAGAACCGTGACTCTGGGGAACGTGCAGGACATTATGGATGGCTTTGCCCAAACGGGTTTCCCTAACTGTGGAGGGGCGATAGATGGGACCCATATTTCTATTCTGGCACCACCCCACCTAGCATCCGAGTATGTTAATCGGAAGAGGTATTTCTCTATGGTTCTCAGGCACTTGTGGATCACCATGGGCGTTTCATTGACATTAACGCAGGCTGGATCAGAAAGGTGGGGTGAGGAATGGTACAATCACAGATTTGCATATGTCCTGTCTGGAGTGCTGTGCAATGAGTGCTGCACTTCAGGATGGCTATACTGTATGGTGATGGGGGTTGCGTGCAGAGGGTAAGGGTCGTAGTTTTCAGGGCTGGGTGATGAAGATACAGCTGGTGGGGGTAAGAACCTGGATGATGGGGGTAAGAACCCGGATGTTGGAGAAAGTGGGTTGGAGGTGTCATGGGGGCACGAGGGAAAGAGTTTTGGGACAAGGGCTGCAGGGGGTGGGCAGGCATGGTAGTGTTCTGCCTGCATGGCTACGAGCGCCTGGATCAAGTTGCTTGGCGCTCCATGATACTTATCAGCCGATCCATGCTTTGCTGGTGATTCTCCGTGCTTTGGTGAGTAAGGAGGACTGATTGTTTCATAGCCGTACTGTCCTCTGGGTTTCTGAGCTTTGGGGAGAGCCAACAGCTGCAAAGGGCACCTACACTGAACACTGTCCCAGCATTTTCCACAGGAGTTGATCCTGGAAGATATCTCACTGCTGAGGGTGACCTGGGAAGCAAGGGAGGGTCTTCTAGTACAATGCGGCTTCTGCCCTGGCCCATATGCAGCTTGCCTGTGTGCAGCAATGGTCCCCTCACCCCTCGTGGCACAGTGGCGCGGACACGTTAGCCTGACTGGGACAAGGAGCACAGTAGCTCTCCCAAGAAACCTGCGCAAACACATTGCCTACGTTCTGGATGAGACTTTTGAAGAGACTGCTGAGGCTGATTATTGCAATATGATAGACCACATCAATGCGCTATTCCGCATCTAGGCATGCATGCAGCCCTAACCCTCCTCTCCCAAAGAGCCCACACCAAAAAAATTTCTTCCCGAAGAAAAGCCACTTACTGGGAACCTGTTCTTCTGTTTGTCCTCCACCAAATACCGGCCACTGCGACTGGCTACCTTCCTCTTGGCTCGAGAAGAGCTCCTGGCTGCATGCCTCCAGGGATTCTGGGGTGTCTCCCCCTGTCCCAGCACCCTTACTCCCACTTTCCTCCTCCTCCTCCCACTCTGAAGTGTCCATGGTGGTGCTTGGAGTGGAGGTGGGGTCACCCCCAAGTATCGCGTCCAGCTCTTTGTAGAATCGGCAGTTCATGGGGGAAGCACCCAAGTGGCCGTTTGCCTTGCAGGCTTTGTGGTAGGCACTCCGCAGCTGCTTCACTTTAATCCTGCACTGCAGTGCGTCCCAGTCATGGCCTCTTTCCATAATGTCCCTTCATATCTGCCTGAAGATATCATAATTCCTATGGCTGGAGCGCAGCTGGAACTGGACAGCTTCCTCCCCCCAAACACTGATGAGGTCCAGCTACTCGCCATTGCTCCATACTGGGGATCGCTTGGTGCATGGAGACATGGTCACCTGGAAAGATTCGCTGAGAGCACTCCATGCCTGGCTGAGCAAACAGGAAGGGGATTTTTAAAATTCCCAGGGAATATAAAGGGCATGTCTGATGGTTGGTCACCTGAGGCCAGGGCAGTAGAGTTCAAACTGATGACCAGAGTGGCTAGAACAGGTATTGTGGGATACTGCTGAATACTTCTGGAGGCCAATCAGAGTGCATTGGGCGGCCACACTGGCGCCGCAGTGCAGCAGAATACTCTTTATTCCTCTCGGGAAGGTGGAGTACCAACAGCACTGTGGCGGTGGAGACACAGCGCTGTATGTGCCTTGCCAGAGTGGACAGGGTCTGAGGTACAGCTCTGTGGGCGGCTTTAGTGCGCTGTAACTCGCAAGTGTAGCCAAAGCCTCAGGTTGCATAATTCCTTACTTCACAAGGAGTCCTGGTGAAATGAGTGGTGCCACGGTAAGAGGGAGGCATTATTCAGCAAGAGTAAGGTCGTCAGAATCTAGGCCCTAATAAAATGTTACACGTGTATGAAAAATGTATTTGTAATTGCCTGAGGCCGGACTGCGGGAACACTGTGACCCAGGGACCTCTTGGTACTAACTGAGAGGGCATGGGAGAGGGAGGGAGAGGCATAAGTACTATAGGGATCTCCTGGGTCTGATACTATACAGTAGGTCATAACGGGTGGCAGGTAAGCTCTCCACTGAAAGCCTGTGTCACACCAGTCATCCTAGTCATTGTGAAAGGTATGTCTGGATAACATGTAGTTAGTTTTTATATATATATATATATATATATTGAAAATTATGTCCTTGAGGTCTGTTAGCTGAGGCTGATCACCAAAAGGGAAGACGTAAATTGCTTTCAGGCAGGAGGTACTTAGCTATCTGTCTGGCTATATGGAAAGTGAATTTTGTGTCCTTCACAATGGCTGCCTATTTACAGGATGAGCAAAATGCCACTCAAGAGACTATGAAGTCTGCAGGTGAGATTCTCTATAGGAAAAACCATGCAGTGGAGAAAAATCATGCATGTTTGTGAAAGAAGACAACAGCATGTTGAAACTAACTGGAAGCCCAGAGAAACACCCTGCCTGCTTCACCTACGGGACAAGCTGCCAGAGTGCTTGCCTTATGAACAGAGGGTCACAGCCAGCCTGGTTGTTAAATGCTAGGGGAAGGATTTGGGGTGAGCTAAACTTCATTAGACATGAAGAAGCTTTGCTAGCTAGGGCTAGGCATTAGTATATGTGTTATGATTTTATTTTACATGTAACCTTTTATTTCCAATATTTCTACTTGCTACCAGTTTAATCTCTTCTTTGTTAAATAAACTTTTGCTTGTTTTTACTATCAAGGTATCTAAGCCCTATGTGTTAAGCGGCCTGTGATCTAAAGGGTGTAAGGGTGTACTATTCCTTTGGGAATATTGGCTCTGGGATTGAATTCTCCTGGGAGATGCTCTAAGGGCTCAAGGGTTGGAATGCGCCTATCACTAACTGGTAGATGGGGGACAGCATTGGCCCAGAGGGGAGTGCTTGTGTTGCCAGTGGCTGGTGGAATCAGGGAGCTGACCTGCGGTGGGCACAAAGAAGGTTTCCTCCCACTCAGGGCAGGTGGTAGTGAGGTGCCTCACCCCAGGGAAGCGTCACATATGCATTGGTGGGGAAGACCACAATTGTTGGTTTTCCAGTGCAGAGCACCTGCCACAGTGAAAATCCTTGCATTGAGCTGAGTGCAAGGACTGTCCCCCGACTAGAGCAAACCTGCAGGCTACCCACCACAGGAGGCTTGGGGAGTGGCAAGGGAAGGGAGAGGGTATGGACTGACCCACCTCACCCCCATACACTGGCCAGCAAAGATGTCTGCTCATCATGGAGAGGAATATATGTTGCATCCCAGCTTTAGGAAGTGTATTACTGATCTTTGTTTTATCAGGCCTCAGTATGGAAGTACTGGTCTGTCACATCTTACACACATTTAACATGCGCAATTTCAGATTTACGTGGTCAGCAAAAAAACTAAAACAAAAAACAAAAAAATGAGAAAAATAACAATTTTAATACTGTGCCTGTAGTGCAGGCGATTCTACCTGCCATTACACTCAATGTAATTTTGACTATAGCTTTACGTGCTGTCTTCGGAACGTAACCCCAACGTAAGATGCGACAGACCTGTAGACACATGACAGGAGCATGTAAAGAGATAAAGGGCTGACAATCTAATGCTCTGAACCTGCAATGAAATGCACACAGACTGGCCTCAGTGACTACAGAGAGGCTCCGCATGGGCACTGTCGTGCTCAGGAATCACTCTGGGCTCAAGGTGCTTGCAGGAGATCCTCTTCATTCAGCGAGGCAGTTCCAAGTGCCTCTGCAAAACAGAAGCTGGGTTTCTGCTGTGCCCCTCCCCACACTTCCCTTCTGGGAAGCTAAACCCCATTAATGGTCAAGTTCCCTTTACCACAGGCACAGGATGCTACCAGCATGGTTCTCACTGCAGAATATCTGAGTGATGGACAACAGAGGGGATGGAATGAAACAGGACGTGGTCAGGGTCCCAGTTTTGGCATATGTACCTCTTGGGACCCTGCGATAATAGAGAAAGGGAATGGTTTTCTTGTTTGTTTTTTTGTGTGTAGCAAAATGCATATCCCCCCTTCTTGCATGGGACACTGTACCTCCTGATACACAGTGCCCCCCACTGGGGCAATGGATACCATGCAATTGTAGGACCTTTTGCCTTCAGGCCAGTGAATCATGTTACTGCATAATTGTCAATTGCAGCAGTTTCGCATCTTCCTCTGAGCCATCTGGTACTGGCCACTGATGAAGAGAAGATACAGCTCTTGATGGACAAGTGGTGTCAGCTGGTATTGCAATTCTTCTGTTGTCCTGCAGAGGACCTTGCTGGGAGTTCATTATTATGAATTACTCGTATTGCAATAGTGCTTAGAGATTCCAACTCCTCTGTGCAAATAGAGAACTAAAAGAGAACTGAAGAGTTTACAGTCTCTGAGACAACAGGTGGGTACAACAGACAGATGGTGGGGGGAATTATAAGGTAATATATGTTTGATTGTGACCTATGCGATGAACAGCCGTCACAACACCCAACTTCAATAGGATTTCTTCATGCAAAAGACTTGCAGAATTAAGCCCTTAATATCTCCAGCAGTCAAATCCCCAACAGCATGGGTGAGACAATCAAAGGCGTACATTCTTAGTCCCTGCTGAGCTGTTTGGATTTTCCTTTTCCTTTTTAATATAATGTCTTGCAAGTTTGTATGGGGTGTTTTTGCCCATCCATTTACCGTAAATGCTGTAGGGACCCAGGACAAAATGCAGCTTGGGCTTATGCCATGATAGTTAAGGAAGTAGAGAATTTTTTATTAGTCCATACTTAAGTCCAATTGGATTTAAATTACATGCTGCTGAGAGGTTTCTACAAGGACTTGTAGCGGCAGAAGTACCAGCAGAGCAGAATTTCAAGATGACAAATTCTGTCTCCCTGGGTTAGATCCTTCTCTCACCTAATAATGATTTTATTCCATTAACTGCAGCGAAGTTACTCCTGATCTATACTGGTGTAAGCGAGAGGAGAATCACACCCTTTCTTTCCTTGACTGGGAAACAGGTACACAGCACTAGGCTGTAAAAACAATCTGGGAACATGCTAGCCAAGCATCTTTTCTTCAAAGTGGGATTCTATGAATAAAGGCTTTATGGCCATGAACAAAGCAAAGCACCTACACATTCTATGAAGAGCCAAACCCATCTCTGCAATACACCTTCTTGTACCATTGACCTTTTAAAAGCAGTTGTTCTATAGCAAAGTCCAGTGTTGATTTCATATCAATTCATATGAACTTTGAAATGAAGCACTGTCTGGAGAAAAATGAGTTTCTCCGCATTGGAACACCATTGTTCTTGCAAATCAATGGTATGGATTTTGCACTGTGACATTTAAATGCAATAGTTTTGAGATGTGGCTGCTGACTGCTAAAAGAAGGTGTGGAATAGAGGCAACGTTTGGGACATTCCTGCTTAAATGACTGCGTACAGACTGTGAGCTATTTGTGTCAGACACCGTTTTTTTTTATTTGTTTGTACAGTGCTGAGAACAGCAAGGTGCCAATCTTGATCAGGTGCTACTTAATACAGATAATAATGGTATGCAGGGGGGATCCCCCTGCTCTGATTCCCAGGAATTAGGAGCTGGACTGCAGACTTGGAGCCAGAAGTCTTAACAGAGATGTGTCCAATGAATAGGCTTTAGAATGATTGCCAGTGGAAGTTCTCAAGCCAGACTAGCAATTCACTCATGTCCAAGTGAAGACCTTTTCCATTCTTCAGCAACCTGGGGAGATATGATTTGAATATAAATATATATGCATAGGACAACTCACTTCAGCTAAGAGGGTGTTTCTCAGCAGGGCTCTGCTTCTAACCAGCTTATAGGCTACTTGATGTAGATGGAAGGAAGTGACCTTCTCAAAGTCATATACTGCTCATATACTACATGACGGACTCTCAGTAATATCAATAGGAGTGTCACGTGGGCATCCAAAGGCAGAATGTGACTCAGCAAGTGACTCAGTTGAGAAGGGAACTGATTGGCCTCCAGGTTCTCCCGTTGCCAGTGTGGGCACATCCTCTCCATGAAGTCTTTTTCACATGGAAAGTGGCTAATCCACTAGTGGCACTGCCAGCACATATGGTGACAAGTGGATCTTGTTGGAACTCCAGCATCACTGAAGGCTAATGGTGGTAACTAATCTTGCACCTGTGTATCCCTGAAGATTTCCCCTGCAGCCCTTTATTTCCAAACAGTGCAATGGTAGAAATGAAAATTATGCTCTGCTGCTTCTTTCTTGCCTTTTCAGGTTGTTTTGAAGGAGTTATAAGGAGCTTTGGGAGTTCATATATGAAAAGAAAAGCATCTGTAATTGTGTGGCACATGAGAAGTCAAATGTCATACAGTACTTGCACAATTCAAGTTATACACTTATATGTCTTAACAACAATTCATTTATAGGGAGCACCTTTCAGCTGAGGATCCCAAATAAATTACAAACATTAGCTAAACCTGACCACACCCCTGTAAGGAAGGTAAGCGTTATTACACCTACATTACAGATGGGGAAACTGAGGCACAATGTTAAAGCTGTGATCCCACAAACATGCTTGCTTGCAGAATCACAGGTAAGGAGCCTGCTTACCTTTACTATTTTGAGTCCTACTTTCTGCTGTTTAATAAAGATAGCATATTCCTATAGGTTTGCAGGATCAGGATCTAAATGACTTGCCCAAGATCACACAGCAAGTTATGGGAGGCTGTTGGCATGCTGACACTGTTATTAACTGTACCAGACATGATTGCTTCCTTCAACCTTGTCCTCTCACCTACCCTATATAATCTGCTGCCTCCATGGGTTGTCTCTTGTCACATGCAAAGATCGTAAGATCTTTGAGACAAGGACTGTGTTTTCATTACGTGTGCATAATACCAAACACAATGGGGCTGCCGTAATAGTAATAATTATTAATAATAAAATTAGCAGCACAGCCGGGAATGAAAATCCATAAATCTCCTATTCCAGTTACTAGACTGTGGTACCTCTGCCTTTGACTTTTCTTGTCATGGGCAGTAGGAAAAAGTTGGAATATAAAATAAAACTTTGCTTCAAACTTTTCATGAACTGCAGTTGCACTGGAATTTCCTGTGAGGAATTACTAGTACTAAGAGTAAATACAGAATCTCAAACTCTCATCTGGGAGGGGTTTAGGCACCAAAGATGCACATTCAGCTCTCAGTTAAATCTCAACATTTGCAGTCCAAGCAAATTTTGCAGTTGGGAAAGCCAAGTGCTCTAAAGAGCTTTAAATGGGAATGTGGGACTAAGAGAGACTGTTGAGAGAGGAGACAGGAAAAAGGGAAATGGAAGAAAAATACATTAGTAACACTTTAGAATGTCCACAGAGGGTATGAATAAGCTGCAAGAAGAGAAGTTTTGCACATAATTCCCGATTGAAAGGTAAGTACTAGCACAGGCTAATATTCAGGAATATGAATATAGCCCAGTGAAAAGGAACTTGGAATGTAACTGACTGCATTACAATGTCACGTCCTATATTGTAGTTAGTGGGAAAATATTAATTAGTTATTATCCCTTTGATAAAATATGGAGTGTGGTCCTCTTCAGAAGGTGTGAAGGACTAACTGAGTTGCAAGTGGAAGACAGATCTCTCAATTGTTCTCCAGATCTTAGCTTTCAGTTTTTCAAAAAAGGAAGTCTTTTCTCATTATGATAGCAAGAGAGTCTTGAAAATATGACCCCCGAGGAAAACCGATGCAGTGATGTGTGTCTGAATTTGCAAAGAGCCTGCAACAATAGCTCTGAGATGTGACTTGCCCCATTTATTTCAGTGGGTACTAAAGCAGATGCCCATGATGCTACTTTAAATGCCAGTGTCATATGTTAGCTACTTCATTGCTCAGCCAAACGTGGAAGAATGGAGAGGAAGTATCACATTACAAAGCTCTCCACAATCTACTCCAAGTGACCAGGGTGGGGCAGGAAAGAAGTTGTCCCATCCCACAAGAATTTTCACAATTTCAAAGTGTTTCTTTTCCACATCAGGACAAAACTAAGACCTGACATTTTTCACAAATGCCTACATACCTTTAAGGGTCAGGGCCTTAGTCTATCTGTTCCTCAGATCCCCCTTTGAAAAAAAGGGGATATGAGCACTGCCCTACCTCCCACAGGATAAATATAATAAAGATTGTGAAGTGTTCGCATACTATGGTGATAAGGGCTATATAAGTACCTAAGACAGATCAAAATTTGAAACCAAATTATGCCACTCTTACATACACTGACACAGGTCTGGTTCTCTATTGTCCTTCACCTTGCACAGCCATTTACACTAATGCAAAGTGCATGTAACACTACAGTACATTCAGGTGCACTAGCGTTCTGCACTCTTGTTGCTCTGCTGTAAATGACAGTACAAGGCAGAAGGCAATGGCGAATCAGGGGCATCTGAATAGTGTTCTGCTGGGCATCTCACTGCAGTCAATGGGTCTACTCATGCATGTAGCTGCTTGCCAGTGTGAGTAAAGGGTTCACAATCTGGCTCTGGCCCTGCAAACTTGCACATGAATAGTGCTGGGGGATGTTTCACATGAGTAAAGTTACTCAGTGTGTAAGTACTGGTAGGGTCAGGCCCAAGGAATATATTGTATAATGAATTTTCTACACCATTTGTAGAAATACCTTCAGCCACTTCATGGTAGATGTATCTGCAAACTTGTGATATTTTTGGGCCCCAGTGACTTCAGCACATTTTTGCAGTGGCCACACAGCGTGCCACTGATGTTGATGTGCCTAGGGGATCAGATTGCAGGATAAAGGCTAGAATATTACCTCTCCCAGCAGGACCAGTGTGTTTGATCTAGAGCAGAGCACAGGGATTGGAGCTGTGATCTGAATGCATCGAAACGCCGAGTGGGATGTGGAAATGAAGAACTGCTGAATGTTTGCATTAGTTTGTTCCCTTATCCATGATTTTATGCTGGGGCCTCAGACCCAGTCTTCTGTAGAATTAAATGCATCAGTCATACGTTATGTTAAGATTCAATTTATAAATAGTTTATAGGAGGTGAATAAATGGTTAACAGATGTTTTAATAAATGGTTAATTAAGGTTGTATTCATAAATAATTCGCAGTTACTAAAAGGTTAATAAATTGTTTAATTAATGATTAATCAATCGTTATAGAGTGTGAGAGTTCAACAGGTCAATAGGTTGTTTCTGTGACACCTTCTGCTGAAGCACTTGTCACTATCTATGACACATGCTGTTCATGTTTGTCATTAGCTTATAACATCCCATAATACTAACCCTTGGAAAATGGTACCTTAGTGTAAAATGTGACTGATGAATTGCTGAACAGTTTGCCTTTGAGAGAATATATATTTTATGTACCACGCCCAAATGCATATTGTGATCTTTAAGTTAAAACCACGTACATTTTCCTGTGTATAAAGGTCTCTCATTTCAGGAATCCCTTTTGTATCAGATTATACTCATTTTTCAGAAAGCACTTGTGCACTTGGTAACTGTCCATTATCGGCAATACAAAAACCTGCTGCATACTGAAAATGTGGTAACGCTGTAACATAGTGAGAATGGACTAGCAAAATAAATGACACAGTGGCGACTGCTCTGGTTGTATTATGCAGTGCCATATTTAATTCATTTAAAAGCTTCGTTTTTGTTATTTAAATGAAGCTGGCACAAAAATCTCTCTCTTTAAGGTATTTATATGGCCCCTGTTACCATAGTATCAATGAGGTAGGGACATGCTATTGCCTCTCTTTTACAGATGGGAATTTAAGCCCATATCCTGATTGATTCAATGGAAAGTAAGGTATCTAAATAGCTTTGACTATCTGGGCCTAAGTGACTTGCTTAAGGTCATACAGGGAGTCTGTGGCAGAGGAAAAAAAATCAACCCAAGTCTCCTGACTTCAAGGCTAGTGTCCTAGCCAGTGAACCATCCTGTCTCTCTGGAGTGTTGCTCTAGCCTGATTGATGCCTGTGAAATGGATAGAGTCCCCTGGGCTCCACCCAGAAAATAACAAAAATAACCTAAACAAGTGGAAGGGGCCACAGTAACAGAAAGGTCCGCTGAAAAGCTCAACACTGACCAGGAAGCCTGCTGCTCCAGAGTGCTGCAGAAGCCAAGGTCTTTGCTGGAGCATTTAGGTGCAATGATTTACACTGCATTGATTTATCCCAATTGAGGCTATGGACCTCTGTGCAGCTGGCTTTCTCCTTTTAATGTTGCATTGAATGAAGAAATACATGAAAAATCTAAGCGCGGACAGTCTGAAGCGAAGGGTCTGACATGCTAGTAAGGAAGCCATGTCACATAACAAGGTAGGCAGGATTAAGTAAGCGCATAAACTAAAAGAACAGAGAGACCTTTGGGGAAATCCTGTTGACATGCAGCATGTCCTCATTTCAATTTTCCTATTTGGTTTCCTGCAGAGCTCTCAAACATCTTAGCATCAGTCACTACCTGGAATTTTCTTTTGATTTTGTATTTGCAAACTCAAGGCAGCTTTTTTACATCAGAATTGTATGCTCCTGTTGCTGCATATGCCTTTAAATATCCAGCTAGTGATTATTTGCAGCAGACAAGCAAATAGAAGGTGTTTTTTTTTTCTTTTGCTTGTTGGTGCTAATGATAAGGAATGCCGATGCTTCTGCCTCCTGGTTTTTATAGGAAATACTCTCCAGTTCTTCAGAGCACTGCAGTACTGGTTTTAGCTGTGGTCTTTGGGACTGTCACTGGAGGAGATTGCACTTCTATTTAATAAAGGATTCCACTCTCCTTCTCCCAAAGGCTTAAATGGGGCCCTGCTCCAAACAGTGGCAGATTAGCCACTGGGCCAGTGGGGCCCATGCCCAGGGGCCCTGGCCAATTGGGAAGCCCCAGAAAAATGGGCTCCCCCATGCCTTGACCCCATTTCCCAAGCAGGAGAGCGGGTGAGGGCATGGGAGGGATGGCAGGCAGAAGGGGCCCCCCACTTGCTCTGGCCCAGGGCCCCACAAAACCGTAATCCTCCTCTGGCTCCAAAGCCCACTTAAGTCTATGGAAAGACTCCTAATGAGCTTTAGATCAGGCCCTTGATATACTCAGCAGATTTGTGACTCTTTGCCAGGTGGTACTGGCAGCAAAAAGGGCCGTGTCCAATTTTCTAGGGATTCTTTCTCGTGATTAATTGCCACCGCCTGAAGCCCCAGTCCAGAAACTTGCAAAACTACATACACAACCCTGGGAGCTCTTGATGGGCAATATTTCCCCACATGCAAGCACTGAAACCAAAGGTTGAAAAAAGAACTTTATTGGAGGATGGGGAGGGGGAAGAGAAGAAGCAACAGAATTTATTTGGGAAAACTGGCAACAAACTAACACTTCCTATGAAATAAGACTCCCAGCTCCCTCAGGGTGCCAAAAAGTAGCCCCATCTTCAGTCCTCCTTTGGCAGTTTATAGAATCATAGAATATCAAGGTTAGAAGGGACCTCAGGAGCTCATCTAGACTCATAGACTCATAGACTTTAGGATTGGAAGGGACCTTAAGAGGTCATCGAGTCCAGTCCCCTGCCCTCATGGCAGGACCAAATACTGTCTAGACCATCCCGGATAGACATTTGTCTAACCTACTCTTAAATACTCTCCAGCAGAGAGGGAGATTCCACAACCTCTCTAGGCAATTTATTCCAGTGTTTAACTACCCTACAGTTAGGAACTTTTTCCTAATTCCAACCTAATCTCTCTTGCTGCAGTTTAAGCCCATTGCTTCTTGTTCTATCATAGAGGCAAGGTGAACAAGTTTTCTCCCTCCTTCCTGATGACACCCTTTTAGATACTTGAAAACTGTTATCATGTCCGCTCTCAGTCTTCTCTTTTCAACTAAACAAACCCAATTCTTTCAGCTTCCTTTTGTAGTCATGTTCTCAGACCTTAATCATCTGTTGTCTTCTCTGGACCCTTCCAATTTTCTCACATCTTTCTTGAAATGCGGTGTGCAGAACTGGACACAACACTCCATTGAGGTCTCACCAGTGCAGAAAGGCGGAACGAATGACTTCTCGTGTCTTGCTCACAACATACCTGTTAATGCATCCAGATCATATTTGCTTTTTTTGCAAACAGCGTCACACTGTTGACTCATATTTAGCTTGTGGCCCACTATAACCCTAGATCCCTTTCTGGCTGTACTCCTTCTAGACAGTCTCTTCCCATTCTGTATGTGTAAACTGATTGGTCCTTCCTAAGTGGAGCACTTTGCATTTGTCTTTATTAAACTTCATCCGGTTTACCTCAGACCATTTCTCCAATTTGTCCAGATCATTTTGAATTTGACCCTGTCCTCCAACCACGTTGCAATCCCTCCCAGTTTGGTATCATCTGCAAACTTTAATAAGCGTACTTTCTATGCCAACATCTAAGTCGTTGAATGAGATATTGAACAGAGTCGGTCCCAAAACAGACCCTGCGTAACCCCACTTGTTATACCTTTCCAGTAGTATTGGGGCCATTAATAACTACTCTCTGAGTATGGTTATCCAGCCAGTTATGCCACCACCTTATAGTAGCCCCCATCTAAATTGATTTGCCTAGTTTTTTGATAAGAATATCATGCGAGAGATATCAAATGCCTACTAAAGTCTAGGTATACAATCTATCGCTTCTCCTTATTCCACAGACTCGTTATCCTGTCAAAGAAAGCTATCAGATTGGTTTGACACCATTTGTTCTTTACAAATCCATGCTGGCTATTCCTATCACCTTAACCACCTTCCAAGGGTTTGCAGCATGAATTTCCTTAATTACGGGCTCATTATCTTCCTGGCACAGAAGTTAAACTAATTGGTCTATAGTTTCCTGGGTTGCTTTTATTTCCCTTTTTATATGGGCACTGTATTTGCCCTTTTCCAGTCTTCTGGAATCTCTCTTGTCTCCCATGATTTTCCAGAGATAATAGCTAGAGGCTCAGATACCTCCTCTATTAGCTCCTTGAGTATTCTAGGATGCATTTCATCAGGCCCTGGTGACTTGCAGCATCTAACTTTTCTAATGTGATTTTTAACTTGTTCTTTTTTATTTTATCTTCTAAACCTACCCCCTTCCCATAAGCATTTACTGTCAGGCATTCCTTCAGACTTCTCAGTGAAGACTGAAACAAAAAGTCATAAGCTTCTCTGCCATTTCCAAGTTTCCTGTTACTGTTTCTCCCTCCTCACTGAGCAGTCGGCCTACCTGTCCTTGGTCTTCCTCTTGCTTCGTAATGTATTGATAAAAGTCTTCTTGTTCCCTTTATTCCCATAGCTAGTTTGAGCTCATTTTGTGCCTTGCCTTTCTAATCTTGCCCCTGCATCTGTGTGTTTACCTATAACATCCTTTGTAATATGACCTAGTTTCCATTTTTTTATATGACTCTTGTTTATTTTTAGATCATGCAAGATCTCGTGGTTAAGCCCAGGGGTCTTTGCCACATTTTCTATCTTTCCTACCCAGCAGAATAGCTTGCTTTGGGCCTTAATAGTGTCCGCTTTGAAAAGCCAACTCTCCAGTTGTTTTTCCCCTCAGTCTTGATTCCCATGGGACCCTACCTATCACTCTCTGAGTTTACCAAATCCGCCTTCCTGAATCCATTGTCTCTATTTTGCTGTACTCCTCTACCCTTACTTAGAATGCAAACTCTATGATTTCATGATTCACTTCAACCCAAGCTTCCTTCTACTTTCAAATTCTCAACGAGTTCCTCCCTATTTGTTAAAATCAAGTCTAGAACAGCTTCCCCCCAGTAGCTTTTTCAACCTTCTGAAATAAAAAGTTGTCTGCAATGCAGTCCAAGAACTTATTGGATAGTCTGTGCCCGCGGTGTTTATTTTCCCAACATATATCTGGATAGCTGAAGTCCCCCATCACCACCAAATCTTGGGCTTTGGATGATTTGTTAGTTGTTTAAAAAAAGCCTCACCCACCTCTCCCACTGTTAGGTGGCTGTAGTAGATTCCTAGCACGACATCACCCTTGTTTTTTACCCCTTGTAGCCTACCCAGAGACTGTCAACACTTCCGTCTCCTATGTCTATCTCCACCTCAGTCCAAGTGGGTAAATTATTACTATATAAGGCAACCCCTCCTCCCTTTTCCCCTGTCTATCCTTCCTGAGCAAGCTGTACCCATCCACACCAAACATTCCAATCATGTGATTATCCCACCAAGTTTCAATGATGCCAACAATGTCATAGTTGTATTTATTATTATCACTTCCAGTTCTTCCTGCTTATTACCCATACTTCTCGACATTGTATATAGCATCTAAGATATTGGTTTGATCTTGCTTCCCAGTTTTTGCCTGACCCTCCTTTCTCTCTGCCATTATAGCCCATGCTCCCTTTTGTTTCCGACCCATCTCCCAGGTCTCCATGTTTCCCACTTTACCTGTGAGGCTTTGCTCACCTGTCCCTGTCAAACCTAGTTTAAAGCCCTCCTCACTAGGTTAGCCAGTCTGTGGTGCAATATAGGGTCTTTCCCCCTCTGAAAGGTGAACGCCATCTCTGCCTAGCAGTCTTCCTCAAATAGCAATCCCATAGTCGAGGAAGCCAAGCCCTCTTGGCAACACTATCTTCGCAGCCAGGCATTCACCTCCATGATGCATCTGTCTCTGCCCGGCCCTACCTTTGACAGGAAGAATCGAAGGAAATACCACCTGCGCTCCAAACTCCTTCACCGTACTCCAGAGCCCTGTAGTCACTCTGATCCACTCAGTGTCACACCTCACAGTATCATTTGTGCCACATGGATGAGTAGCATAAGGTAGTAGTCAGAGGGCTGGATAATCCTGACAATGGCTCTGTAACATCTCCGATATGGGCCCCAGCAGGCAGCATATCTCCCGAGATGAATGTCAGGGCGACAGAGGGGCGCTCCGTCCCCTCAGCAGAGAGTCTCCGACCACCACTACCCTACATTCATTCACCAGTGCTGGCAGCAGACCTCCATCCTTAGGGGTATGAGGCTTTCTCCTTTACTGAAGGGGGTGATTCCTTCTCTCCTTATCAAGAAGAGCATAACGGTTACCTATTACCACAGCGGGAGGGTTCGGAGCAGGGGTGGAGCACTGATGCTGCAGAAGTAACAGCTGCCAGTGTTCACCTGAGCCATCTCCTCCTCCACCAGTGGTGTGTCAGCAGTCCTGTGTAGTGGAACAGCTCCTTCAGCTGTCTCCACATGGACACTGTCCAGGAATCGCTCATGGATTCAGATGCTCTTCAACTAGCCATGTCCTCCTGTAGCTCTCCACTCGCTGCCTGAGAGATTCCACCAGTAGTCACCTTTCACATTGGATGCCCCCCAGCCACGGCTGATTATCAGTAAGTGGAAAATTGCAAGTTTTAACAGTCCTTGCAAAACCACAACCAGGATCTGGGTAGACGCATCCATGCTCAGGTGCTCTGTCTGGCTACAGGTGCAGGTAGAGGAGACAGAAGCAGTGCTGGCACAGGTGTTGCGGGCTTCCTAAACCATCATAAGCCCTCCCTCTGTCAAACTCCTCTCAAAACTCCCTGTCTGCAGCTCCCGTGTCCATCTAGTCCAACCCCTGTTCCAAGCAGGACCAATCCCCAACTAAATCATCCCAGCCAGGGCTTTGTCAAGCCTGACCTTAAAAACCTCTAAGGAAGGAGATTCCACCATCTCCCTAGGTAACCCATTCCAGTGATTCACCACCCTCCAGTGAAATAGTCTTTCCTAATATCCAATCCAAACCTCCCTCATTGCAACTTGAGACCATTACTCCTTGTTCTGTCATCTGCTACCACTGAGAACAGTCTAGATCCATCCTCTTTGGAATCCCCTTTCAGGTAGTTGAAAGCAGCTATCAAATCCCCCTCATTCTTCTCTTCTGCAGAATAAACAATCCCAGTTCCCTCAGGCTCTCAAGTCATGTGCTCCAGCCCCCTAATCATTTTTGTTGCCCTCCGCTGGACTCTTTCCAATTTTTCCACATCCTTACAAGTGGCTAACGCGATCCAGACTCTTCGCTACTCCCTAGCTTCTCACTCACAATAAGTTTTCCTGGGTTGGAGGAGTTCAAGGATTCTAGCAGAGTGACAACAGTGATCTCCCTTCTCTGTCAGGCTTCAGGCCACAGGGCTTATACCTGGTAATTAGGGGCTGATTCTTCTCCTGTTTGCAGCAATTTTATACCCATGTGACTCCAATTGTTTTCCATGGTGTTATTCCAGACTGAGGGTCCGGTTGTGCCTGTGAGGGGCACCGGCAGGAGCGGCACCAGGGTTTCTGATGCCCTAGGCGGACAGCCGTTTCGCCGCCCCCTGCGGCTCCAGTGGAGCTGCCGCAGTCGTGCCAGCTGGCGGTCCACTGGTCTAAAGGCTCCGGTGGACCTGCTGCAGGCATGACTACGGTAGGTCCGCCAGAGCCTTTAGACCAGCGCACTGTCCGCCAGCATGACTGCGGCAGCTCCACCGGAGCCGCCACAGCAGCGGACCATCCGCCGGCATGACTGCGGTAGGTCCCCTGGAGTCGCGTGCCGCCCCCCCGGCAAAATAGCGCCCCCCAAATATTCTGGCGCTCTAGGCCATTGCCTAGGTCGCCTAAATGGTAGTGCCGGCCCTGGGCACCGGTATAGTTCCATCTCCTCCTACCCCCCCATTTAAAGTCTGATCCAAAGCCCGTTAAAGCCAATGGGAGTCTTTCCATTAACTTCAATGGGCTTTGGGTCATGGCCTGATTGCGCTGTGAGGCATAAGGGGATTGTGCAGGGGGAGCATTCCCTGTACCTGTGCCTGGTCCTTGTGTAACCTACACACCTTCTGGGTATGGTGCTTTGTCCCATCTAGTGGCACCCAGACCACCTAGAGCAAGCAATAAAATGAGTCTGCTGCTGCAGCTAACAGCTAGATGGCTTTTAGCTCACGCTGTAGAGGCTCATGCACTAAGCTCCAGTGGTCCCAGGTTCAATCCTATCTGCTGATGACCAGGTCGGGCTATGCAAGGGGGTGAAAGCCCTTTTCTGCACTCGTTAGCAGGGGCAGCTCTAGCTTTTTTGCTGCCCCAAGCACAGCAGTCAGGCTACCTTCAGCGGCTTGCCTGCGGGAGGTCCCCGGTCCTGCGGATTCGGGGGCTTGCCTGCGGGAGGTCTGCCGGTGCCACAGCTTCAGCGTACCCACCGCCGAATTGCCGCCAAATCCGCGGGACCGGCGGACCTCCCGCAGGCAAGCTGCCGAAGGCTGCCTGACTGCTGCCCTCACAGGGACTGGCAGGGTGCCCTCCCCTCCCGCGGCTTGCCGCCCAAGGCACGTGCTTGGGGCTCTGGTGCCTGGAGCCACCGCTGCCCGTTAGGCCCTGAGCCTGCACTGCTGAATCAATGAAAGATTGCTGTTGAATTAAAAAGGATCAGGAACAGTTTGTAGTTAGTAAGTGAGAGACAAACAATGCCCTGTGTGTCTGTCCAATGAGAGCTCACACTTGGACTGGCTCATTCAAAGCCTTGATCGTGGTGTTACAGTGAATTCCATACCTGTGACGGTACGTGCTCCTTAAGAAAACAGCAGTGGTAAATTAACTGTTTTTCTTCGGCCCCCAGCTTGGTCACAGCCTGGCCAGACCTCCTGGAGCAGAAGTCACGCAGTACTGCTATGCTGCTCTGCTGCTGCCTCAGCGACAAGCACCGAGCGGGCTCAAACCTGGAGGATTTTCTCCGGGGCGTTCCAGGCACATAACCACCTCCCAGAATACAGTGTGAAATCATGGCCAAAGCAAACTACTGGAGTTCAAAATACGTACCCGAGAATAGCAACAGGCTGACCAACCTTTGACGGTCTGGAGAGCTAATTAACATCATTCAATACACAACAGTTGCTGCTGCTGCTGCTGCTGCTGGCATTACCCACTAGAATGTGGATGTGTGTTTGTCTGTACAACAGAAGCACAAAGAGCATGTTACTTATACACTTGCTCTTTTGCTTTCCAGTTAGCAGCCCTGTGTGGGAACAGCAGAGGAAATGCAAAACCTTTTATTTTATTTCCCTTCCTTGGGGATTTCAAAATGATTAAAAATCCTCTGCTTGGCTTCATTAGCCTGCTTGTATATCTGTCCCTGCTAGAGAAAACTGCATGGGGGGAAAAAAACAGCATTTGACTGTTCTGACAGTACAATAACATTTAATGCCTCTGCTGTTTGGCCCAACATTATATCACCCACTGTTGTGTTTCCCAGCATGCCCTGGCATTCCTTCAAACAAGTATTCATTCTAGCAGAAAGTCCAAGAAAAGACTTTACTCCCCTGAGGATCAAGAATAAAGCAACTGCTAAGGAAGGTACAGGAGCTATTAATATTAATAGTATAGGCAGAAGGGGAGGGGGGAGAGGACATAGGAGCAGTGAAAGAATGAATACTTATGGCTTTGATGTGTTCATTTCCACAGGACCGGTAGCAGCATGGAGAATACAGAATCCATACAAAGAGGAGAATGAGGAGGTGGAGGTGAGCTATAGGCAGCTAAGAAAATTGCACAAGCTGTGGGGAATTTTTCTGTCTAGACACACATACACAGAAAGGCAGCCACTGTGCCATCTGCAATGTAGCTGATTTTTTTTTTTTAAAGGACAGAGCTGAGGCAAAAAGGAAACCCACCCATGTGCTTCTGGTTTTAGCATTCATATGAATGAGGCATATTCAGTGCCTGCTGCATGTGGGGAGGAAAGCCACTGAATGTAGTTGTTGTGCCTACGAAGGAACAACAGCGAGAGAGCACACAAATCCTTGTGCATGTCATTTTCTGCTCCATAGACAGAGTAAAAAGGGAAGGGATGCAATTATTTTAGTCCTAATGAGGCTGCTGAGGAGTAAAAATGGAAATAATTAAAGCCCTTGTGTTTCTGATTCTTTGGGCCAGATTCTTCTTTTAGTGACACCACTGCACTCCCACTGCTCTGGTGTCTCTGAGAGGGCTCAGAGGCCCTCCAGTACACATACACCGTTACCGGTGACTTCAGTGAAACTTTCACAGATGCGACTGAGGACAGGAACTGCACCTTCTTCCAGCCACCTTTATCCTTCAGGTAACTCTACTGTCCTCAGTGGAACTACACAAAGGAGAAATCTTAACCTTTCTGCTCTCTCGTTACCCTAGATTTCACCAGTGTAACAAAGGGCCTGATCCAAAAACCACTAAACTCAACAAGAGTCTTTCCAACACCCTCAGTGAGCTTCAGCGCAGGCTTTCAGTGCCTAGTCTCACCATATGTCTGCTCCCTTGCATGGCTTCCAGTCAGTCCAAGCTGGCTTTAACAGAAATGTGCTGGATTCCATTCTGCTCGATGCATCAACGAAAACGTCTGTTCAGCTCTGATATAAGAACTGCTATTTTACTAAGGATGCTGCAAAAAAGTCCACAAAGAACTTTTTTTTACAAAAAAAAGGGGCTAGCAGATTCAGGAGATCTGCATTGAGCACTGTTGAGATGCACCTCACATTGCTCTATTCGAGTCACCAGTTCAGAGACCCGTGGGCACAAAGGTGACAAGCCAGGTGCCAATGTCAATGAAAGACCATTAACCTGAAAAGGGTTACAGAAGATCTATGTAGCCGGAAGTTAGAACAGAAGAAATACTCCAAGAAAGCAATGCCACTGCAGTTGGGAGAGAATGTTAGGTCCCAGACTGGCAACCTGCTGCGGAAAGTGCTGGAACATCTGTCTGAAAGTCATACATTATAATCCCCCCTGGAGGGCCAGACCTACAGGAGGAACAGAAGACATTTGAACAAAACTAAGGAGAACATTGGTTCTGGTTTTTGAGGCCATTCGGAATGCCAATGCCAGCATTCACGCTCTGATAAGAGTAGCACATATCCCCCTGGTCACAGACAAAAAACACCTGAAGCAGCAAACACAGGCCTGGGGGCAGCGCCATTATAGCAGCCAAACAGGCCATTGCAGAAGGACCTGTTTCAAGAACAAGAGCCTGGCATATGATCGGAAAGCCCTTGAGATTCAGGTGTGGTAGTTAATGATGTTTGTCAGTAAGAGGCAGGTTAATTTTCTCATATGTCCAGGGCTTAGGCCATGTGTTTTGACCTCCACCTAGATGTCCATTTGTAGAGGTTATTAATTGGCTGTGTCAATTTGTCATTGGGTCTGGTTGATATTAAGTTTTATTTGCATTTTATTTAAAGAAACAGAGGAGGCCGGAGGTAAAACTATAGCCTGTGGAGCCAGTGAGAATTCTGACCCCTGTCTGTGATACAGATATGACTTTTAGGAAAGCAGATCCAGGACATGTGGCTGTCTTGGGCTCAAAGTATGTCTACACTGCGGAAAAAAAGAGGTGTGTTCTTACCTCTGTTCTTAGCTAACTCGTATTATGCTAAATCAGGTTAAGATAGCACTGAAGACACAGCAACTCGACTTTTCACTCGGGTGAGCAGCTCGAATTACAGCCTATAGGGGAATCTGGAGTTGATCTTGAGCTGCTAACCCGAGTTAAAAGCCGAGTTGCTGTGACTTCACTGTTATTTTGACCCGGGTTAGCTTACTGCAGGTTAGCTAACCCAAGTTAACAGCACATTTCTTTTGCAGTGTAGATGTAACCCTTCTGCCAGCTGGATTCAGCAGAGACCAGGGCCGGGTTCAATAGCTAGGGGTTCCTTTTCAACAATACAACACAGAACTGGCTCAAGCCTCCACCCAGTAAGCTAGGAAAAATACACACCACTCCTGGATGAATCTAAGAGGCAATACTTCCTCTCTCACAAGTACAGAGTCTGAGTATAAAAGAAACTTTTAATGAAAAGAGGGAAGTCACCCGGTATTCATTTGGGAAAACACTACCAGCAGGATTCAACCGTGAACAAAACACCTACACCAGAGTATGCTGGACAGCTTCTTTTGGCTCAGGTTCTTGAGCTCAACAACCAAAATTTCCTTTAGCATGCCCCTCTCTGCTCCTTCACCACACCTCACTCACAGGGGTTGTCCTTGGTCAGTGAAGACCTGGAGTTCACAGATGCATCTATGTGAGTTCACCTCCCACCCCTGGGAGTGGGGAGGACAAAGGCATCTTGCTCACTCCACCATCTGAGCACTTGCTCTGGCATCACCGCTCCACTGGCCACCTGCTTCTCTAGTGTGGCCTCTTCAGGTTGGTCTCCTGAGGGTCCACCCTGTTGTTAGTGATTGTTAGTTCTCAGTGATTTTCAGTTCTTAGTGGGGAAACTTCAGTGCTGAAAGAGACTGGGCAGAAACACTGTCCCCCTACAGGTCAGTTCAGCTCTAGTGATCACTTAACAAAACATAGCTGGCAAGAACACCTGCCCCCACACCCTCTCTTTGATAGGGGTCTGGCATCCAAGCCCCCTGCTTAGCAAGTTCAATCCATTTGAGGGTAACCCCCTCAATCAGGACAGGCTAAGCACAGTTCCACTGCCCTTTACTCATACAATAAGGATTCATTTAAAAATTTGTATTAAAGCTAATGTTAAAAAAAATTATGTAATACATAGGTTGAGAAAAGAGTGTCTGTACATCTGGGTACAGTAGGTAGATTATCCACAAATACAGAGTTTGTTTTTAAAAGTCATATGATACATAGAGTACATAAGCAGCAATAACCTAAATTTAGGTGAATAAATTTAACAATACAGTTCAGATATTAGAATCCAAATACTCGGGTACATCACTCATGAAGAGTTGTACAGGGAGTTGGTTATGGAAAGCAAAATATATCAATGTGTGGAGATTGTCCCTTAGTAACTGAGAATAAGGGTAGGTTGTCCATTTAGAAAATAAATCTATCAGAGAAGTATTTCAGTTTCTTTCCTTACTGCACTTCTCATCGACACTCCAGCTCATCCTTCCAGGTATTGTCAATGTCCAGTGATGTGTTCTATGTCAATGTCCCTCAACCACCTGATGGCGTCTGACATCATGAGTTGCCACATCAGCCAAGCATAGCGTTGACCAATTCTGTATTCTCTCAACACTCACTTGTTTACTGGGGGCCCATGCACCCAGGGTTCCGACGATCAGCGCTTATGTCTGAACCTGAACCCCTAGCTCTCAAGGTGTTGGCCAGAGGGATGTATTTCTCCACCTTTTGAGTTTGGGCATCGCGGAAGACCAGGGTCCTGTTCTCGAAGGACACTGTGCCGTCCACCATGATGATCTTCTTCCAGTCCTTGTTAGTGATGACGATGTCCGGTCTCAGTTGGTGTCAGTTCCAGGGATGGTGGAGTGGTTTGTAACCCAACACCAGCCAGAGTTGTTCACTTTGGAAACACAGCTGTCTACTGGATACCTAGGCAGAGTAGGCGTGTTCATGTAAATTCAGTATGGTCCTGAAGCCTTTCCCTTCCCCAACTAGCTGTCAGGGGAGAGCTCATTCAGAGCCTGCTTCCATAGCCAGACCTCCCCCAGCACCACCATATGTCACACTTTTATTTGAGTGTTTGGAATAAACGACCTTGTTCTTTTCCTCTATCTGCAGGTACGTAAGTCTCCTGAATCCATCCAAGTTGTCTTCATGCACCTTTTGATGGGGATGATGCCAGGACTCTCCCCTGGCTGATCATGTGCAAATTCTTCTTCCTCCCATTCTCATTGTTTCAGAGCAGCGATGCCGCGCAGGATCACGATCCACACTCCTGTGTGTGTGCTTCATTCAGAGGAGTCCCCTTCAGGAGTCCAGTGCCACAAAACAACTAGCTGGGCTGATTGTTCTTTCCTAATGGTAGTTTTATTTTGGAGGATTAAAGACGATTATCCCCCATCTTGCCAGGTGAAGATCCACGGTTTGTCCCTGTCCATTTTCCCAAGTATGAGAGTTAACAACAAAGTCCAGGACCGAGTGCAGAGGGAACAGCAGTGGTGGTTTTACTAGCCCTGTGAATGACAGCACCAGGAACAGCACCATGTATAAATTGTGCTGCAGCCATTTGACTAACCACAAGCACTCCCATGTTAACTGCACGTTGCTTGTTAAGACTCATACTGTTCCCCTATATAGACCTAGATTCAGCAAGATACCTAACTTGAAGCAGGTGAGTAGCCCCGTGGGGCAATTCATGTGTTCAAAGTTAGGCACATGCATACGTACCTTGCAGAATCAGGGCCCTGGCTTTGAAATCCCTAACCTCATAGTACGAATCCTCATTCAAATTCATCTTTGGCTAAACTCTTCCCGGAGGCTGATCTGAGGCTGCCTGTTGTGGAATTCATTGTGCTGAGTAATCTGAAGCCAATGCTCCTGTCTTGCCAAAGGAAAAGTAAGACATAATACAGGCACGTCTCTTTATTAAAAAAAAGTCAATTTAGATCCATAAATGTACAAATGACAGCACCTCATTTCCATCAAAAAGCAAATAACATAACTGATAAGTCACGGCAATCAAAATACAGTCAGATCTAATAACCCCAGAGTCAGTTGTGTAAATGATATGCACTTACACTTTCTGAGCAATGCTTGGGTTGTTGTCTTTCCATTGTAAACAAAAGTGAATTATGATCTTGTAAGACCTATCTCTTCCAGATAACTGAAAAAAGCTCATTAAAAACAAAAACCACAGATGTAATCATTGCTTAATGCTGTAAGCATAACATGACCTAATGCTATTATGAGTTCTGAACAAATTTCAATTAGAACTCCAGCTGGTAAACATATAAATGTGATAATGGTGTTTGAATATTGCATAATCAGTTGTTAGCAAAATTATTTTTATTTAGTCTATTTATAATCTGAATCAGAGACTCAAGGTTGGCATTATTTTGCTACAATTTTATCACGTCATTTTTTGCTCATCTAAACTGGAGAAAATCCATTTGTCGGTAGCTGCAATTTTAAATTTGGTTAAAAATAGTTGAACATTTGGGACGAGATTCACCATCTCATCATAAGTGACACCCATGCAAAGGGGTCAAAAAGTGGTAGCTTTTTGCACTCCCTTTGCACTGGGCTGAAAAACTCCTCAAGGTGCAGAGCTGAGGTGTATTGGGTCTTATGTTCCCAAACCTGAAAACAACAAGAAAACAACAAACAATAAACCAACAGGTTTCAGACTTTTTGGAAGCATCAAATCCTCAAGGGTTAAAAGGAATCAGGAGGGGACTCGGGAATGATTTATTTCATGTCCCTCTGCACTATAAGGAAAGCATGCAGCAAATGGGATTTTCCCATAAAGCTGAGCACATCTGTAAGTCTTTGCAGGATTGGAGCCTATGACTGAAAGCTCTTTGGAGCAGGAACTGTGTTTATATGGCTCCTAGAATAATGTGATACAGATCCTGATTGGGTCTTCGGGATACCACCACAATACAAATATTAAGGGAAGAGTAAGAAAGGAAGTATGTTCAGTGGTTAGAGTGCTAGCCTGAGTCTTGGGAGATGAAAGGCCAATTCTCTGCCACAGACATCCTATGTGACCTTGAGCAAGTCATTTAGCCTTTCTGTGCCTCAGTTCCCCATCTGTACAACGGGGTTAATTGCATTTAATCTACCTCATGAGGGGTGTTGTGAGGCTACTTACATTAAAACATGTATTCAGATACTGTATTGATGGGGACCATATGAATAACTTTGACAGACAGACGTAAATAATAAAAACAATAATGGATTCAAATGTTGTTTACACTGGAAGGATCCCATAATCCTCAGTTGTGTAGGGTGCCTACTGCAGCTGAAAAGAGGGGCAAAGGGGCATTGAAGCTTCTTTGCATCCTCTCTATCAATGCTGGTTTTTTCTCTTTTCTGGTTCAGTCCACTGATGGGCTGCTCTAATTTACAGCAATAGCCAATGGTCCAATGGGCTATCCCAGCACATACCAGAGCACAGGAACACCACACCCACACTTCCCCCTTTTTCCTGGCCATGCTCCCACACCAGCTACAAGGAGGGGCAGTAGTGCAAAAGCAGCTATGCAGGCAGCTCATGTCAGTGTGACATCAGAAAGGTTCCCTAACAGAATCAGACTGCAAGGCAGTCTTGGACACAGGCTCTGACTTTTGTTTTTGCCGGTGGGTGCTTTCTGCCTTCCCACTTCACTATGCACCATATACATGCTCCTGCCGTCTACTGGAACTGTTGGCTGGCAGGATGGTGACATATCAGCACACAATTTTTCGGTGATTTAAAACTCTGCTAGAAGGAATTCTAGTGCTGGTGGGAAGTATTGGCTTGACAGGCGTTGGGATGAAATCCTTTCCAAACTGATATAGCAAGTGAAGAAGCATCACAAGCGTCCCCATTTTCCCACTAATTGCCTTAACCCTGTGCTAGAGGGACTAGCTCTAATGGGCAGAGAGTGTTCAGTCTCCATGGCCCATGCACTCCTTGGCCTTGGTCAGTGCCTGCTGGAAAGAGGAAGTTTGCGCTGTGGGACCGCTATATTTAACTTGAGTTCATTTGCATGCTGCAGTCCTGCTGGATTAACATTATTTGTTGACAAAGAGACAACAGAAGGTGTCACAATCATGAACTGTAATTCTTCTTGCTAGCAGTCAGTGAGATTTTTCTCCATTAGCCAGTGTACCCCTTGTATTCTGGAAAAAAGAAGGGCTAAATTTCTGTTGTATTTTTTAAATAAATGTTGAAATACATAATTTCTTTCAAAAAAAAATGTCCACCATTCTAGTTGGTAGAAGGGGCAGTCAGTCTTATGACTGACAGCTCTCCTGACAATCTCTTCTCTATTATTTATTTACAGCCAGGTAGAATTGGGGCCCCATTCTGCTAGGCTGACCCATACTTCCTCTCCCCTGTGCTGCTCCTAAGGGTGGCTCACCTTAATACTGCCTCTTACACGGGGGCTTTGTGGGGAAGACATAATTTAGCTGAAACTATGGGCCCATTGGGTTGTATGATCACTACTTGGAATTTGAAGCTAGACAAATTCAGACTGAAAATAAGGCATAAATTTTTAACGAGGAGAGTAATTAACCATTGGAACAATTTACCAAAGGTTGTGGGGGATTTTCCATCACTGACAATTTTTAAATCGAGATTGGATGTTTTTCTAAATGATCTGCTCTAGAAATTATTTTGGGGAAGTTCTCCAGCCTTTGCTGTACAGGAGGCCAGACTAGATGATCCTAATGGTTCCTTCTGGCCTTCAAATCTTTTAATTTATTTAAAAAAAAACTGGTATATTTTCATGTGCAGTGAAAGCTGGCAACTGTCTGATACAAATCAGATAGACTTAGGTGCTCAGCTACCATGTTGATGGGCATGGTATAAGAACAGAACGGATTTGTGTGCACAACTATCAATGTCAAGCTGTGCAGAAGGATATGCCAGCAGTGTTGACACATTTCTACAGGCGGGTTGAAAAGGTAAGCCTGTATTTTGATGGCAATGTGGAATTCAGCAATCTCCAGTAACAAGAAGAGTATAGGCCCCTTTCCCTCACTGTGTTCCTCCTGCTGGCATAACTTTATTTTTAAGCCTCTGGGTCCAGACAAGTGGCTTGATTTGCCATTGAGAAATTTCATAATTAAACAAGGAATCCAGACACTCAGAGAGGATTTGGTTGAATACTTGCCTGAGCATGAATTTCAAATACAGGGACTACTCAAGGCAATAGGCCAGGCACAGCTTGCCTGGCAGCACACAGCAGAAGTCTATCTGTGTTAAACGTACTCCTGTAGCTGTCGCTTTGACAGTCCAAGAGAGGTTCCCGCCTGTTCACTCGCTGCAGCTGTGCTGCTGCACACAGCTGGGTGATAGTTCCCCTCGGGCTGCTCCCCTGATGAGGAAAAGCAGCCAAAAAAGTGAGTCCGTGAGAGCTGGAACTGTTCTTCAGAGCTGCTGAGAGGATGGGGCAGGTGAGATCCATATGCAGCGCTCTCACCAAGGGAGGAAATAAGTGCTGGAAAGAATCACTGAATCCTTGATATCGTGGCAGAATCTGAACAAGCTCTCACAGCCATTTCGCTCTTCACCCTGGTAAACCCTGGATCTAATTCTCCTCTCACTCACACTGGTGTAAATCAGGAGTAGTGCTACAGAAGAAAGTGGAGTGTTATCTATGTGAATGTGGTGTAAGTAAAAGGAGAATCAGAGTTCTTCAATTCCAGGTGCGATAGAAGGACTGGGGCACCTAGTCACTTGGTTTCCTATTTAAATAGAAATGCTTTCCCATGAGTGAAAAGGGAGGCAGCGCCAAGGCTCAAACGAATGTATACTGGCCAGCACTGCACTAGGATTTTGTGCATCCTTTTATCCAGCCAAGCCTTCTCAGTTCAGATTAGCTTCCTTTGCATGATATTTATCATCACTTTGCATATCTCAAGATGGCATCCCGCAAGTCCTGTGAAAAATAGATTGAAAAGCCTGTCTCACCAAAGCTCCCTGAAGTACTTTCTATCCATCTCTCTGGCTACTCATAGGCCCCTAATGACCTCAGAACTGAAGTGTCTTTGCTCAAAAGGCTAGCGTTTGAAGAACCAGCGGCGCTAAACAGCTAATTTATCCTCCTGCATCATTCAACAAAGCCATTCTTCCTCTCGCCCATGGCATAAGCACACCCGTAGAGCTAATAATACTGGTAGCACATATATTAACTAACTAATTTGCCCAAAGACATGAGGTAGGCAAGTATTATCCTCATTTCTGTATAAAGGGAAATTAAGACAGAGATGTAGCCAAGCCCATAGAACCTGCCCTTCAGTTAGAACACAGCTCAGCATCATATGAGTAGATAGTCCAGGGAGCACTGCGCTGCTTGTAACACACAAGAAATGGAGACAAACAACAATGACCTTCATCTCCATTCACACTGTACTGTATTATTTATTTCAAGACACATGTTTTGCCTCAACCAGCTGGAACCTGCCTGAATGGAAGTCAATAAGAGTTTTGTGATTGGCTGCAATGGGATCAGAAGCAGATCCTAGGACAGGTTTATTGTGATTTGTATTCACAAAGCTAGAAAATACATAACATTTAACACCATCTAAAAATGCTTCAGATAATAGTGTCCTTTAATGGAAATCATAATGATGTGTATAATGTCACCAGCTTTATTACGGATACGCACACTGTGAGATAAAGGGACACAGGAAATGCCAAACTGGATTGGACAAGGGATCCATCCAACCCAGTGTCCTGATTCTCACAGTGGTCAGTACACAAGAGAAGATGCAAGGACCCTTGAAGTGGGCAGTTATAAGATAACCTCCCCGCTCCTAGCCCCCAATAATTAGAGATGGTCTTATGCCCTGAAGCATGAGGGTTTATGTTCCTTCCAAAACTTGGGGCCAGATCCTCAGCTGGTATAAATCAGCCTGGCTCTACCGAAGTCAATGGAACTAACCTGATTTGCACCATCTGAGGATCTGGCCTTTGGTTTTATTTTCAAATCCTTGCTACTGTAACTCTGAATGCCCTCATTATCCATACAATCAGCCAGTCCTTATTGTTAATCCTATTATGCTCTTAGCCTCAATGGTAACTTGTGACAATGATTTAATTTAGCATTGCTCTTGAAAACCACCTAGATGATAGGCTTGATTCATCTTGCTTTCTTCTAAACAGGCGTGCCTGTTGTTAATACTTTGGTAAATGTGTTAATTGAAACGACTGTCAGACTTTCGGAAAATGAGTCATTTTGGGAGCCACACTTTGGAAGCATGTTCACAGTGGCATGGAAAGTGTGAAGCTACAAATCATTGTTTACTATACTATAAGAGAGCCTGCAATGCATAACTTACAGCAAAACACACACATACTCTCTCAAAGATATATTTCTGGGTAGATTCATGACAACCGTGGACACAGCGGGCAGTGGTGTCAGCTAACTAAACTCTAATCAATCTTTTTAATGCCTTTCATAGTATGGTTTCATTAGAAGCCCAGGATAATCATTCAGTCATCTGCTGTTGAGTGGCTGGTTTTGATTTGTGTTCATTTATTGTTAGGAACTAATGTGTATCCCATACGATCAAGAATTTCCTCTAGAAGACAGTCTTTTCGAATGTTTCCTATGTATTGCTTATGTGCTAAGAATATATATTACCTTTATTATATAGACATTAGAGGGTAAAATTCAATGGGGGTATTTCTACCTAATGCAGTATGTAGAATAGTAAATTCCTGTAGGTGTGAAATGAATCCCTGCTAGAATATTCACTGAGTTATCCAACACCTTTCCTCTCATGAAACAGATTAATTCACATCCCACAGAAGCCCATTAGGTACTTTTCATTACAACTCTTCAGGCTGTTTCCTGCCTTTGTTTACACCTTGAATCTTGCCGAGTTTAAAGGTAGTTTGAATGAAAAATGTGCATTCTGCTTCCTATTATCTGCTGCACATCTTGGGAGAACAGTTCAGGTTGGGAGGGGGAAGAGGGCTTGAGTAGCTTGTCCTGCCTCTCAGCTATTACAAAGAATGGAATAAAAAGAATTGGATAATCCATGAAGCAAATTCATGTTCAGATACTGAATTTTTTCTCTTATTTAAATCTTGAGGGGCAGTGGGGAACTGTATGTGCATTAAAGATTCACTCAAGCAGGTTTAGGTTGTACAACAAGCATTTACTCAGCAGATCATAACAGGACTCACTCACCTTGGCAGGAATGCCGGGGCCATATTTTCACAGCTGAGTTCTTTTTGAGTAATTTCTCTGATGCATTAGGCACAAAAGCACATTTAACCGGGGTTCTATATGCTTTCACTATTTACAGCAACCGATTTTTCTCCCCCAAACATTTTCACTCTGACTGGCTATTGCTAGAGAATTCTTTCCCTTCAGTCCCCTGGTGGAGCTTGGCCTCTGAGTCTACATGACAGGTTTATTTCAGAGGAGTCTCCACCAGGACTTCAGTATTGCACAGCAGCTGATTCCCATTGCTTTATCTGAAACGTTTCCTTGTTTAGGGAGACACTAACCACAATGGGCCAAATTCATCCCTGGATATGAGCAGGTACAACTCCTTTGACTTGAGAGTTGCCTTACCCGATACCAGGGCTGAAGTGTGGCCCCTGATTTCAAGACAGATTAATGCTGAGTAGTTGTTCATGCAATCTGACTGAGTAATATTCAATACTGAATGAAACTCCATCACGCCTAAATAACCTATGAACATTTCCTTTTCTGCACATAAAGAGTAGTAAGAATGACCTTGCCACATGGGATTAATGACCATCTGGGCATAACAGCCCTTGCAGTAGAAAACTTTTCCCATATGGTTACTGATTCTTTGGACGTGTGTCTCCAGTCTTCGGTTCTTCACACCTGAAGTTTACACCTCTAGCCCATGCCTTCTGTCCTATAGGGAATAAAGAACAATACAAGAATTAGTATTCAACTGCTTATCAGCCGATTTTAAAAAAGGGACATTCATACACCTTGTGCTGTGATCGCTTCTCGTAAAGCAAAGCAGGGGCAAGTCTGGGGCAGTAGCTGAACAGAAAGTCCTGCTGGGAAATCCAAGGGCTACAGGAAGTTCTGTCTGTGATTCAGCAAGAGTTCTACTTGACTTTGAGTCAACACGGAAGCAGTGCTCCAGCCTGGTTTTAGAGGACATTTTGCTTCTGGAGATGCCTTCTTTTAGAACATAATAATAAGTAATATTTATTATTTGCTTGCTGCTCTATAATGCACAAAAATAAAGACAATCCCTGCCGCAAGGAGCTGGCCCCCTATAATAATAGGAAGTCAAATCAAAGTCCTCCCCCTCACACTCATTAGACATCCCATGGCAGTTTTTCTAAGAGTAGAGGTGCTAGTCCTGGTGTCCTGATTACATTCTAACATGGATTCTCCCTGGAGTTCTCTCAAGGAAGCAAGGAGTCTCAGATTTCAGTAAAATGCAGTTACATCAGCAATACAAAGGATTAAACCAGATTCAGAGTATGTCTCAGAGCACCCCAAAACTCTATCTCCATCGCTCTTTCTAGCCTACTTCCTAATCAATACTTGTAAGTGCCACAAGATGCCCCAACATCTTGCCTATTTAAATCCCCACAGAAGTTTCAATTACATACAGTATTTTCCACTTCCTTTCCTCAACCTTTAAGTGGTGGTGTTGTGCCCTGGTAAGCCATTGCCATGTTTCATCCCAGAGTGCATCACAATACCCTTCAAAGTAAGATCATTAGAGCCCTACCAAATTCATGGCCATGAAAAACGTGTCATGGACCGTGAAATCTGGTCTTTTGTGTGCTTTTACCCTACACCATACAGATTTCATGGGGAGACCAGTGTTTCTCAAATTAGGGGTCCTGACCCAAAAGGGAGATCCAGGGGGATCACAAGATTATTTTAGGGGGGTCATGGTATTGCCACCCTTACTTCTGCACTGCCTTCAGAGTTGGATGGCTGGAGAGCAGTGGCTATTGGCCAGGTGCCCAGCTCTGAGGGCAGCGCCCCACCAGCAGCAGCGCAGAAGTAGGGGTGGCAATACCATACCATGCCATCCTTTCTTCTGCGCTGCTGCCTTCAGAGCTGGATGGCTGGAGAGTGGCAGTTGTTGACTGAGGGCCCAGCTCTGCAGGCAGCAATGCAGAAGTAAAGATGGCAATACCATACCATGCCATCCTTTCTTCTGCGCTGCTGCCTTCAGAGCTGGGTGGCTGGAGAGTGGCAGTTGTTGACTGAGGGCCCAGCTCTGCAGGCAGCAACGCAGAAGTAAAGGTGGCAATACCATACCATGCCATCCTTTCTTCTGTGCTGCTGCCTTCAGAGCTGGGTGCCCGGAGAGTGGCAGTTGTTGACTGAGGACCCAGCTCTGCAGGCAGCAGCACAGAAGTAAGGGTGGCAATACCATACCAGGCCATCCTTTCTTCTGCGCTGCTGCTGATGGTAGGTCTGCCTTCAGAGCTGGGTTCCTGGCCAGCAGCCACCACTCTCCAGCTGCCTGGCTTTGAAGGCAGTGCTTGCCATCAGCAGCATTGAAAAAGTAATGGTAGCAATACTGCAACCCCCCTACAATAACCTTGCAACTCTTCCATGACTCCTTTTGGGGCCAGGACCCTAACAACTACAACACCATGAAATTTCAGATTTAAATAGCTGAGATAATGAAATTTATAATTTTTTAAATCCTATGCCAGAGAACTTGTCCAAAAGGGACTTTGAATTTGGTAGGGCCCTGTTTATAGTGCTATAAAATCAAAGTACCATAAATGGGCATGTAAATTGAGCTCCAAAAGTAATTAAAGTAGCATGTGTGCATGCTTAAATCTTCAAAGCGTAGATACCCTGTCCAATAACCAATACTAACACAGCTAGTCAAAATTCTGTTCAGCAGAAAATTCTAATATTTTGAAATTTATTCAGGATGAAAAGTTGAAATATTGAATTTGTTTTGCAAAATGAGCAGAATAGTCCAAAATATTTTGATTCCAAATATTTTGCTTCAATATTTCCAATCAAAATGAAACATTTCAATATCCCCAAATCAAACTGTTTCTTTTCAGTTTGCTGAACTGAATTGAAACATTTCATTTCTGCTTGATTCAACATTAATCTGTGTTCCCCTGAATTGTTGTAACTGGAGTGCCTCATGCCCTCATTGTCTGCTATGGGCTGGGTCCCTAGCTGGACTAGATGTCCCATAATGCACGTTGGTCACACAACTCCCATGATGCACCATGTTAGTGCACCCAAAGGGGAGCCAGAGTTCCACCCTGAGAGATGTAGTCCAATTAGGGAGCCCAGTTCATGAGGAGGAGGGGGGCTTGAAGCACCCAAACTATAACTCCCAGGAGGCACCAGGGTAGCTCAGGCAGACGCAGATTAAAGATGTCTGGACCTAAAACCAAATGTTTTGATTCAGTTTGACAAACCAAAATGTTTTGATTCAGGTTGAGCCAACATGGAACAAAGGCTTTTGTTTCAATTTCCCCCATGGAAAACTCAAGAAATTTTGAAAAAAAAAAAAAAAAACCAGAAAATTTTGATTTTATGGAAACTACACATTTCCAAAAGCCATTGACAGAAAGTTCTTGGTCAGCTGTAATTACTAGTCTTTGACTTCAGTGATACTCGTGGCATAAAGAAGGATGACTCCTATGAGTAGAGGTTGCAGCCCTGTGCCCCTATTTTCTAAATTTCATGTTCAGGCTTCAGGATTTCCTCCTGAGTCCTCTTCAGTGATGCTATACAGCTGGAATTTTCAGAAGGACTCAGTTCCCACCACTGGGGCCAGATGTTCCCAAGAGCCCTGAATGGAAAATCTAGCTGTAAGTATCACCATGGGAGCTGTTGGATGTTAAGCACATTTGAAAATCTAGGCCCTGTTTAGGAGCTTAAATAGGAGCTTCACTCTTTTAAGGATCTGTCACGTACTGAGGATGCTTAAAAATCTGGCTCCCACCTCTTTAACCCACCAGATATTCTTTGTGAAAAGTCAGGATCATGTCATTTTAAAGATCAAACCCCCAAACACATCGGAATGGAAACATGAATGGCTGAAATGTGGTCAATGAATGCTCGCCCAGAAGGCTAAATGTGGAAGTGATATCTAACACACAGTTGCTCAAAATCTACAGTGCTATTGAATTCACTTGCTGCTAGGATAACAGTCAGGTTATGCAGAACAGATTGATTGAAATCTGGATGGAAAAGGAAGGAATGTGACATGTGGTTAATGACTGCAGGGAGATAGTAATGTCAAAAGTTCACATACAACAAGTGCTATCAATAATTTACAATGCACTTCTAGTGCATTTTCTTTATCAACAGTGCCTTCTAGCATTAATTGGAAGGGGTAGCACAGGTCACTGGTTTAGCTATGCCACAAGAGGATGTCAGGCACTGTATGAGATCATGGCTACACACCTGTATATGTCTTAGTAAGCTTGGATTCCTTATGAATGTAGTGTGTGTTACCCACTTGATTCATTATTTCCACCATATCATCATTATCACCATCAACTGTGATCGTTTTGCTTTTGCTTCTCCATCCATCTTCAGTAACTGATAGGAGAATAAATACCTACTGAATGCATGTGTGCACGAGGCATTTTATATCAGTATCAGAAAGTTGCCGAAGAGGATTTTTAGAAGTGAAAAAAAGTCGTGCTTATGTTATTGCAAAAGGCAGCAGAGAAGGAACCCACTACCTGGAGTAACGTGGGGGTGGTGGCACCCAGATTTAATGAAAGTGATGCTTTTGTGTCCTATGGCGAAGCGGGGAGGTGATAGATATGTTTTATCTTACCCTGCTATGCACAATACTCCTTCCATGCACGGTGTAGGATCAAGCCTGATATGAGGTGCTTTTGTGATATATGCCAGGTTTTCCCAGTTACCTTGTCTTTGAAACGTCACCTGTGATCTTTCTGCTTGAAGTAGCGATGAGCCAGCATTTAGCATCCAAAGAAATGTGCCAGCAAAATAAAATGGTAGATCTTCAATTGGACCAGTTTTCAGACCTGGTAGGTGTTTAGATTCATTAATCTGAAAGGAAAATAGTGAATGATCTGTATATTTTGGGAAAATTCTGTCCCACACTGCAGCTCCTTTGTACTATCCGATCAGGATTGCATCCTTGCTGCTACATCCCACTCTGGGCAGCATTCTCCTCTTGCGCTCTGCAAGCTGTTGTAGGGAATGAAAAGACTAAGCTATGCTGTCATAAATAGATAGTTAAGGGTTAATGTCTCTTTTACCTGTAAAGGGTTAACAAGCTCAGTGAACCTGACTGACACCTGACCAAAGGACCAATCGGGGGACAAGGTACTTTCAAATCTTGGTGGAGAGAAGTCTTTGTTTGTGCTTTTTGGGTTGTTCTTTGTTCTCTCTTGGGACTGAGAGGGACCAGACGTGCAGCCAGATCTGTCTCCATTCTTCCTAACAGTCTCTCATGTTCAGAATAGTAAGTACTGGCTAGAGAAGGCGAATTAGTTTTTGTTTGTTTTCTTAATTTGCAAATGTGTATTTTGCTGGAAGGATATTTTACCTCTGTTTGCTGTAACTTGTATCTTAGGCTAGGGGGAAAGGAGTCCCTCTAGTCTATGTAAGCTGAAGCCCTGTAAACATTTTCCATCTTGATTTTACAGAGATAACTTTTACTTTTTCTTTCTTTAATTAAAAGCTTTTCTTTTTAAGAACCTGACTGATTTTTTTCCTTGTGTAAGACCCAAGGGGATTGGGTCTGAACTCACCAGGGATTGGTGGGGGAAAAGGAAAGGGGGGGAAAGGTTAATTCCTCTCTGTTTTAAGATTCAAGGAGTTAAATCACAGTGATCTCTCAGGGTAATCCAGGGAGGGGAAAACCTGGGAGGGGGAAGGAGGGAGAATGGTTTATTCCTCTTTGTTTTAAGACCCAAGGGATTTGGGTCTTGGGTTTCCCACGGAAGGTTTTTGGGGGACAGAAAGTGTACCAAAACACTATATTTTTGGTTGATGGCAGCATTATCAGATCTAAGCTAGGAATTGAGGTTAGAGGGGTACATGCAGGCCCCCACTTTCTGGACACTAAAGTTCAAAATGGGAATAATATCTTGACATATGCCCTGCCTCTTTTGTCCTTTTTGACTCTCTTTGTAGCACAGGGACTGCCCTGCTACCTGTCCCTAATGGAAAAGAAGGCACCTAGCGCTCCCCTGCTCCCTCACACTGTGCATCAGTGTCAGAGTCAGACACAACTTGGCCCTACCTGATTATATGAGTTATTAAACTGCTTTAGTTAGCATTTGAAGAATAGTCTATATTCAGGGGAGGTCAAGCACTAGGGCACTAGAAGGATGGTCTAGTTGTTTGACCATTCATCTAGGCATCAGGAGACCTGCCTTCAATTCTCTGCACTGCCATAGACTTCCTGTGGGTAGGTCTACACAGCCAGCGGCAGCCCACAGCAGCATGGCTCAGAGCCTATGTCAACAGACTTGGGCTTGTGGGGTTCGCTCTAGAGTGCTAAAAATAGCTTTTCAGCTTGGACTTTGAAGCTCACCCCCTCCTGAGGCTTCAGAGACTGAATCTACACAGCAATTTTTAACGCTGTAGCATGAGCCCTGAAAGCCTGAATTTGTCGACCTGGGCCCTGAGATTTGCTGCTGTGGGCTGTTGCTTGCTCTGTAGACATGTTCTCTGTGACCTTGGGCATCACCTTGCCTTTCTTTGTCTCTTTGCCTGCTCTGTAAAATGAGGATGCCGGTACTTCTTTTCCTCATAAGAATATTGTGAGACTTAATACATTAAAGATTCTGAGGTGTTCAGAGACTGTGATGAGGAGGGCCATATAAGTGCCATAGATAGATCACTTAGGAAGCGGTGTGTCCTGAAGCTAATGTAACAAACAGCAATTTTACTGGTAGAAAATATTCTGCCTGCCTATATGGCCTTGTCACCTCAGTATCTGAGCACAAGCTTTCTCTCTCTACTGTAATTACTCTACTCCACCACACTAATTAGCTCCAAAACTGAGCGCCTATTCTTTTGGAAAAGGGATCTTAAAGGGTAGAAGAGAAATAAAAGCAGCCCAAAAGAAAATCAGAGAAATTTTTTTAGCCAATAAGCAAAACACACACACACACACAAAAACAGGAAAAGTTTTCCCACACAGCCAAGTCAAACTGACTTCCACCTACTCACAATTCTAACTACTAGAGGTTAGCAAGCAACCTGTCACAGAAATCCAAATGAAAAGATTTCCCAGTAGCAACATAATAATCATTCTGGATGGAACAGTAGCTAGTATAATGCAGAATTGTTTTGTACAGTTCTTTGGGATGTGAGGTTACTATATCTGGGCTTTAGGGATATTAAGCCCTATTGTGATAAATCTCATATTTCTTCCTTCTTTATAGCAACACAATTTTTATAGCCTTCAAAATACTTGAGATCCAGAAATGCTACTGAAATAGAGGTGGAATGTATCATGTTCAGGAAATATTCTTTATTCAGAGGTTTGCTTTTATATCTAAGCTTGATGATTTGGGGTTAAATTATTTGCCGGTGTAAACTGGTGCAACCTCATTCACTTCCATGCAGCTACACCAGTTTCCACCAACTTTGTTCCAAACTTCTGACCGAAATGTAGGACAAATTCTTTCAGCAGTGAGGCAAATCCTGAATTCTTTACTCACTTGTCACTCAATCAGAAGTCCTGTTGACTTCACTGAGAGTTGTACTAGATTGAGGACTTAGGATTTGGCCCAGTGTGGCTGAATAAGTAACCTTTGGAATGGAATGTATAGCCCCTCAGCATTTGCAATCATGACTAGAGGTGGGGGAATAATGGAAAATGTTCTCTGGCAATTCTGAAAAACTGGGGGAAAATTGTATGGGGTTGATCTGAAAACAAAATTCTTCAGAACTTCTGGCAAATTGAAAAGTTCAAAAATATTCAATTTGGGGTCAAACAAAATGTTTCATTTTGACATTGACCTTTTATTAAAAAAAAGATTTAGCATTTTTAAAAAATTAAATTGAAGGAATTTCAAAACAAAAAGTAATTTCAACTTGAAACATTTCATTTAAAAATACTGACATGAAATTTTTCGACTTCTTTATTTTTTAAAAAAAAATTTCAGAAAAGCAATTTGGTAAAACCAAGCCAAATTCACAAAATGTTTCAGTATCACCAAATGTACAGTTTTCACCATAAAATTTCTGCCCAGATATAATCACGATGCCTTGGACCAGTTTCTGATTTTAAGGTATCCATCTTCCATTGACAGTCAGTGGGCACAGAGTACCTAATCCCCTGGACTACCTTAAAAATCTTAGTCTCAGTCTCCAGGTACATTGATTTATTGGTAAACTTGAGTAACTCCAATGGATGTATGCTGGTGTAACTGAGATCCGGCCTCTAGATTTCTATCTCTGATCCCTAATCCATGTGTCTCAGATAGTTTGTTTCATTTAACCAGTTATGGATAAGTGATGTTCTAAAAAATAAGTCACAATTTAACCAAAATACTAATTTTGGTTTACAAAATCTCCTTTCCTTAGTATGTCCCAAAGTAATTCAAATTTCTGACAATCAGGAAGTTAGACTCACAAGCGATGCAAATTTAGCAAGCTCTTTATCCCCTAAAACAGTCAGTGGCATTTGCCAGTTTTCTATTATGGTTTTTTTCCCCTTATTCATTATTGTTCTAAAACCCCAAAACAATCTCAATGATATGTAGCTGAGTGGACACATTTCTCATGTAGTAAACTGACTCAAACAGAGCCAGGGTAAGGATGAATTCCACAGCTAGTGACTAATAATACAGATAGTGTGCACTAAAAGCCAACCCTGTTAAAGTAAAATGGAATGATTCATGTTCATGCTCTCTAATAGAATTCCTGACTATTGCATCACGAGGGCATTAATTAATTTATATGTGTATGTGTATAAAAAGTAGCTGTTCTGAAACGAAAATCCAGTGTGTTTCAACTGCATATATTTGCACATATTCAACGCTGACTCAAATGGTGTACACTGTGAAGACCTTTTAACATACAGATTTAATACGGATTAGGTTTAATCCTTCATAGTTTGTCTAGGTTTTATTGATTTTATCCCCCTGCTTTTTGCCTGTTTAATGGTTTCACCATATACCATTGTAGGCAATGCTAATGCAAATTCATGCTATTTTATGAAAACAGTTTCACTGGAAACAATAGAAACTATTCTGCATCTGGATTATCATCAACAGTTATCACCTGGAAACGGTACAAATAACTCAAGTCCTAATGTCCACACGTGATCTTTTAACAGATAAACTCATTGTAAAGTTAGATGTTTATTTAAAGAGATTCCAAACATTCCAGATCAAATTGTCCAAAAACTCTGTTCATGTGTTAAGGGAATTTTGTTTTAAAGACAAACATTATGTATTGTCTGCAATCCATATCTATCTTCATGTACAGTTCTGAATGAACAATACATCCAAGCAGTAGGCCAGATTGTGATTCCATTCACTTTATGGGCTTCAGTTGAGTTACTCTAGATTTCTCCTGGTGCAACTGGGGTCTGAACCTGCTCTGATGACTCTATACTTCCTCCATTAGGTTCTCTGCACAGTATTAAGCAACTGGGATTAAAAAGGTGATTACCCTTGTTTGTATTTGATACCTGAAGCTATTCTCCTGATATTTCCAAGCTAGATGACATCAAGAAATATGAGAAGTCTTCTCATGAGATTTCCAACCAATTTGTAGACCCTTCAAAGCAGTGTCCAAACTTCTGAAGGCTTATGAAATTTGCCTCTCACAAATTGCTTCAAGGTTCAGACAATATACAAAGGCCTGTATTGAAATAGCACTACAGGATTTGTGCAAGATACAAGGATGGTGCTGATGAGGTTAGTTGTGTTTTCTCTTCCAGATTGCAGTACTGTGCAACCTGTCCTCTCATTTATATTCATGTCATTCTAATGAGGTTGCACATATATAACTGAGTCCAGAACTTGTACTGAGATCATTCTCACATCAAGTTTTCTAGCAGAGCCCAAGTGATTTCACAGGAAATCTGGTCCAAATATGCCAATAGGATTTCCTGGTATTACCCAGGGTTCTTTCAACCCAAAGTTCTTGGCAACTTTTACTCTGTGCAAGGTGGTGTCAAGAAATAAATCACAGCCGTCCAACCAATAGATGTCTGGCACAAACAGGACAACACAAGAGTGCTTTCACTTAAAGCTAAACTTTACTTAGTCTCAAGCACTTACACAGGTCTGCAACAGGTTAGTAAAACACCTCTAACCCTCTATAATTACCGAAGCTGAGTGTGGCTCTCGAGTGGCAGAGCTGCAGCCCATCTGCTGGTGGGGAACACAAGATGCATCCAGAAGGAGAGTCCAGTCCTGAAGAGTCCCACTACCCCAAACTTTTCCCCTTTATTTTATACTTTAGTCAAGCAAGAGGTTTTCTGCTGATTATTGATTAACCAGGTGTGGGGTTTTCAGCCTTGAGACCCTGTTAGACACATTCCTGAGGGCACATCTTGCTCTTCTAAGATGCATGTATCAGCAACTTCAACACAATTCTTATAAGGAAGGATGTGGGGTCAAGCTGCCCTTTCTGTGGCACCCAAAACCCCCTCCTCTCCTTCCTTGGTTAAGCTAAGCCTGCTGACTTGGCTGCTTGTAGCAGTAAGCAATAGTGGGTTCAGGCACTTTACTGGTTCGCTGACATCTCCTTGTACACTGGACAGGTACAGCTGGACCTTGTGTGCTGTGTGAACAATCAGATTTGTAAAGCTGTTTTGCATAATTTTTGGTTGTGGGATTGCCTGATGCAATGCTGACAACTCTTTTGTCTCCACTGGTAGCATACTAAATTTCTGTAACAAGGGCTCAATAAGGAAGACAAAATGCAGCTCATCTTCTCTCTCTCTCTCTTTCTCTCTCTCTCTTTCTTCCACCTGTGGATATACAGCTTCCCAGACACTGGATTCACTACTAGTGATGAGAAAACTGCTTGTTAAACAATAAGAACTCCTCGTTCTATTCTTTGCTCCTTTTTGGAATCAAATGTGAGCTAAACTCAGTTGGAAGTTCTGAAATGCTCATCTAACTCCTTTCTGCTCAATATTTTTCAGGTGGTAGGAAGGATGGTTTTGTGGAGAGCTGGATCTGAATCTACACTCCTTGATCCAAGCAGCCCTGAATTTTGGGGGAAGTTTGGATCCACATCCAGATTAGAAACCCATTCTCTGATTCTATCAGTAAATGGCTGAACATTTGGCCCAACTCTAGTCTTGTGGTTAAGACACAGTAGTGGGACTGGGGTCCTGGAACAGGACACATCGCTGCCATAAGTTTCTTGTGTGATGTTGAGGAAATCATTTGATCTCTGTTCCTCAGCTTCCATATCTGTATCATGGGGAAATATGTCCCCACTTCACAGGAGAGTTGCACAGCTTAATTAACTGAGATTATGAAAGTGCTTTGAGATCCTCAGATGGGAAGTGGTATATATGTGTGACATATAATTAATATTATTATGCACAGCCAGGATTCAGCAAGGAGTAGAACTGGAATGGCTGCCCCGAACACCACAAGAAAGGCTGTTTTGGGATTTATGGCCTAACCAGAACAAGAAAGTATGGAAAAATCTAGTGAGAGAACCTTCTTTAACAGCCTGGGTAGCAGTCATGATAATCTTCAGATCCAGAGAGTGGGTACTAGGCAGCTGCCTAGAGTGGCAGATTCTGTCTAGGTTGACAGCGCCAGCCCGGCCAAACCTGAGTGGTGCTTGAACCCCATGCTGCCAAGGTGCAATGCTATTCACCCTCAGACCCCGTCCCTTGGTCATGACAGAGGGATGGCCAGGTCAAACATGAGTGAATGGCACTGTCACCTGGCACTTAGCCCTCTCCCCCAACACACACTTCTACCGTAACAACTGAACCATCAGAAGGCTCGCTGAGCCTCCCCAGAAAGTCCAGTGCTCACCCTGGTTGAGGACCTCTGTTGAGGACCACACTGAAGTTTTAGGTGGCAGACTGTCTTGAGCAGCCTCTGCTGGAGCAAGATTCTAGACATCTGCTATGTTTCCCCAGCCAGCTGAGGGATAATTCCACTGGTGCAGGCACGGTGTAGCACAGCCACTGGTGTCCTCGCAAGTGCCAGTGCAGGGACCCACGGGGGGTAGGACAAGAGTAGGAGGTGACATGTCAAAGGCATGACTGTAGCAGGCTGCAGCACATACCACTGCAGCCTCTCTGCTCAGATCCAGATTGTGCAGCTGCCGCACAGTCAATCCAAATAGGGCTGCTGTGACTTAGCACCAATTCCTGGGAGCTGGGGAGCAGTGAAATGGACAACACTGCCTGGGTCCCTGTGGGGAGTGGGCAGGGGGTCCAAGAAGCCCCTGGCAGCTACCTTCCCACTCCCAGTGGGGAGCAGAGGGGCAAGAAGCCCCGGATGGCTTCCCCTGACTCTCAGCAGGGAACAGGGAGGCAAGGGGAGGCAGCCCACTGGGACCCCAGGAGCCTGTGGGGCAGCCAGAGTACTGACAGGGAGCTGCCAGCAGAGCTGAAATAGGGCTCTCAGCCCCCCAAACTGCCTCCTCTTACATTGGTGGAAGTTCTCCTGGTGAGGATGTGCACCACCAACCCCAGAAGGGTACTGTAGACATGCACCAACACAGTAACTGCTGCTGTGGCTGTAAGTCGATCTAATATAGGTTGACTTAAGTTTGTAGTGTTGACATACCCTGAGACTTTGAGGTGCTTATCTAACTCAAATGTTGATTGTGAGTTTTTGATGTTCCTCTATCACTCTTTTGTTCCACTGGACAACCTTCTACTCTGGCCTGACTTGGGAGAAATGCCTCTGACAAATCCAGGCACAGAGCTATGTCCCAGCTATCATCTATGCAAATATTAAATATTGCAAAAGACATTGAAGACTCGGAAAACATTAATTACAACTCATTATCAGCAGGTGCCAGAAGAAACTGAAGCAAGCACACAGTGCTGCATCGTTTGGTTTACAACAGGCCCTTTCTAGATTTACAATAATCTATCAAAGGGTCACTGTATCTGTGAAGAAGTGGTTCTGCACAGAAAGGTTATCCAGCCATGGGCATGTAATTGTCCTGAGAAGCATAAATTGGAGCTGAGAGAGCTGGAAAACCTCCCCAGTAAATTCCTCTTAAGAAACTGTGACACAGAAACCTTTCCTAACTTGCAACCTTAATAGGCTTCATTAGTATTATCTAGCCATGTTTATTACAGCAGTGCCTAAGGGCCAAACAAGAGCAGGGCCCCATTATGCTAGGTGCTGTGCAAACGCAGAACAGTCCCGGCCTAGTGAGCTTACAACCTAAATAGATGAGGCTGACATAAGCAGAGGAAAGGGGCATCACACACAAGCAGGGTGAACAATGTGATGGCAGGAAACATAACTTTAGTGCCATGTTTTTGCAGGGGGGTTAGTTAGAAGAATAACCCCGACTCTTGGAGCAGTGAGACTCTGGTGGGCCCTACCAAAAGGACTGCAGTTAAGATGACTACCTGAGCCCTCTGACTTCATTCACAGCATGTCTGGAGCCAGGGTGGGAGGCAGAAGGAACTTGAAACCTCTGTTTGGGTCAGTAGGGAGGCTTCTGCATGAGGAGAGCACACAAGCAGGCCATTGGACCCGTGACAATCCAGAGCTGCTCAGACAGGGTTAGTTTCTGTTTGGAAGCTGGGAGAGAAACAACTCAGCTGAGAGAGTCCCTGCTAAACTCCCACTTCCCCCAAGGGGAATTCTTGCACTGCTGTGAGATCCAGCTACATGGACCAGGCCGTTCAGCACTGCCATAACCAGCATCCATGGAGAGAGCAAGCCCCAACCCAGCACCAGTTACTGAGCAACAGCTCAGACCTGCACAGACTTCCAGACCTGGCAATCCAGTAGGAGTCCTGAGAGGACCCTGCCCAACCCAGGGGCAAAGACCTTTAGTTCAAACCAAACAATGCCACAGCACTGCAGCAGTTCATCTCAGGATGTGAAACCTCAGTTTACCATCCGCCTAGGGATGTACCATAGGAATGTGCTAACGGGGGGTGCTGGGCTTTGGAGGCATTGTGAGTGTTAAGAAGCGGGAGGTTGGTTTGTTTATCAATGTTTATGAATTTTTATTTAACCACAATCCCTTCCTTTCTAGATCCTATTTTCCTGTTCTCAATAGTTACCGCTCTGTTATGCTCTTATTATTGGCAGGTAATTCCATTGTTGGAGATTGTTTTATGCACTATGCTTTACTCTCCCTTGCCATTTTCCCAAGAGATAGCACCCTTCATGTCTCGAACATAGTGAGGAGTCACCTTGTGCGGAGGCACCAGTTGCCAGAAGACGAACGCAGGACCTGACCCACATGAAGAGAGGAGAGAAGCCACTCTAAATATGGATGATAGCAAGCACCAGAGAGAGAAAGGAGAGAAGGCATAAGCCACGGCACAGGGGAGGGGCTACAGAAGGGGATCAGCTAAATGGAAAGGAAAGGGGAGGAAAAGGGGGACGAGGAGGACAGGGCTGGGGAGAAGAGGGAAAAAGAGGCAAATTTGGAATGAAGATGATATGAAGAGACTGCGAGGGAAGGCGACGGTTGGCACAAACAGCTAATCAGCACAGGGCAGAGACTGCCCAGCCAAAATTGTAAAAAGTTAACTGAATGTCAAGATGCTTTGGCTGCATCTGCTCCTACTGGCTGGAGTCTCATTACTTATTGTCTTTTACTTTAAAAAATATTCCCAGCCCAACTTCTGTGTTGTTCTGACAGACTCCTGCTCACGGGCAGCTATGGGGCAGAAGCAACCATGTTTCAAAATATAAAGAGTTTTTTAAAAATAGCACACAGAGTACAAAAATCTCTATTGCTGAGCTCCAAGCACCTCTTTCCTGACTCCCATTTTGATCCCCAGTAAGAACATTCATGTGAAGGCACGGGGGGTGAGGGGCGAAGAGAACCAGTCTCTCTTTGTTTAATCCACTGCAGCTGCCAACTAAACTGTTCTACTAACAATCTCCGGTATCATGCAGGGCCTTTCCTCTGAGGTTCTCAAAGCACTTTAGAGATGTTAGCTGATTAGACCTTACGATAATCCAGTGGGATAGGTAAGTACTGATGGGCTTGATTCTCATCCTAGGTTGCAAGCACTCGGCAGTGGACTGTGGAGACACATTGGCATAAATTGCCTGCTTCTGCCATTTCATCAGTGGGCCTGGAGCTGGCTAGCAGACACAAAAATGGAAAGAGTCTTCCCAGAGAGTGAACTAGACAAGGCAGGCAGAAGAGATGCTAATAAAGAACATCTTATGGGGAGCATGCATTGGAGGGGTTCTTATGGACTCCAAAATTTCAGATTCTCAGGCCTGTCCTCAGACCATAACTCATTCAGTTATATTAGTAAATACTTTTTAAGAGTTCTGGAATGGCTATAAATGCCCCTGGTTGAGGGCTTGTCAGCTTCTAACTAATGGCAGTTAGGAGGACATTTTCTGTGAGGGCATGTTAGCCCGTAACTGCCTATCACAAGGGTTCTTGCAACTTCCTCTGAAAATGGCCAGTCAGTGATAAGATACTGGACAAGCTGGACCTGTGGTTTGATCCAGTATGTCAGTTCCTATGTATCTGCATTCCCCACCACTATTCCATAACCCTGATCTGGTGTGAGCACTTTCAGTAGTGAGAGGATAGTCTTCTTCTGCATTCAGTCCTGCATTCAGTCTTTCTGAATCGCTTAGCCAATGTGAACTGAGGTGACAGTTTTTGTGCTGTTTGCACAAAACTGTGGCCTTGCTTACTAGGAATTGCCCTTATTTCATAAGGGCCACTGAACAGCTGTCAGATGTTAACCATATTTAGTCCACTATCATCCTGGGTGGGGTTGTAGGGGTCAATTTGAAATGACAGCTTCAGAGCGAGACCAAGCTTGGTTTTGCTCAGTGATGGTGTCAGCAGTATCACAGCTGGAACATTTGGATAATCTCGTCAAAAAGAAGCAAAGCAGAAAACCCCATTTTCCATGCTGGCTTGCTACCAGTTGCCTGGGCACCAGCAGTAAAAAATCTCTAGTGAAATGCTTTCTTGCAGCTCTAGTATAAATAGACATTTTTTGGTCTACCTCGAATTGAGCATCAAAACAGCAATAACTTGATAGGGTAACATCTATCAGAACTAATAAGCATTAATCTAGCATAGCAGAGACAACAACCAACTGAGTTGGCTGGAAGGGAAATGAACAAAGTCTAGTTACAGCACATTGAGACTATATGCAATTATAATGAATGATAAAACAGCTCACTGGAGAATGTGGATACAGGCGCAGTAACAATTCTAATAAATATCTGAAACAATGCCTTGATTATATTTGTGTTGTAAGGTGTCAGTGCAACTCAACTCCCTATACATCCCACTGAAAATACATTTCCTTCCCTGAATGTGCTTTCATTAACTCTCCAAAATGTTTCTGTTTTTAACAATCAGTTTATCTGAGGGGTTTGGTTTTCTTGCATGCGACATAGTTTTGGAATGGTAGATGATGCATCTGCTTTTACTCACTAATCACAGCCATGTACCTATAAGGTGCATATTTAAATTGTGTGGATGAATAATCGCTATGCTCACTGAGGGGTTTTCTTTTCTTTTCTTTTTATAGTTCTCTAGGCTATGCATCTATTTTCTCTTGACTTTAGAGCAATCAATATGCTGGCACAAAGGCTTTGAGATAATTCATAAGCAACAACCTGTAGCAATTTGCAGACTGATTTGGATCACCTAAATCATTCTGATGAAAACGTAGGGGAAGATTCAAAATGCCTCAAATTAAAAAAAACAAATCCTTCCGTGTTACAAAATCACTATGGGTCAAATCCAGAGTAACTCTGTTGACTTTAATGGAGATATTGCAGGTTTTCACCTGCGTTTCTGAGAGCAGAATTTAGCCCTATGTGGCAACTCTGCACAATTTCGTAAATTTCAAAGAGGCAGAGGAATGAACTACAGCTGCTAAGGTGGTTGTTTGGCTCGAATGAAGAGACACAAAGCCGCACACAGGCCCGTGTGTAACTTTTAGCGGTGCTCCTTAGCACTTGAACTTTTGGCAACAGTCTCGCCAAGATAAACAGATTCTCTCTGTGATGACACAGATTCCAGAGCTTGTGCACAGAGACATGAGAGAAAAATGTACCACAGCACTAAAGGGTCAGATGGTCCTACTGATATTTCTACACCTAGCATCTGAGGTTTATATAAACACTGGGCTATTACATACCACATGCTGGCATGCACCTGACGGAGGTGTTTTAAATCGAAATTGTTTTCTTCCTCATTACCTCGCCCTTTGCAAAGCATAAATTAATCGGTTGAGAGATTCCATTGACTAACATGAACTATAAAGAGAGAAGTGCTGCATCTCTGTGTTGGCTAAGGAACAATGACTCTTTGTGGAGGCCTTGACTTGCTAATATCTCTGGAGCTCACAACTCACTGTACAGTATTTATCGGGGGCAGAAGCAGGATTGCCCACACTCCTACTGTGGTTTAATCATACTAACTAGCCAATGGTCAGCCCAGGCATCTCACACTGGTGTAAACCAGTGAAGCAGAAGAGCTCAGAATCAAGCTCAATCTGGACAGGAATGACAGGCTGAGGGAAGATATCCTTATCAACCATAGTCACATAAGGAGCCATTAGGATTGCCAGGAATCTGGTTTTTGACCAGAACGCCCGGTCAAAAAGGGAACCTGGCGGTTCCAGTTGGAACTGCCAAACAAGCTGTTAAAAGTCCAGTCAGCAGCATAGCAGGGGCCCAGGACTAAGGCAAGCTCCCTACCTGCCCTGGCTCCATGTGGTTCCTGGAAATGGCCACCCTAGGTGCCTGGGCAGCCAAGGAGACTCCATGCACTGCCCGCGCCTGAGTGCCAACTCCACAGCACCCATTGGCTGAGAACTGTGACCCATGGGAGCTGGGGGGGCGGCGCCTGCTGGTGCAAGGGCAGCGCACTGAGTGTCATTGGTTTCCCATGTGCTTAGGGGCCTCAGGGAGCTGATGGCCTCTTCCTGGGAGATGTGGTTAGCACCGTTGGGACCCCACACCCCTCCAACACCCCAACCCCATACCCCAGCCCAGAGTCAACTCCTTCGCCCCAACCCCTCATCCCCAGCTCCACCCCAGAGCCTGCAACCCCAGCCAGACCCCTCACCTGCTCTCTCACCCCAACACACTGTCCTAGCCCTAAGCCCATTCCTGTATCCTAAAACCCTCATCCGTGGCCCTACCCCTGAGCCTGCACCCCCAGCCGGAGCCCTCAGTCCCCTGCAGCAAACCCCACTGCCCAAGGCTGGAGCCCCCTCCTGCACCTTAACCCCTCATCCCCAGCCGCATCCCAGAGCCCACACCCCCAGCCAAATCTCTCACCCCCCTCACACACCCCAACCCTCTGCCCTAGCCCTGAGCCCCCTCCTTCACCCAAAACCTCTCATCCCTGGCCCCACCCCAGAGCCCATACTCCCAGCAGAGCCCTCACCCCCGTGCCTCTGCATACCAACCCCCTGCTCCAGCCTGGTGAAAGTGACTGAGGGTGGGGGAGAGCGAGCAACAGAGGGAGGGGGGATGGAGCGAGCAGGGGGCAGGGCCTCAGAGAAGGGGCAGGGCAGGGAGTGGGGCAGAGGAGTTTGGTTTTGTGCAATTAGAAAGTTGTCAACTCTAGCAACCCTAGGCAAACCAGGTTCAAACACATGAACAAAGACATTTCATCATGTTTATTGTGATGTCCTGTCCCTTTAAATGTTTGAGTGGAACCACCTTCCTGGTGCAAAGCCTCACTTTTGTTGCAGCCAGAACAATGAGGTAAGCCCAGCAGACAGCTGTGTGTCCATCAGCTCCCTCTGTGTCGGTCTATCTCCTTCACAGCTGGCTCCAGAAATATAACTGTAAGCAGAGTCAGGATGAGTGCTACCCTGACATCTGATGGTAAATTGTAGGGAGTGTGGAAAGAATGTCAAGAATTTCAAAGGGTATGGAAAGATTTGCATTGGCATCCACCCCCGCACTTAGCATAAGCCCACAGCAGCTTGGGATGGTGATTTTAACAGCTCTGGGATCCCCAATTTCTTTGTTATTGGGGTAGGAGGAAAAAAAGTTTGTCACCCTGATTGTGTGAATGGGGAGCTGTGGGACTGCTTTGTGACAGAAATGACTCAACCTCAGTTGGGTGGAAATTGCTAGACAAGGGACATGGGTTCCAAAACCCACTGAATTGAGAGAGACTAGTAGTAGGTATCTATGTCTGGTAGTGCAGTCTCCTTGTGGAACCAGAAGCATGAGTTCTACTCTCTCTACTGTGGAATATCAGAGTTGTTTTTTTTGATTCCCTTAGGAATCTAGCTACAGGTTACTGAGCTGAACTCACTTTGGGCTAATGGTGCACTAGCACTGGGGCTCCCTTACTATGAGCTGAAATCACTAAAGAGCTGAAATTACTGAGCTAAGAGCACTGAGTACTGTGCTAACTAGTGGGGGGAGCCTGAAGCTATACTGTGAAACAGAGCAGTTGGGGGAGTGGAGCAGTTTGTGGGGACAGCTGGAGTGGATCACAGGACAGCTGGTGCAGTGGAGTGGCTGGCAGAGTGGAGTAGCTGTGGGACGGGTGGAGCGGCCCACAGAGCTAGCAGAGCTGAGCAGTTTGCAGGGACAACTGGAGCAGCTCATGGGGCAGCTGGTGGAGCAGAGCAGCTGGTGGAGCGGAGCAGTTTGTGAGGACGGCTGGAGGAGCAGATTGGAGCGGCTGGTAAAGCGTAGCAGTTTGTGGATAAGGCGGAAGCAGAACCCACGGAGAGGCAGGGCAGTTGGCCCTGGACCATGTAAGGTGCCCCTTTCACCCAGGCTGGGGGGAGGGACCTCTACAGATAGACTCTTGAATTCTGTGGTGGCATTGACCAGAGACTTTGGGGTGATTGGACTTTGGGGCGATTGGACTTAAGACCCTAAGGGGAAAAGGACCTTGCCAAATGTACTTGAAGGTGGGTTTTTGTTTATGGTTTGTGTTATAACTCTGTCTGTGGTGTTTCTCCAATGGGATGCCGCATTGATTCCTTCCTTTATTAAAAAGATTTTGCTACACTCTGACTCCATGCTCGCGAGAGGGGAAGTATTGCCTCCTAGAGGCGCCCAGGAGGGTGTGGTATGTAAGTGTCCCAGGTCACTGGGTGGGGGCTCGAGCCGGTTATGCTTTGTGTTACTGAAACGGAACCCCTGGATACTGAACCCGGCCCTTGTTGCTGCCAACTCAGAGGGGCAGAAGGGATACATAACATTTGATGAAAAGGAATTTATATCCAACGAGCGTCCAGTGCTCACACTGCCTGAACAACAAGAAGAAAAAGTAAGCAAATAATACCATAAAAAAGGGGACAGAAGCTCATCTGGAGGCACAGGGTGACTGACTGCTGTTTTGGCTCCTGAGATAGTGTGAACCAGCCAGCTAGAGAGCGAAAAGTAGGCAAATAAAAACAGCACAAAGGAATAGGCTGCTGCCCGGAGCATGTGCAAACCAAGAAGCAGTGAAGTGGAAGCAAGCAGCCATCTTGACTAACTTCATGCAAGCAAGGCAGGCAGAGAAACAGCCTTAGGCCTGGTCTACACTATGGTGTTAGATTGATATTTGCCATGTTAGGTCGAATTTATAATGTGCATGTCTACACTACCGAGCCCTTTCCGTCGACCTAAAGGGCTTGTAAAATTGACGCCTGTACGCCACCTTGGTAAGAGGAGTAGCGCTAGAGTCAACCTTCGCAGCTTGAATTAGGGGTAGTGTAGACACAACGCTGTGTAATTCAATGGGTTTGGCCTCTGGGAGGTGTCCCAGAGTGCTCCAATGTGATCACTCTGAACAGCATTTTCAACTCCATGGCACTTCAGCCATGTACACAGGAAAAGCCCTGGGAACTTTTAAATTTCATTTCCTGTTTGATCAGCGTGGAGAGCTCACCACCACAGCTGACAATCCCTGCCCAGGGCTGCAAACACGCTCCAGCACAAATCATATAGGAGACACTGGATCTGATTGCTGTGTGGGGACAAGAATCTGTGCAAGCAGAGCTCCGAACCAGCAGAAGAAATGCTAACATCTATGCCAAAATCGCACAGGGCATGGGGGACAAAGGCTACACCAGGGACACACAGCAGTGCCATGTGAAAATAAAGGTGCTCAGGCAAGCCTAGCGGAAGACAAGGGAGGTGAATAGTTGCTCTGGTTCTGAGCCACAGACATGCCGCTTCTATGAGCAGCTGTGTGCAATTATAGATGGGGCCCCCACCAGTACCCCAGCATCCTCCGTGGATACCTCCCAGGGGTGCCAGGTGGCCATGGGCAACAACGAGGAGGACATTGTTGATGAGGAAGAGGAGGAGAATGAGCAGCAGGCAAGCAGAGAATCCATTCTCCCCGACAGCCAGGACCTTTTCCTAACTCCGGAACCAATCCCCTCCCAGAACCTACTGCTGCGGGACTGTGATGGTGGGGAAAGCACATCTAGTGAGTGCACACTTGTAATCACACTACAGGGGTTAAATGTAATTGTGTTTAATGTTTAATTTGAGGTAAACAATTGGGATACAGTGGCAGCCAGTGCAGCCATGCAAAGGGTGCTCCCTGGAAAAGCCTGTTTATTGCCAAGAGTTTCTCTACTAAAAAATGTCCCCGGGTGCACCCTCACACCGCCTACCCTTTCTTGTGTGCTTACCATGCCTGCCTGCAAACCAAAATCTGCTGCCCAGTGCTCTGCCATGTGCTGTGCCTTACTGGTAGGCGCTTCTTTTAGAAGACAAAATGTGGCTGTGTACCTCAGGGAATGTTTTTACTGCTGTGAAGTGTTTCATTCATTGCAAGAGTTAACCTTGTGTTTTCAACAATGTATGTTTTTCCTTGCAGCTGCAACATTGTCTGTGTGTGCTTTCTCCACATCAGCACAAAGGCTGCTCCAGATTAGACGGCAAAAAAAGTGACCCAGGGAAGACATGTTCTGACAGGGCCCAGCTGAATGCATGGAAGGCTTACACTGTCGCAGAGCATGCACACTGACCAAAAGGGTGGGAAAGCATGCAGGGAACAAGATCATAACACGCAAGAGGAGATGTTGCAGCTTATGGGGGAGAAAACAGACACGTTGAGGTGTCTGTTCAGATGCAGGAAAGGCAGCTAGACCTTAGAGTCCCACTGCACCCAGTGATGAACCAGCTGCCCTCCTCACCAAGTTCCATAACCTCCTCTCCCAGACATCCTAGAATGTGAGGTGAGGAAGCTCTGGTGTCCCTTGAACTCAACTCCACGGGATGGTTCATGGAGCAGAAAGCTCTCATTCCCAAAACTTTGATTGCTAGACAGTGCAATTTTAGTAAGCTATGTGTCCTTGCCCTTCCCGCTCCATGTTATCAGGCCCTTAGACTCAGGTTATCTTTGCTATTCATTGCTGTCTCTGTTCACTGCTTGTTAGCATAATAAAAATGCATGGATTGAGGACAAGAGGCTCTTTATTCACAGTGCACACTGTGATTAGTGGGGGTTTAGTTTACAGAGCAGTACATGCAAAAAAGGGGGCAGTTTGGTAAGGAACAAGACACACAACTGTCACATCAGTGTTGGATCCTTCATGAAACTGGTTTTCAAAGCCTCTCGGAGACACAGTGCACCCCAATGTACTCTTCTTGTTGCCCTGGTGTCTGACTGCTCAAAATGGGCTGCAGGCAATCTGCCTCAACCGCCCTTGCCCCCCCCCCACCCCCGCCCGAAACATTTCCCCTTTACTTTCACAGATATTATGGAGTACACAGCAAGCAGCAACAACAATGGGAATATTGCTTTCACTTTGTGGGGAGGGATAGCTCAGGGCTGTGAGTTCAATCCTTGAAGGGGCCATCTAGGGATGTGGGGAAAAATCAGTACTTAGTCCTGCTAGTGGAGGCAGAGGGCTGGACTCAATGACCTTTTGAGGTCCCTTCCAGTCCTAGGAGATCGGTAATCTCCAATTTAAAAAAAAAAAAAATTGGAAAGACAGATGACCATGGGAATTTAAAGAATGTCTCTGTGGCCATTATATGTGCAAACTACATATGCTGAGAAGGATTGCTGGGCACCTCACATTATTTGCAGAAAGTGCCAGAAGGAAAGTGTAGCAATGTGAGAACTCACTGCCCACAGCACCTCCTTCTGGTCATCCAGGGAATTAGCTCTCCAGCTCCAGAGCACCCTCTGCTGGCTGATGTCCTGCTGACCCCTGTGTCCCTGGGGCCCCTTTACGTTGGGTGCTGCCCCCTGGCAGTACCCCTACTCTCTGAGTCTCCCCACCCTTTATCCCACCTTGCCTCAGTGGCTACTGCCAGCCATTATCTAGCCCCTGCTCACTGGAGCAGACTGCAGTCTAATCCACTCATCACTGGCAAGGAGGGTTTGGATCTGCTGCCTTTCCTAACCCTGGGCAGTACTTGTTTCCCAGGCTGGAGCTCCCTAGCTCCTCCGGCCTTCCCCCAGCCCTGCTCCACTCTAGGTATCCTCCTCAGCTCCCAGGCAGCTCAGTCCTTCTCTCTCCAGTAAGAGAGAGCCTCTGGCTCGCAGCCTTTTAAAGGGCCAGCTGTGGCCTGATTGGGACATAGCCTCAGTTGTGGGTGTTTCCCCAATTAGCCTACCTATTGGGTCCCCAGAGCAGCCTTTTCCCAGGGCTGCTTAACCCCTTCAGGGCCGGAGCAGGGTAACTGCCCTGCTACAGAAGGACACATCGCTGTGACCTGTCTCACAGTTCAAATCAGCAAAATAGAGTAACCATACATCCAAGAAGACACCCATGATGACTGAACCTGAGAAAGGATCGTTGTTGGGAATTCATAATGTGGAAGAAGACAAGATCTCTAGCGACACTGACCACGACTTAGCATTACATGTGTTATCACAAGCTGGAATCAGTGATGGCATCTGGGTTACACCCTTGAGCCAAGGTGTTCATACAAGAATGGAGCTTTATACCGGAGCTGCTGTTTCACAGATTTCTTCATTTACCTATTACCAGACTTTGTTACAAGTTCTCCTTGAAGAAACCTCCATGGTTTTGAAGATTTATACTGGAGAAAAGTTAGCCAGTTTGGTTTACCATTACAGTAGGAGAGTGATAATGGACCTCAATTCTGTTCTGAAGAATTACAGAGGTTCCCAGCTTCAAATGGAATGCAGCACAGAGAGTCAGCTCCTTACCATCTTGCTACAAATGGATGAGCAGAATTCTTTGTACAAGCACTTATGTATGCCTTAAAAGCTAACAAGTCTATTCTAAGTTAGCAGTAGTTAGGTGATTCCTTGCTTGTTTACAGGAACACACCACGTGCTACCACACAGGATCTTTGAACTCTTTTTTTGAAGTGAGCTTTGTGAACCTGTTGGGACCTGTTACATCTTGCTGTTGCCTTATATGTAGCTAAATCCCAGGCTATGCAAATTGATCAATGACATGAGTCTCGTAATAATTCTTATCAAGTCAGAGACTTAGTGGGGATTCACAACTATGGTTATGGAATGAAATGGGTACCTAGAGAACTTGTAAAATGCATGCGACCTCTTTTGTTTGTGGTAAAACTATCTGACAGTGTTTTCTGGGAACAACATATTGACCAGTTGTAGCCTCGACTAATATTGGAGTGCAGCGATGTTCCATTAGGTCTTTCTGTTCCTCCAATCAAATGTTCTTTAATTAAAATTCCTAATTTTTAACAACTTGGTGGAAGAAAGTTTGGTATAAGATCCAGTTGATTCCTTACCACTGACTATTCCTGTTGTTTAGGACAGTGCTGCACCACCATCACCATGTTTTCCCAAGAGAGTGTGAAAACCAGTTGTGTGCCTGAATTATAAATTATTTAGTTAGTTAGTGAGTTTAGTTAGTGAGTTGCTATTGCAGAGAAGAATACTCACTTGCAATTTAAGAGTCTACCCACAGCTCTTAGTTAGGTTATATGTTTGAAAAGCTTTTTTTATAGTAAGGTGGTAGAATGTGATGTCCTGTCCCTTTAAGGGTTGAGCACAACTGCCTTCCCAGTGAAAAGCTTCACTTTCATGTTAGTTTCAGTTTTGTAGCTAGAACAATAAAGCAAGCATACCAAACAGCTATATGTTCAATAGCTCCCTCTGTGTGTGTGTGTCTGTCTATCTAGCTCCTTCTCTGCTGGCTTCAGAAATATAACATTTATCTTCATGTGTGAAGTCAGGCAACAATCTTAATGAAGGTTGAGCACTAATAACCCTAGTCCATATGATGGGGCCAGATTGTACAGCCAAAGATCCATTCAGTGCTCGATGCACAGAGCTCCCCTCCTCTGTGTGGAAGGAGGGTTCTGATGCCTCTGTGGCCCTGTCCCAGAACCATGCTGAGTTCTGTTTGCATGGTCTGGGATCTACAACAGTGGGTCTCAAACTTTTGTACTCATGACCCCTTTCACATAGCAAGCCCCTTATATATATTTTTTATATTTAACACCATTACAAATGCTGGAGGCAAAGTGGGGTTTGGGGTGGAGAGACTGACAATTTGTGACCCCCCCATGTAATAACCTCGCAACCCTCTGAGGGGTCCTGACCCCCAGTTTGAGAACCCCTGGTCTACAAGATCGAAGAAGTGGAGCAGGGGAAGGAGGGTGCAGGTCAAAGGTGTGGGAGTTACGCATCTTTCCTCCACCTGTAGCCCCAGAGAATTCACATGGAAATGTTACCAAAACTCCAGGGTGGAAATTCCATCCCTACAGGTGACAGCTGCAGTAACGGAGCATCTCTGGCATCATGGAACAAGGGGAGCACTGGAGCTTCTGTGGGCTACACGGCCTGAGCATGGATGGTTATGGCCTCCCACAGATCCCCTTGGGAACCACCAAGCTTGGGGTTGGGCCCCGTGTCCTTTATCCCATTGAAGCAACGCCACATCAGCATGCTTCAGGAGAATCTAACTTCAATTTCCTCTTCAAAGTCCCCTCTATCGTTTTCTGTAGGAGGGGACAAATTGGCCAAAGAACCTCCAATTAATATATAACTTCCAAATATATAAACTCCAATTAATTGGTCAGCTGAGCAACAAAGAGAGCAAGCCTTAGGTGTCACTGTGTGCTGCAAAGTGAATTATACTGAATAAAAAAAGAATCAAGACAAGGCTGTTACAAGTTATCTTATTAAACCCAACCTTCTGAACCTTTCAGAGTATTGCATTTCCATTACCAAGCTGATGAATGATCTTAGAGGAAACTTCAGCTCCAAATTCGTTCTGTTAATACCTTTACTTTTAATTGTATATTGCAGCCCTGGGCAACTTTATATGAGAGTGGAGCCAGAATTAATGGCAAGTAATACAACTTCACTGTGCTTTCACACACTTTGGATTTTTACCACTTTATTACAATTTTAGCAATATCCATACATCTGAGACGAAGCCCAGCTACATTGTACAGCTGGGTATGTACCCTGTCTTTTACCTAGCTGTGGGACTGTATAAAAGGAGATAACAAGCAAGACATAGGTGGATTGTGCCTGTGGAAGATAATGAACTGAGTGGAACTGAGATGGTGATATATTGTATCCAGCAGGGTCGAATTTTCAACTGGGAGAAGGTGATGTCAGAGTCCAGATTAATGTATTAAACTGTATCAGTACGCTTAGCAGAATTTGATTTTTATTGTTTTATAATTTTGATGGAAAATATGTTTATTTTTAATCATTTTTTAAATGTTTATCTATTTAAATGTTCACAGTTGTTGGAAATTATGGGGGAGTGATACAATAATTATTTAATAGACCTTGAGATCCAAAAAAGTGAACATTTTATAACAGTTAAAACACAAATCATCAACATTATATGTCAAAACATACAAAGTAAATATCCTTAACTCAAATTCTAATAAGATCTCAAGCAGCATTTTTCTTACTTTACCTAGCTGTAAATTTCTATTATTATTGATGAACATTTTTTTCATTGGTTTGTACATGAATGGTGAAATTGACATTTACCAACATTTACCGATGAAAAACTAATCCCATGTTTCAGATATTTATCTTCTTAGGGAACAATGAGACACAGGTGAGAAGCCTTTGCAAGAGGATCCTACTGAGCATTTTATGTCTGGCTAGATTGCGACTTGGCCCATACAACCACTCAAAGGATTGAAAATTCCTCTTACCTCCTTGCAGGAGGTACTTGGAGCCTGGGACTGAGCAGGGAGGAGTGTGCCCATAGTGTGAGCTTGCTGACTTTCCTTCCTGAGCAGGTAGGCAGGAAAATGGGTGGAGCTCTGGCTCACCTTTCCCTCTTCTTGCTCTGGTACCCAAGATGTGGTCATTTGCTGATGGTATAGGCCAGCAGCAAGTTACCAACTCCTCATCCCAGAAGCAAAGAGGAAGCATAAGAGAGATGGTGATGTAGAGATGTGGTTCTGAGGCACAATGCTTCCTGTGTTCATGCAATTTACCCACCACTCTTTCCTCAAGGTTGCTCCTTAAGTCACTTGTCTAGTCCTCACTTATTTTTTTAGTGCTCTGTTCTGCTCTGTCTTCAAATGAAAACAAACAAGCAACATGGCCTTATGATCAAACCACCACCACTCTTAAATCCCGGTAATCTGTAGAGCTAATTGAGCTACTTATTTCAAATAACATTTGTTACAAATGTGGCTCTTTTCTGGTTAGCAAGCAGTTCACAAACTGATTGTGATTTCTGGGAAATGATTTGTGATTCCCAAGTGCTGGCCAAATAGTTAACATGAAGAATTCTCAGCATTTGGAGATTTGTCAGCTGTTTTGAATATACTGTTCATTGTTCACTAGTTGTGTTACGAGACTGGTCACCTAAGTCATGTGATATTGCTTCTCCTCCCTGACTGGATGACAAATTTTGTAAGCAGGAGAAAAACAAAATAACAGAACTGACAGTATAAAACAACCATTAATGTTAACATTGATGAAAATGTGGGCATTTGTGAACATTTTAACAAATACCTGTGCAGCCCTGAGAATACTTGTGAATAATAATACTCACAAACCCCAGTGAACTTGAATGTGGCCCTTTATTTATGAAAATATTCCTGAAACAGTTTTCTCACTAATCAACCAAGTGGAGATAGAAAAGCCAGTCCCTGACACAACCAAGTGGAGATATCACAATCCAGTCCCTGACACAGTCTGTATCTGTATCTCTGTAGTACCATGTTTTCTTGTTCTTATTCAATAGAAAGTCCTTATAAAGGAAAAATAAATTCAAAAATTGGAGATTTTCAAAATCAACAAGGGGATTTAGTCACTAATAATGCCCCTTAAAATGAATCAGAACTGTGTGTCTAAATCCCCTCTTCCATTTTTAAAATAATCACCCTAAATGTTTTTAATCTCTATAAAATTGCATGAATATTTCCAATAGCCCTGCTGAGAGTCTTGTCCTGGGAATTTTCATTCAACACTCTCTTCTATTTCTCCCACTTCGTCGTCCCTCTTGGCATTCCCTTGAGGTGCCAAGTGATGTGTTTTCTTAGATATAGGAGCTTCATATCACGTTAGCCCAAGTTTAGGGGTGATCAATTGATGTTGTAGAGAGACGTAAGGCCTTTCTGCAGCCCCACAATCAGATCCACTTCTCAGTTCATCGGTTAAAGGTCAGGCATGAGTTAGTGAGGAAAAACTCTATGACATGTTGGCGTGATAGCATGACTACAACTTATGCTTTGGCCTGGGGTTGGTGGTATGTCAACTGTGCAACTCTGTTCACAGAAGTGAAAGAGCAATAATGAGATTAACTGTTATGAAGTTAAAACTGTATCTAAAGTAGAGGTTGGTAAATCAGCATTGGCAATGAGTTTGTAGATTTTTGGTTTAAACTAGGGTATTCTGCTGCCACTGCTTCAACTAGGAAGGGCAGATAAAGACCTGTATGTGTGGAGTGAGGTTTTGTTGTTGCAATCAGGCCTCTGCAAAGCCATCCCATGTGAAACGGCCTGGATCATCCCTTCTGCAGAAAAACTCACAGCCTGTTTCAATGAGCCACTGGGCTCACCACCAAACCCCACGGATCTCTCAGGAGCTACACAGATCTCAGAGGGAATAGTAGGAGGCCAGGATGAAGTGTACAAAGTCCATGTGCCTCTGCTGTAATGCTGGGCCCCAACAGCTCTGGCCCCAGTCCCTTGCAGAGCAGTTTTGTTGAAGACATGCTGTCAGTATATTCCCCTAGCCACAGTGCTTCTGGAAGGGGGAACCCAGTCATGAAGGGAGTTCCATGTTAAAAACAAGACAGCCTCAGGTTGTGTTACTTCTTCCTGGTAAACTCCACTGGGCTGATAAGTCACCAATGTAAATCTGACCGTGACCTGTGACTCCTTCTGAGCGTCCCCAGTACCCTTCTGTCCACAGAGGCCTTTGCAGGGTCAGTGGCAAGGAGAAGTTTCTGTCATGGAGATAGCTTAGGGAGTGCTAGCAGTGAGCAGTCATTTTGTCCTCATGAATTCCTTGTGCCCTCTCCCAACAGGTGTACCCACACAAGGGCCTGTTGCAACCTGCCCCTCAGCAAATTATATCCATCCCTTCTCCTTTATCCACTCTTTTGTTAGCCCCTAAAAAACCTTCTAACAGGTGAGAAGCCTGATTCAGCCTTATCGAAGCTATGCTGCATTGTCCCTATCCCATCAAACTCATCTCTGCGCTTTCCAACTCTGCCTATAAAGATGTTATCAGCTGGTATCGAAACAAATGAAAAGATGAGTTCAGCCTGGCATTGAGTACTCTCCAGTCCTCAGATGTAGCAGGTGCTGTTAATAGAGTGTGAAAGCTCAAATAGGTCAAGCTTTAGTTCTTTCACAACTCTCAGGTGAACAGACGATCCGGTCCTTGTGTTTTATTGCAATTTAGCTTCTCAAGATGCTCCTCGTTCTTTATAACGAATATGACATGGCTTAGAGCAGTGGTTCTCACACTTATTTGATTGTGCCCCTCTTCTTTGTGTCTGTAGCTGTTTAGGCCCCACTCCCACCACATAAGTACATACGCCGATAAAAACAAATCAATATGCAACTCTCCCTAAATATGCAGAACACTAAGGCATTGATTCAAACACAGCCATTTAAGTACAGTAACATTAACATTAAGTGAGATGCTACTTACTGCTGTCACACTATTGGTACTAATGTGATGGGGGTGTATCTTTTTTTTTTTTTGAAGCTGAGAAATTCCACGAATTGCATGAATGAGCCAATCAGCCATTGTAATAAGAGCAAAACCAAAACTGGGACTGTGGTCAATGCTTACAATTAAACGTGCATACCGCGTCATAGCAAACGGATCAACATACAGATGGCAACGACTTTGTATAAGGTTATGCAAGCTTAACAGAAATCCATCAATATGCACAGTGCCATCTGAAGACCTGATATGTTGGGAGGAATCCGCTTTGCTAGTTACTCATTGCTATGGGTAAAATGTGTGCAGGAAGCTTTTCTTCCTTAAAGCTTTTCACGCACACACATGCACACACCCTCGAATATATTCCATGCCGGGCCCACCCGTCAGTTTGAGAACCTTTGGCTTAGAGTATAGGCAGTGGTTCCTACCAGGAGCTGTCACTTTATTCTGGCTTCATAACATATTTCTGATACTGCTTGTGACAAGATGTTCAGTTCCTCAGAAGTGTAAAGCCCTCTTGAGCCATGCAATGGGGTGTTGAGTTAGTCTCTTAATCCACCCTTTGCTCGGATGTTGGAGCCCTGCCTGGAAATACTGTTCTAGTCCTGCTGAGTCACAATGGACCCGTGGTGTGTTAACTCCACCCCAGGGAGTGGAGGTGGGTCTATGGGAAAGAGAATTAGGGCTGGGAACAGAGAAGTCCTAGAGGGAAACACTAGAAAGTGTCTAACTTTTGAGGAAAAGACAAGGGAGCCTTGACATGTTCTGTGCAAGAAGGGGTTAAAGATGCAGCCTGTTTACAGATCCAAAGCACCCCACCAGGATCCTCTTCTCACTAGGCCTGTGAACAGGACAGGGATACACATGGGCTGCTGGCAGGAGGTCTATGCACCAGCTGGAGCTACCTTGCAATCCATATTCAAGAGAGTGGGATGCCTGCAAAGGGAACCCCTGCAATGTGCCTCACTTCTCAGTGGGTTCAGAGAGCAGAGCCATCCTTTAGATGTTATAGAAAGGGAAGGAGAAGAAATAGAAACAGAAGGATGTTCTGGGAAATGACATCAGCTATACAGCTGAGGGGAGCTCTGCTGTAGGTAGTTTATTTTGTTGCAAGGATGCCAGTTGTGTAAAGCAGAATTTGGCTCTGCATCTGTAGGCAAAGGTAAAGTTTCATTGTTGCTTTGTTTTACATTTATATACCAGCAAAACTATAAAATCATTCTTACACGTGGGAAAAACTTTTCTTTCAAGAGACCAAAAAAGAGCTTCAATGTGTCTCTCTTCAGCCCTCTGCAGTACTTTATGCCTCGTATACCATGGAGGATTGTACTTCTACCAGTTTAAAATAAATGCCTCGATTCCTAAGAAATTCACCTTGGAAATGATATAGAAATTTAATAGAGTTCTGTTGAAATTACTCAGAAAACCTACAGCAGTAAATGGAGAACGTTATCCCTTTTACAGGATTTTTGAGTCACCCCGCACAATTCTATAGCATGGATATAATTTTTTTGTTAAATGTTATAGGATGGTACTTTACTTATGCTATCTTCAAGGATGTATATAAATAAATAAATAATGGAGATATCCTATCCCCTAGAACAGAAGGGTCATTGAGCCCAGCTCCCTAACTTCACTAGCAGGACCAATTTTGGCCTGATTTTGCCCCAGATCTCTAAGTGGCCCCCTCAAGGATTGAATTCACAACCCTGGGTTTAGCAGGCTAATGCTCAAACCACTGAGCTGTCCTGATGCTGAGCCATTGTTTATGGGAAAGTGGAGCTGCCCAGGGGTCTGTACAGAGGGGCCAGTGCTGTTCAACATATTCATAAATTACCTGGAAAAAGGAGTGAACAGTGAAGAGGCAAAACTTGCAGAAGATACAAAATTACTTGAGACAGTGAAGTCCAAAGCTAACAGCAAAGGGTTACAAAGAGATTTCACAAAACTGGGTGACTGGATGACAAAATGGCAGCTGAAATTCAGTGTTGATAAGTGCAAAGTAATGCACATGGCAAAATATAATCTCAGCTATACATACAAAATAATGGGGTCTAAATTTGCTGTTACCTGTCAAAAAAGAGATCTTGGAGTTATTGGGGATAGTTTTCTGAAAACATCTGCTCAGTGTGCAGCAGCAGTCAAAAAAGGGAACAGAATGTTAGGAACCATTAGGAGAAGGATAGATAAGACTGAGACTGTTCTGCTCAGAAATGAGATGACTGAGGGGAGATATGATAGAAGGCTATACAATCATGACTGGTGTGGAGAAAGTGAATAAGGATTTGTTATTTACTCCTTCACATAACACAAAGAACTAGGGGTCACCTGATGAAATTAATAGGCAGCAGGTTTAAAACAAACAAAAGGCAATACTTCTTCACACAATGCAGTCAAACTGTAGAACTCATTGCCATGGGGATCTTGCAAAGGTTAAAGTATAACTGGGTTCAAAAAGTAATTAAATAAGTTCAGGGAGAATGGGTCTAACAATTATTAGCCAATATGATCAGGGCTGCAACCCTAAGCTCTGGGTGTCCCTAAACATCCAACTGCCAGAAGCTGGGACAGGACAACAGGGGATGGATCACTCATAATTGTCGTGTTCTGTTCATTTCCTCTGAAGAATCTCACAGTGGCCACAGTCAGAAGATAGGATACTGGGCTGGATGAACCATTGGTCTGATGCAGTACGGCCATTCCAATGTTTGCGTGTATAAAGCTATTGCTAAAAGTCTTGTTGTTTATTTTTCCTCTCCTGCTTCCCTCTCTCCAGCTTGATGCCTTTAGAAATATTTACTCACCTAATTATCGTGACCAGACTGCTGCCCTCTAGGACATTCAGTCTATCAATAGTACTTAGGATAGTTCTAAGAACTGGCTATTGTGACAGATCATAGAACAAGGGCCTGATTTTTATCTTGCACTAGTGTAAATTAGGAGTGACTCCATTGATGATGGTGGAGTTTGTGATATCAGTAAAACCAGATAGGCTGTGTGAATAGTTCAGCTTCATTTTCTTCAAACCAGTCCTTTTTTGATGGTCTCTTTCCCAAAATGTAGCTAAAGCTGTGTCATAGATTGTTGTCCTTAAATCTTCCCAAAATTCCTCTCCCTTTTCTGGTAATGGCTTCCCATGCATGCTAAGTTCCAAAGCCTTCACAAACTCCTGGGATTTCCTTTGGTTTCTGGTGTTAATAGCATTGGTTTGGGGCTTGCTCCTAGGTTTTGCTCTATGTAGTTTCTTTGCTGTAATCTTCACTTTGCTAATAATCAAGGAGCGGTCAGTGTCACAACCAGCACTATGGAACATGTGAGCATTCTGCACTAAGGGTAGCTCTTTCCGCCTGACGATAACAAGGTTTAATGGTGCCAGTGGCCTGATCGTGGATGTCACTCCTCCCTCCCTCCCTCTCTCTCTCTCTCGGGGACAGAGCACAACACACACCACACCCAGGAGATGTGTGGGTTACACAAGCACTCCCACTTAACTCACAGCACTTCAATATGTTTATAGTGAAATCACGTATACATTTATTTAACAAAGAGATTCAAATAGTAGCTAGTAGAAGTACTGGAAACAACTGGTTACATATAAAATTAAGCCATAACACACATTCTAGAATCTAGACTTAATCAACAAGATACTCATATGTCTAATAAAGTATTTCTCACCCCAGATCCCTGCAGCACTTTACAGCCAGAATGGTGGTGACTCTTCTTTCATGATACATGCATGCCATCAGTTAGTCATGCAAAGGACCAATTCAGTGTGCCTTTATGCACTCCAAGATAAACCAGAACAACTCTTTTATTCTTATTCATAAATGGGACATCTCCTGCTGTTTGTTTCTTCCTAAAGATTTCTGCTGCTGTAGATTTCACAGTCTCTCAGTTTGCCCCTGGCTTAGTATACCAGTAGGCCTAAAGGGATAGAATACACACATGCCAGACAGGGAGCTAGGGGTCAACTAATCCTGCAAAAAAGGAACTTCCCTGAGGTATGTCACGTCCTGCTGATCTCCCTTAACTCCAAGACCTTAAAAACATAATTTTTAGTAAAGGTACATAACTTCTTAAATATTAGGCATACATACATTTTGCAATGATTATGATGACCAGTAGGCTACTGGCTCTTGGCAGAGGCCACACACGCCACTGTTTGGTGAACTATTAAGCAGATATCTGACATAGGGGATCCCTGTAAGACCTTATGCACCTCCTGTTCCCTCTGCCAGTTGGCACCAAAGGGTCACTGGGCCACACCCGTGCCAAGAGCAGAGTTCAGCTATTGCAAAGTATTATGAGATTTATCTCTTAGCATGAATTAACAAGAGTGAACAACTTCCTGGGAAAGCATAAGTACAGTTCACAGTGCTACAACTTAACATAACTACTCAACATTCATATATGATATGTGTACAATATTAATATCATGTGTATTATGCACATGATATTAATATTGTGCACATTATATATGTAGATATATATAATATTGTGCACATATATATAAATATATATATATACATATATATAATGTACATATATTATATTTTATATATAATGTGCATATATAGTAGCTAACATTTTGCAGAGGAAAATTAGAGCAGAATCTCTAGTCCCCCTCACTTCACTGGCCAAGGCGGAATATACACCTAGGAAATTAAAGAAGAGGTTACTATAAAGGATTAAAGTCAGATTCTGCAGTAATAAAACTGCTGATATTTTGATGAGGTACTAGTTATAGATGGTGACAATGTAAATGAGAAAGATTTCAAACAATTACAGGTGAGATTATAACTGTCTCATTGAAACATATTGTAAAAATCCTTTGTCATAAGAGCTGAGTTCTCAAAACTGCCTTAAAATTCTCTCAGAAAAAGGAAGTCCTCTTCCAAAGGGCTAAAGCTTGGCAGATCTGCTGTAACAAAACAATTCTGTCCTCAGCAGAATCAAAAATGAGAGATGAAAAAGGTTTATCAGGCCATCCAGCTCATCTCCCTGGTAATATAGGATTGTTTCCCTATGGTACGTTTGCCTAGTACTTTGTCTAGTCTTAAAGACCTAAGCGATGGGGCAGCTAACCATTATCCTTGGGATGCTATTCCAATGTCTAATATACCTCATTGTCAAATTTCCCCACAACTAGCTCCAGATCAGCTTGGGTTGAGCAATATATTTATTTGAGCCAAGAAATTAACATGTGCCATGATCAGGAAGGTGAACTCTCACGAAGAAAGCAGGTTCAGTTCTGTCAAGGATGTCCTCCAAGGAAAAGTCAATAAGGCAACACATGCCAATCTCTTCAACTCAACAGTACTGCTAGCAATGTTGTATGGCAGCGAAACATGGGTGCTGACGAAGACGGAGGAGCAAAAACTGTTTGTCACAGAGAGAGCGATGGAAAGAAGAACTGGGGGGATTTCAATCCATGACCGAGTCCCCAGTGACGTGATCAGACAACAGAGTGGAGTGCAGGATGTAGTTGTTGAAAGCAGTAGAGTGAAATCTGATGGGCCGGCTCACTGATAATTGATAGACTGCAGCTGTCACCGAGTGGTACCCACGGGAACTGAAACAACCGCTCGGCTGACCTCAAAAGAGTTGGGAAGATTTCATCATGAAAAGGCATGGCTGCCCATGGAGAAGGAAGGCCAGGATAAGAGAAGAATGGAAGACATGTTGTGATTGGGGCATCTATATGAGGGCTGAAGGACCGATTGATCAAAGTGATCAAGGTGAAGCTCCAGAGTTCTTTTTGCTCTTGCCTGGGTTTATGCCTGGTCCTTCTTTCCATGAAGCCAATGAACAACTGCCCTTTGACAAGCAGAATCAGCCACCTGAGGCCACATCTTTACACATTAGTCAACAGTTACTCCCATGAGTAGTCCCATTGATGTCAATGGGAGTAACTGTTGACCAGTGTGAGTAAGGAACTGCCACAATCTGGCCCTTGACAAACGCAGTGGGCTCAATTAACCTCGATGTTTACATTTGTCAGTAGCCAAATTTACAGTGGTACTTCCTATGTTAAGTACAGACAAAGCTAACTAACTACCACCACAGCATGTGTAGGCATACATGAGGAGCTTTCATCTAGCTCAAGTAATAATAGCAGTGAAGCCCTGGGAGCATGGGCACTGGCTTCTTGAGTATGTAGCCAGGCTGCCATGGCTACACTGCTATTGTTGCTCAAGCTAGCACTGATATAGCTAGATCAAAACTAGCTTGGGTATGTCCACACGTGCTGCAGCCATATGTCCTGATTGCTGCAGTGTGGACATAGCCCTAGCGGCGCCCATGGTGTCATTTCCTGTTCCAAAAAGCAAAGTATACATGTTAACCTGTTGCACTTGAAAACAATTTTGCAAGAACAATTTTCATTCCAAGTGAGTTGACCAGTGTGTAGCACAGGAACGTGACCCCTATTAGTGCAACCCAGATGATACAAAGCAAAAAAAGTCATTGAGAACGCTCAGCATATTTTGCAGTTCAAGTGAATTCAATTCTCCATTTAATTAAATCTCTTTGGTGCCGTGTTGTTTTCCTGCTATGCCGGAGGCCTGTATAATCTTTTTCACAGTACACAAACTCACACAATCATGCATCCTTTAGCACGTCATTTGCAGGAATGTTTTACCTCTTGCAGAATAATAGAGTTTGATGTAGCTTGTTACTGTTTAAAAATATTTTTTTCCCCTAGGGTTTAATACAGACTGCAAAGCAAGGAACAGCACTGAGTGATTTTTATTTCCTTTAGTTCTAGTAGAGTTAAATAAGAAAGAAAATACAGTGAATTATTTAGGACCCACCAGTGAATTGATGTGAAAGATATCCCCTCTAGGCTCTGAGTTTCCCCATCAGCCCTTAAAGGGCTGGACTGTGGCTTGGGCAACAAGCCCCCGAGGATAGTAAGGAAAACCCTATTACACCACTGCAATGGCTCCTGAGACCTTGGGTCTGGGTGCATAGGAGTAATTGGGGGTTACGCATTTGCTTCTTCCTTCCTTGTGCTTAGGCAGAGACTGGATAAGGACGAAGCACAGGAATTGCCATACTGGTCCATCTAGTCCAGTATTTGGACTCAAACAGCATGGGAAAGATCCAAGAAACCCTTCATTTGGCAGTTAAGGAATAACCTGCCCCAGGGAACATTTCTTCTTTACCTTTACCTAGTTAGCGGTTAGGGATGAGGGTTGAGGGTTTATTTTGCTTGGAAAACTCTTGGTTATATTTTAATCCTCAATGTTATAACTCCTGCTATCCTTGTTATCCATGTGCCCCAGAGCCTTGAACTCTCACATGCACCTGTGGGGCATTACTTTGGAGATCATAGAAGCCAGCAGCAAATTCCTATCTCCATGAAGAAAAGGGGACCCAGGAAGGAGTTGTTGTGACCACAACTTCTTCCCTGGGATGCTCCTGGCATGAAGAAGCTACATGGCATCATTTACTATGGACTGTGTCCTAGAGACACCATCTAGTCCCAGTTCTGCCTTTGCCTCCCTAACCTAATCCACATAATGAGAATAAATGCACATTGGCAAAGATTTCGGGAGAACATCAACACTATTTCACTAAAAGTAAAGGGACAAATTTATCTCTGGCCCACCCCACTGATAAATTTGAATGAAAATTTTACACACACACACACACACACACACACAGAGCGTGTTAATGGGGGTGCTTTCTTTTCAGTTCTGAAATTGAGCCAAGCCCTGAAACCTGTCAGTTCTGCCATACAAAATATAACACATAACAACAATTTTTTCCTACACCTGCTGTCTACAGGGCAAATCCCCTGCACTCATGTCCCCTCTTTCCCCTTTGTTGATGGTATGTAGACCAAGCGGAGTTGAGGGAACCATATCTGTAATAATGGATATGAATTTGCTTCCAGATAACTAAAGGGAAAACTCAGTTGTCTATGTTTTCAGACAGCTGGGGCTTTGGCAATGCAAATTGATAGAATTACTACTTTGGTATGGAACTGCATTTCAACTGGATTTTTCCAGTATTGCAAGTTATTTTCAAGTATATTTTGTCTGTGCAACGTATGCAGGTTTGATCCTGCAGTCGGTTGGGGTATAATTGTCCCAGGGATTGCCCAGGAATTACAAGGCTCTCTGCACCATACCAGAGAGACTGAGAGATCTGTGATTGGAGAGGATGAGGACTCTGTTAGCCTATGATAAGATGGGTCAGTGCACACTTAAGAGAAGGTGTAATTCCCATGCAGCACATTTGAAAGAGGTGCAGGAGTGCTGGTGTGCTAAGCCAGTTCTGGCCACCGTTGTGTAACTATCGGGCAAAGCACTAGCAGAGGGGAGAAGGGCGAAGATGAGGGAGAGGCACGTTACTCGGGACTAAGGGAAATGCACAAAATATGTCAATTGAACCTATCCCAGGCTCTCCCCATATGTGAGATACAAAGACATACTAAGGGTGTGTATGGCTGAAGAGGAGGACTGCAATAAAGGTGTGACACACAGGACTGCAGATAAGAGAGAGGTCTTTATTTCCTGATACCAGCCACATGATATGAGTTGGGGTTACATTCCTGTCACTTAATTGATACCCATTTACTCTGGTAGCACTGTTATATCCCCCTTTTTTAATTTAAAAATCAAATGCAATTAACATATTGACCTCAATCCACCAGCTCAGACTAACACCTTAAAAACTGATCAAATAAACAAATAGAGAATTTCAACATGACATCTAGCCCTTGAGTGCCCACAAGTAAACAGAACAGCAGATTGTGGATTCTTATCGGGAAGAACTAGTTCCAAAAACCAGAGAGCCAAACAGCTGTGATTTGGAAAATCACTACCAGAGCTCCTATAGCACATATGAAAACGTATTTCATCACTGCACAGGAGACAAAAGCAAAGGATGACAAATAACTCTAATCCTGGCAAAGAAATGAGGCAAGTCAAAACAGCTACAAAATTCTAAACTGAGAAACAAGGCCTCAGAGGCTGAATGTAGCAAGATGGTCACTGATGAGCCCAGGGTGCAGGGCTTGACTGTAACCTTGCAGTCCTTGTCCAGGGCAGTGCACAGCTGGGCTACCACAGGGCCAGGTCAGGAGCCAGACCATGACCTTGAAAGTCCCAGCCAAGCAGTAGCATTAGTACTGTTTACAAAGTGGGTGAGGTATGTGAAGGGGTGTTAACCCCACACTAGCCTGGCAAGGGTTAATGTGACCCAGGAAGAGTCCCAATAGGCCACATCAGAGGGGGAGTTTTGCTTGATAGGCAACCCTGACTGAGAATGGAGCCCAGCTGAACAGGAGCAGAAGCAGGCAGGGCTCATATAAGGCCAGGAAAGGGGCCAGAAGGGGCTGCAGTGTGGAAGTTTCCAGTCACACTCTGGCATTAGAGCGGGAAAGGAGGAATCCCAAGGAGAGAGTAGAAGCTCTGGGATCCTGGCAGGACCGGCGCTAGGGGTTTTAGCGCCCTAGGCGCATGGCAATTTCGCTGCCCCGCGCGCTGGTCCCATGACGGTCAGCTTCTCCCGCAGCTCCACCGGAGCTGCCACAGTCGTGCCTGCAGGAGGTCCACCGGAGCCGCGCGAGCAGCCGACTGTCCGCAGCCACAACTGCGGCAGCTCCACCGGAGCCACCTGCCACCCCCTTTGGCAAAATGCCGCCCACCAATAATCCTGGCACCCTAGGCGATTGCCTAGGCCACCTAAATGCAAGTGCCGGCCCTGGATCCTGGCTCTGAAGACAGGGTTTACTCATAAGACTAGTGGTTAAGGGAGCTTGATAGAGATTGAATAGAAAAAGGCTCAGGGAAATGGCAGCAAGCTTTGGGATGGTGCAGACCTTGGCCACTGATTAGACAATTGAATAGTGGGTGGGCACAGGCTCCCCTATTAGCCACTGGGAAAGTGGCATTGTTTGGGCTGTGGAGCAGAAGACTGCCTGAGACAGTTCGTATGGAGAGACTTTGATACCCAGAAGGGGGAAATCACACAGTGAGCTGGCCAGATGGCCAAGCCACGAAAAGGGAGCACCGCAAGCCGTGAAGAGGGAGCATCCTGACTCACAAAGAAGAAGAACTGCAACTCCTGGAATGAGCAAGGGGCCGCAGCACAGGGAAAAACAGAAGGGGCATCAGACTGGGGAGAGCACTTCCTCAGCCACAGCCACAAGGGGGTGCCCCAATAGTGAGTCGAGAACCTCATCACAAGGTAATATCTTTTATTGGACCAACTTCTGTTGGTGAAAGAGACAAGCTTTCGCACTTACATGGAGCTCGGCTTCAAGTTATTCCTTGTTAGTTAAATAAATAAAGGATACAACTCATATTACAGGTACATTAACAACACTGTATTTATAGTCTGGGTCTTGTTTTTGACATATACAATCATCATTACTTTAGATAAGTAGATTATGAAGTGTATCCTAAATATGTTGTCCTAAAACCTGCCTTTGTCACTGATATCACAGCAACCATGTACAACACTGTGTGGGTGGTTTTCTTCCAGTTTTGCCGGATGCTGCAGTGCTCTCTGAGTCTTGCAAGGTGGTAAGAGCTCTTTATGTAGCTTTGATTCCCTCCCCTGCCCCCACTTTTGCTGTCCCTGACATGATCAGGGCCGGCTCCAGGCCCCAGCGCACCAAGCGCGTGCTTGGGGCGACATGACACGGGGGGCGCTCTGCCGGTTCCCAGGAGGGCGGCAGGCGACTCCGATGGACCACCTGCAGGCGTCCCTGTGGAGGGTCCGCTGGTCCCGTGGCTCTGGTGGAGCATCCGCAGGCACGCCTGCGGGAGGTCCACTGGAGCCACGGGACCGGCGAGAGGCAGAGCGCCCCCCCCCCGTGGCGTGCCGCCATGCTTGGGGTGGCGAAATGGCTAGAGCCGGCAGTGGACATGATCCCACATTATCTCTGATAACTCCCCTCCTAGTCTGTGCCCTGAGACCGCACACACTTCCTCTGCTGGGCAGTCAACACTGAGTCTCGCTTTGGCTGTTCATTTGACTTAGTTCAAATCAATACATTGACAAACTTGTTTCCAGGTAGGTCTGTTGCTCTCTAGGTTGGCAACACACTCCATTTTCAGATTTATTTTTAATGCAATTTCCTCCTCTCAACTTTTTTTGTGAAACTTAGGACAATCAGTGCCTAACTCTGCAAATATGTAAATTATTCACCAGCCCTGAATGAAGTTACCGGGCCAGATCCTCAGCTGTAAGTCAACAAGGGGCCACTGACATGCAAACTCATAGTGTTTTGGCAGCAAGTTCTGAGCTGGATTTTTTTTTTTTTTCCCAGTGAGTGCTTCTCCAAATCAGCATGTTCAATATACATTTTAATAAAGAACCTACTGTGAATGGCTCCCATGTCTCCTTAGCGCTGGATATGCAGGGCAATGCCTCCATTCATGATTTTTGTCCTGTGAATCATTGCATTTTTATGGGCTTTTTATTAAAATGTTGTAAAGTGTTTACTGTTTATTGCTGGGAAGCACTGGGGACGCTTACATTGTGAAAGGCACTATCTGGACAGAGCTTGTGGTGCTGATGTTTGCCGCGGATTCATTATGTTTGACTCCATTCCTAGAGTTCACTGGGGCTCCTCACAGGCACAGGGGTTTGCTCCATGGAACAGCTTTCAGAAGTGATGCCTTTCTAACTGCTGGGAGAGGAAGAATGGTCCAGTGGTTAGGTTGCTACCCTGGGGGATCTAGGTTCCATTCCCTGCTCTCACACAGACTTCCTGCATGACCTTGGGCATGTCCCTTAGTCTGTCTATGCCTTGGTTCCCCATCTGTAAAATGGGGGTAATAGCATTGCCTAATCTCACACAGTGCTGAGAGTAAGACTGGGTGACATTTTTCAGCCTTTTTATGTGAAAAATACAGATTCAGTGACACTAAAATCTTTCATACATTTTTGTTAGTTTCACCCAGTTGTTCGTTTGGGAGTGGGGAAGGTGGAAGGTCAACAACCCCCTCCCCAAACATTCCAAAATATTAAACATGTTTCATTTGACATTTTCAAAATTAACTGTTTTGATTTTTTTTTAAAATGTCTTTTTGGTTCAAAATGTCCTTTGATTTTATTTAAATATAGTTAAAACACGTAAAAAGGGTCCAAATAGAAACAAAACAGTAGAGTTTTGTCGAAAAGAAGGGTTTTTTTTAGCCTGAAACAATTTTTTCCATCCATTTGTAATTGCCAACACAGCAAAGAATCCGTTAGTCATCCAGCTGTAGCTCTGAGGACTAATATGTTAAAGATTGTGAAGCACTGAACTACTACAGTAATGGGGCCATAAGTACCTTAGATTGCCATCTGATCAGTGCAGGGGTATACAGATTATACTTTCAGAGGACGGATGGTCTAATGGTTAAAGCATACAACTGGAAGTCAGTAGATACCAAGTGCATTCCCAGTGCCTCTGTGTTCTTCCTGCATGGCCTAAATGACTTGCTCAGGGTCAAATCAGATGTCTGAAAATAGGCATCTAAATTCACCTGAGGAAAAAATCCCAGAGATCTTTCCATGCACTCTGAGAAATATTTCTAAGAAAAAATGAATATGAATAAAGCCCTTCCAGGATTTTACTGAACCCTCATCACATAGATTCTTCCCATATGTTTCAGCAAATATATCCCTAGATCAGTGGTTCTTGACCAGAGGTCTGGGGCCCCTTGGGGGGCCATGAGTAGGTTTCAGGAGGGCCACCAAGCACGGCCAGCGTTAGACTCCCTGGGACCCACGGTAGAAAGCCGAAGTCACACTGCATGGATCTGAAGCCTGGGGCCCTGAGGCCTACCACCCAGGGCTGATGCTGAAACCTGAGCAATGTAGCTTTGTAAGGACCCCTGTGGCATGGGGCCCCAAGCAATTGCCTGGCTTGCTACTCCTTGATGCCAGCCCTGGCTTTTATATGCAGAAAACCAGTTGTTGTGGCACAGGTGGGCCATGGAGTTCTTATAGCATGTTGGGAGGGCCTCAGAAAGAAAAAGTTTGAGAACCTGTGCCCTAGATCCATCCATTTCAGCTCGATAACTTGGTGTGATATTACCACTAAAACACAAATTCCCTTAAAAGTGCTTTTGATTCCTTGAACTGTCATTTTCCGCTGCTTAACATTGCTGATTCCCCTACCACGCTCCACTTTGAACTAGCACATCTAACTATAATCAGTAGCCATCTTTCTCCTTTTTATTGGCAACATATTTTCCTGTTAATTGTGTATGTTCCATTTTCAAGAACGGCATCTGACTTTTCTTATGTAGCTCAGTGAGAAATATTTCTGTATCCTGGGCAATTTCTGTGATATGTTTACGCCTTGCTGGTTACTGTAAAAATGCAAGATGTATTATGTACTGCTGAAAATCCGGCCGGCACTTTGCAATTTTTAATATTGTGCCTTATCGTATAGTTAAAATAAATGTACCAGATACCAGCTTTATTACTCCTATTAGGCAATCTAATGGCTTAATGATCAGGAGCTCTACCAGCAGGATGTTAAAGGGAAAGTACCACTTCTCAGCCCAATCCAGCCCCAACACTGAGCAACACGTAAAGATTCTTCAGAGCAGCCAAAATGTACAAAGCTGAACTAGGGGCTGAATGAAGGCTCATGGGTCAGTTTCTGACAGACAGCATCTAAGAAGTGAGTAGCAGCAACAGGGAAGGGAGAAGAGGCCTCCCACTACATTCACTTTCCACTTCCACTTTTCACTAAAAATCCTACAGCCAGGGGCAGAGGATGCTTCCTAACAGTGGGGGTGAGCATTGTGAGTTTCAAAGCATTGTTTTAAGGAAAAATGAAATGTAAACTACACTTGCCCTGATCCTGTACACACTTGCTTAACCTTCATTTGCCCCCATTGACTTGCCATACGTGTTTGGAAGAATGGGGCAGGAGAAACTGTGACAACACTGATTGTCCAAGGCTGCATTCATATTGTCTGGCTGGGCTTTGAACTAACTGCCAACTATGCACAGCTGAGATCCCAGCAGAGATATACACACCCAGTCCCTTTCCTGTTATGTTCAGTGCATGAGGAAGATGTGGGGAGGGAATGTGGAACAAAGATAAGGCACCCAGTAAGGATATCTTGATTTTAGTCAGGCTTTTGACACAGTCCTACATGACATTCGTATAAGCAAACTAAGGAAATATGGTCTAGATGAACTTACAGTTGGGAGTAAAACTGGTTGAAAGACCATTCTCAAAGAATAATTATCAATAGTTCGCTGTCAAACTTTGGTGATGTAACTAGTAGAGTCCTGCAATGGATCAGTGGTGAGTCGGTTACTAGTCAATATTTTCATAAATGACTTGGAAAATAGAGTGAAGCGTATGCTTATAAAATTTGCATATGATATAACCAAGCTGGGAGGGGTTGCAAGCACTTCGGAGGACACGATTAGAATTCATAATGACCTTGACAAATTGTAGAATTGACAAGATGAAATTCAGTAAAGACAACTGCAAAGTACTTCACTTAGGAAGGAAAAATCAGACACACAACTTCAAAAGGGGGAATAACCTCTAGGCAGTAATACTGCTGACAAGGATCTGGGGTTGTAGTGCATCACAAACTGAATATGAGCCAACATTGTGAAACAGATGCACAAAAGGCTAATATAATTCAGAGGTAATCATTCGGTATAAACAGGAGTGTGGTATACTCACTTGTGATGTTTCAGCTGGAGTATTGTCCAGTTTTGTCACCAGACTTTGAGTAAGAAGAGGACAAATTGGAGCCAGTCCAGAGGAGAGCCACAAAAATGATAAAAGGTTTAGGAAATCTGACTATGGGGAAAAGTTAACAAAACCAGGCATCTTTAGTTTTGAGCAAACAGGACCTGAGCAGGGACCTGATAACAGTCTTCAAATATGTTAATGGCTGTTGTAAAAAGGACAGTTACTAACTATTCTCCATGTCCACTGAAGGTAGGACAAGAAGTAATTGGCTTACTCTATGGCAAGGGAGACTTAGGTTAGATATAAGGAAAAACTTTCTAACTCTAAGGGAAGTTAAGCTTTGGAATAGGCTTCCAAGGGAGGTTGTGACCTCTCCTTCATTACAGGTTTTTAAGCATAGGTTGGACAAACACCTGTCAGGGATGATCTAGGTTTACCTGGTCATGTCTCAGCACAGAAGGATGGACGAGCTGACATCTTGAGGTCCCTTCCAGACCTACCTTTCTCGGATTCTACGGGAGGGAAAGGGTATTTATGGACTTCATTAGGTACTGTGCATTCTCAGCAACTCTGAAAATCAGGCCATCATGCAGGGGCTTGATCCAAACCCCATTGAAGTCAATGGAAAGATTCCCATTTGGACTCCTATCAGTGCTATCGGCCAAAAGTTGACATAAATGGCTAATTTTAGGCAGCCATTTGGCCCATAGCAGGGGTCGGCAACCTTTCAGAAGTAGTGTGCCAAGTCTTCATTTATTCACTGTGATTTAAGGTTTTCTGTGACAGTAATACATTTTAAAGTTTTTAGGTCTCTTTCTATAAGTCTATAATATATAACTAAACTATTGTATGTAAAGTAAATAAGGTTTTAAAAATGTTTAAGAAGTTTCATTTAAAATTAAATTAAAATGCAGAGCCCCCCCAGACCCGGGCAGTGTGAGTGCCACTGAAAATCAGCACACGTGCCATAGGTTGCCTATCCCTGGCCTATAGCCTTGGTTAGGAAGAATAATCAGACTTCCAGTGACTGGCTGGGACTCCGGCTAAACGGTTTTGGTGCTGAAATTCAAGGGATTCCTATGCTGCAAGATTTTTAATGTCACTTCACTCACATTTGTAGGTAAGATTTTAGGCTTTTTGTGGTTGTTCAGCCCAGCTGCACTCATACCGCACTCTTTCATTCTGTTTAACTTTTATTTCATATTTTCTCTCTTCAGTTTCCTGAAATCACTTTTGAATTATCTAAAAAAAAAAACCCCAAAGTTGGATTTAATGATCATCAGTGAGGATGAGCGTTGGGTGTCTTGGAAACAGGGATCAGGAACTCTGACTTCACAGGTGGAGGAATCGGGATAAAGGTAACAGACAGAATACTTGGGCCTACAGCAAGGGAACTGCAAGACCCCTGCCTTGTAACTACTGCAGGGACAAGAGCAGTAGTCAGCAAGCCATGGAAGGAATAATACGACATGTTGGGTACTAGACTAGCTTGCATAGTACTATTAACTATCATTACGCATTACTAAAATCAAGGTTATATAGATGTAGGCTTTGAACCAGACCAGAGTCTAGATAAACCCTGCCAAAATGTCTAATTGCTATTCATCTGGAAAAAAGTCGCCTGGCAGTATGGAACCTAAAGTAACGTGTTCTAGGCTCCTCAGAGAGTGTGAATGTTGGGAATACAGGCCACTGTCCTCCTGATCTCCGAAGTGCTAGGCAGGAACAGAAAAAATCTCCCCAAGCACCAGTGTCTGTGGTGGTGTTAGCAGAGAAGCATCATCCATTGTCCCAGTGTGGAGGATGATCAACAGGTGCCATGGGGACAGGAACTGTCAGATTTAGTGGATAAACAGAAATAGTATGAAGATGAAGCAAACCAAGCAAGAGAAGAAAGAAAATATTTTTAGGGTAAACCTGCTGATTGGAGGGGTAGGGCACAAAGACATAAAAGAGACACAGTACCTATGGGAAAAAAGCTCTTTCCTAAGGCCTGCTGGAAAATACAGCCCAGTCACACAGCATCTGAGAGCAGACAGAGCATCTCACTTCTAGGGACTCAACATACCAAATCAATAAGCAGTGTAGTTCATTACAGTCACACCCAAGCTCTTTTCTGCCCCTTAAGCAGAAGAACCTCAAAGGTCACCCCTCAGATTGTGCTACCTTCTTCATAGCTACTCAGGAAAAACAAAAAGCAACTGCCACAGAACAGTGTATTTTACCATTTTCATACTCAGAAATAAACACTGCAGCATTTTAACACAATTAGCAAAACTAAACTTTTATAACTTCCCTACATCAATCACCCAGAATAAAAAGGATCCCTGAAAAGATAGTCTTAACTAGCACCCTGCCAGTCACAGACCATTCTGGCAGATTGCCCTCTAACTGGTGGTTGCTACAATTTGGCCTTCACAAGAGAGAGCACTACGAGAAGCCCAATATAAGCAGAACCTGGCTCTCAACTCTGCCCTCCACGGACCCCTTCCCTAGGCTGCCTATCAAAGCAAAGATGCTCAAAGTAGCCATCCCCTTTCATTTGCTTATACTTAAGACACAGACAGGCCACTCCACCAATCTTCTCCCCGCTCCCTTCTCCGCAGTGCCTAAAACAATAATCCTCCAGCTGGCCAAGCCAAGAGCTCTTTAGAAATGACACCCTATGCAGTTTTGGACACCCACATCATGTCTCTTTGGCACCAGTAATCAGAATGGAGGAAGTCAGCAATGGGGAGCCAGGCTCTGCAATGAGTGGTGTTTCCTGAACTTCAAGGATAGTATCACCATTCTCCAGAGAGCAAGAACTCCCAAGTTTTCTGGAAACTACTCCAGAAACTTTAACTGAAAAACAAGTATTTGTAGCCAGACTTTCCTTTGAAGCAAACCAGAATCTAGATCAGGGGTAAAGAACCTACAGTCTTTAGGCTGCATCCAGTCTGCTGTTTTATTTCTTCCAGCCTGCAGCAAGTCTCCACACTGGGGGTCAATAGCATCTAGCCTTGGTCCACCCTGCACCCACGCAGAGCTGGAGTCTCAAGCACTGGCTCACCAGCATGTCCCTGCAGCCCCTAGATGGAGGGATGATCAGGGAAGCTCCCTCCCACACCTCTAACCATCATCAATAGTTTGCTGTCAAACTTTGGTGATGTAATTAGTGGAGTCCTGCAATGGATCAGTTGTGGGTCTCTTACTAGTCAATAATGTTTTTTATAAATGACTTGGATAATAGAGTAGAGAGTGTGCTTATAAAATTTTCACATTACACCAAGCGGGGAGGCATTCCAAGCACTAACTGGAGCCCCCTCCTGCATCAGAAACCCCTCAACCAAAGCCCCACCCCAGAGCCCACATCCCCAGCTGGGGCCTTCAGATCGTCCCACACTCCAATCACATACCCCAGCCCGGAGCCACATTCTCACTCCCAGAACACCTCATTTCTGGCCTCACTCAAGAGCCTAGGGGAAGCCCCAAGTCTCCTCCCTACCCCTGACCCTGCGGGGCCGTGTATGGCTCCAATTGATCTTTTCTGTGGGACACTGGCCCCTGATAGAAAAAAGGTTCCCAAACCCATGTCAAGATAAACCCTGTCAAAATATATAATCGCTATTGAACTGGAAGAAACTCGCTTGTGTGTAACCTCGAGTTCTAATGTTTTCTACGTTCCTCACAGAGCGTGAATAATGGGAATACTGGCCACTGTCCTCCTGTTATCCAAAATGTCGGGGGGAACATACAAAATCTTCCCAATCATTAGTGGCTCTAGTGCGGTTACCAGGGAAGCATCATCCATTCATCCCAGTGTACAGAACAATCAATAGGTATCATGGGGTCAGACTTAGAGGTTGAACAAAAATAGCTGTAAAGATGAAGAATAACAAGCAAGAGAAGAAAGAATCTTTTAATGGTAAACAATTGGACTGCACAGCTTAGGAACAAAAATGTAACAGACACAAAACACATGCAAATATAGCCATTCTTCAAAGCCTGCCAAAAAATACAGCCAACTTACAAAGCAACTGAAAACATATTAAGTACTCAACACCTAAAAACCCAGAACACCAAAGGCACAAAGAGCAACACTCAAATTTTTCTTCACACCCAACAGAACAAGTTCATCAAAGCTAACCACTCAGACTGTGTTTCCTTCCCCTGCTCTCCTCAGGAAGAGCAAGACACTCTTCCACAGCAGAAAGCAGCTGCCACACAACAGCGCTCTCAGCCATTGTCATGCTCAGAAAGAAACACCACAGCTCCTCATCGTGGTTAGCAAGGCCAGGCTTGTGCAACCACCCTTCTCCAGTCACCAACTAGAGAAATGATCCCTGAAAGCATAGCCTTAACCAACACCCAGCCGGACAGCCACAGACCATTCCGGCGCATTGTCCTCTAACTGGTGGGTGCTACAATTTGGCCTTCCCGAGAGAGAGAGCACTACGAGAAGCCCCACGGGAACACATCCTGGCTCTCAACTCTGCCCTCCATGGCCGCCTTCCCTAGGCTGCCTATCAAAGCAAAGATGCTCAAAGTAGCCATCCCCTTTCATTTGCATAAACTGAAGACACAGACAGGCCACTCAACCAATCTTCTCCCCGCTCCCTAAGACAACAATCCTCTAGCTGGCCAAGCCAAGAGCTCTCTAGAAACCACAGCCTAGGCAGTTTTGGACACCCAGAGCACCTTTCTTCGGCACCAGAGACCAAACTGGAGAAAGTCAGCGGTGGGGAGCCGGGCTCTGCAATGAGGTGTGTTTCCTGAACTTTGAAGGCCAGGCTTTCCATTCTCCTGGGAACAGAAGCATGAGCTCATAGTGTTTCCGGATATAATCCCAGAACCTTTGACTGAACAGGTAAGCACTGACACTGTTTCCGAGTTATAACCAATCCTGCTTGGGCTGTCTGCATGACTGAACACCAGACTTTTTCTATAATAATTCTGAGCCTCTTCTGCTTGTGGTAAAGGACAGTGTTCCCCAGCTAGCAGCTTAAGGAGATTCAGTCACTGGATTAGGACAAATACACTGCCCCCCACCCCCGCACATGATGCAGAAGAGGACCCAATAGTCTTGTTCCAAGGTTAACATTCAGTATGCTTTTTTTTAAAGGAGATAGTATTTGGCTGAATCTCTCAGCTGACCCATGCTTTATTGAGCCTCTATGCTCAGGTCTGCTGTTTTGCCATTGCAGCTCATTTACCCAGCACATCTCAGCTCAGATGTAGCATATGATCTGCGGCAAGATTGTTCTTTTCACTCCATTTCCCATTTGGGCTGCCCAAGGCACAAAGGGTCAGGTGACTTGAGGGAATCATCACTGGCTTGTTTGGGATCAAAGAGCCCTGGATTCATCTGGTTCCCCCTCCTTTTCTCCTTCTGTGCTGCTGCAGGTTAATAGTGAGTCACTGGGCCCATGGGATCCAGGTCCAGCTTAGTGAAAGAGCCAGTGAAGAGTGAAGGGGGCGTCTTCCACAAGTAACTGCTGCTGGCCAGGGTACTCTCTGCTGAATTGGGACCCAAGAAAGGGTTGGAGTAGGACAAAAAGTCACTCCCACCTACTTATGTCAGGGAGGAAGGGAGAAACAGCAGGTAGAGGTTCTCTCAGCAGTCAGCCATGGTCCCTGTGGAGGATGCCAAGCAGGGAATAGTCCGCCCACAGGGAGCTGAGTGATATGGGCTTGCTGGCTGGTTAGAAATCCATGGCACCTGTTGGTGTCAGGAGGAAGAACTTATCAGTCAGTGGCAAGTTTGCCAGACTGAGAAAAGGAGGAGAAATCTGTTGGAGGAGTGATGGTAGGGCCTCTGATATCTGTATAAGAACCAGGCTCCAATTAGCTTTCACCTGAGCCTGTGTTTTTCAGACATCATAGCTGATGTCTACACTACCGCAGTAAGTCAACCTATGCTACACAACTCCAGCTACGTGAATAATGTACCCTAGGTCAAATTACCACGGGGTGTCGATGGGAGAAAATCTTACCTTACTCTTCTCATTGAGAGTAGAGTACAGGGGTCAACTGGAGAGAGAGCTCTGTAGTCGATTTGGTGGGTCTTCACTAGACCAACTAAATTAACTGCCAGGGGATTGATCTCAGAGCCTCAATCCCAGCTGTAGTGTAGACCTGCTTTGAGTATTACCTAGTCCCTAGAGCAATGGTGTAGGAGTCTGGACCTGGCCCAGCCAGTTACAGTGGGTGGCCTGGGGCTGGTCACTTCACTTCTCTGGTATTCATTCACACCCTATGTGAAAGGAGATAGCAAGCTTTGCCACATCCCTGGGGCATAGTTAATCCATTTTTAAAGTGATTTGAGGTCTCTGGATGGGAGGCGTTAAAGTATCATGAGTCTTCCCTTATTTACTAGGCTGCATATTACGGCTTTGAAGAGAGACCTTGATATTGAGTTTTTCAGTAAAGTTGTAATGAACAGACTATGGCCAGAGAGGGGCTGTGAGTGTCATATCGTGAGGACAGGATAACTTCAGAATTACGTCATCACTATATGTGCCGAGTAGAAACCACAGGTTCCTCTTAAACCAAGTGATGAGAAAACCCTTGCAGGTTTAAAGTTTTGGTTTAGTGTGAATAAGAGTCCCCAGGGTTGGAAGAAGAAGATTATCAGTCAGAACCTATGAAGAAGAAGGCCCTGACGCTTAGATATAAGAAGGCAGTTTGATCTACTCTCTGCCACAGATGCTTGGTAAATTGCTTATCCTCTCTGTGCCTCCATTTCCTAACATGTAACATGGGAGTGATGATACTTGCTTATGTCAAAAGGGTGTTATGAGGGTAAATGGACTGGTGATTGCAGAGCATGATGAGATCTTCAGAGAGAAGTTCAAATATTATTAAAAAGTAGATGCTTATCTGAACTATCAGAACCTATGAAAAGTTGGGCCAGAAATCGACCGGGAACCTGCTATTACTGGTATTTCCTACTTCTAGCCAGGCCAGAATTGCTGCAAAACAAGCTCTCTTTCAGTGGCATTGCGAATCCTCCTTCAGGTCCTTGCTAGAACGTATAAATAGAGACAGCCATGGCAAGATAAAGAAAAACTGTTTGAATTCATCACAATCTTCAAAGTTCAGTGTGAGCTTGCTCCGTTCTGGGGTTGGGAAATAGTGTGCTTCTTATGAAAGCCAAAACCACTGCTCCCGTCCCCACTGATCATCTACCCTCAGTCCAGATTAACTATACCAACAATCATTGCTCAGTTACATTCGCTTCTGAGACATACTCCTTTTGTGTTAAAATATTCTGACCTGTTTATAAAAGGAGTTATCATAATGGTTCCATCTAGATTTGAGAGAAATCTGTGCAGTAACAGGAAAAGATCTCTTTCCTGAACCAAGGAATTTGGGTTCAAGCCAACACCCAGTGAGAGAGACTCCCAATGGAAAGACTCCCATCAGTGGGCACTGGATCAGGGTCTTCAAATCTGAATTTAACAGACAATAAATGATAAATAGCTATAAGAATTATAATAACTCTCTCTCTTTCTCTCTAGCTGTATATATATGTATGTATATTATACATGTATATATATATATATATTATATATATGTTATGTCTATATTGACTTCAGTAGGCATTAGATCAGACTCTGGAAAACTAAATGCAACAGACAATATATAACTATAACTATAGTTATTTATCATATATTGCCTGTTGAATTTAGTTTTCAAAAGTCTGATTCAATGCCCACTGAAGTCAATATAGACATAACAATATATATTAGACGCATATAATGCACAGTCTGAAAGCACAATGACAAAGCAGTGCACATTTGTTTTTTCATCTGCCTTTGGTGGATTATGGCTGGAAGAAATAGTTTTAGAAGGGATTTGAAAGAACAAGCAATCACATTGCTGGGTACATCTACAATTCTCAGGACTACTATTCTGGCAGGTGGTATATCCAAGAATGATGAAAATCAGGATGAAAGTTGGAAGAGGGATCAGGTGGGCATACTAAGAACAATCATCTCTACGTATCTCGGAATGTTTCCGGTTCTGGATGTAGAGCAGAAAACACCTGTTCTACCATCTTTAGTCTGAGAAACTCCCGCCAGCTTTGACTGGTAAGGCACAGTTTTGTAAACAGTGCAGTTAAGCAATGAGTATAAATTGTGAGGTAAAATGGGTTCAGAAGTTTCCCTCTACACATGTCCCTATAAATATGCTGTGTTGTAAATTACCAGCTTCCTTAAACAAGTTTGAGGCTGAGAATCAGACCTCAACATTAACTCATGGTGATACATCGCCACCCTGTGGTCATTTCAGGGAAAGCAAAGACATAAAGATGCTCATGGTATAGAAGCCAACTGAAAGCAGAAAAGCAGGGAACTGATTTTGAGATGTTTCAGACATTTGTCTTAAATGATGACATGTGGCACTTGATTATTTTATATTTGAGGTTGGTTATTCATGAGTTTCAGTGCAGTGGCCACAGTTAACAGTGTTACCCATTGTTTGTATTGCAGTACTGTAGCACATAGGATTCCCAGTCCTGGATCAAGACCTATAGACATAGTAATGAACTCTCTAGATCATGCTAGGAGGGGACAGTTGCTGACTCCTGCAGAGTCACTGGTGTGATGAACATGGGAGCTGCACTGCCCAGCTGGGTAGTGCAGCCTCATTCACCTAGAAAGGCCCTGAGTGGGGCTGGTTCACCCTGGTGAAGTTGCCTAATGCTTACAAGTAATACCTTCGCCAGAGCTGGCATTTATAACCATCCAAGCAAACTTCCACATATGGCTACCACACCCTTGTGTGCCTACTGCCCATGGAACAGGGGCCTTTCAACCATACTCATCCCTTTACTCAGGGTTGGGGGGGGCAGCTGCAGCCAGTTTACATGGCTGTCTAAGACCAAACACTCGGGCCCATAGATTTAGCCTCAGGAGCTAACTAAAATGGCTTGCTATATTCTGGTGAAACCTGGGTGTTCAGGAAATATCTGATTAATGGTGTAATTGACCACACACAATTTCACAGAAATGGATGTTCTCTCCTTGCACGTTGCTTACATCTTCGGACGACAGAGCGCTTATGCTCAGATTTGCCCACCATTGTGTGTCCATGATTTACTTGCAGTCTTTTAAATGTATAGTACAAAGTATCCAGTTCAGCTCGACAAACATGACATTATTCCTGAAGGATAGCAGTGGTGTCTATGCAGAGCACACACAGCACATCATCATGATGATCAGAATTACAGGTCTGTCGCATCTTAGGCGCATTTAACAGGCTCGCTTTCAGCTTTACGCGGTCGGCAAAAACAAGAAAAAAACAAAAAAAAAGAGAAAAATAACAATTGAAATCCTGTTTCTGTATTGCGGGCAATTCTGCCTGCCATTACACTCAATGTAATTTTGACTACATGCGATTTTCGCTTTACGCGCTGACTGCGGAATGTAACTGCCGCGTAAGATGAGACAGACCTGTAGTTTTGTGTAGAGCAGTCACAACAAAGCCTGGATAATAAAGTGCAGCATGAGTTACAAAGTTCAACAGAGTTCTTATTAATCAAGTCAGGGAACTATGCCAGTGTTTGAAACAGGTTTATTTCAATGCGCAGTGTCAAGTTAGCAAAGACAACAGCTATATTGCATTAAGGCATATTCATCACAACACTTTGGTTAAAAACATCCGTACCATTAGAGGGCACCAAATCACTTTGAAACCTCTCTTCCCTTCTGTTACACATTTGTATTGTATCCAGCCATTGCATACAGCTGAGCTCTGAAGCTTGAACATTCTGCTGTTCAGACAATGATCACAATTTTCCCACTAATGTTTATTACTTCTCAGTAAGAGCTAATGTTGAGTGTAAGAGGTACAGTGCCAGGACTTGCCAGTATCAACACAAGAAAAATCTCATTTTCATCCTTTATCTCCTATCAAGTATGTAGCCGTTGGGATAACACATAGGGTGTACTCCAGATAACTGCAATATATTTGTGAGATCCATGGGGCATGGTGCCGGAAGGCCATCAGTTAAAAGAGAAGCAGACTGAAAGATGAGAGCAGATGCAATACAAATGTATTGTACATTCTACTACTGTGTGCTATTTCTGCCTGCACCTTTCCCGGTTACTGAAGCAAATCTAGTTCTTCTATTTCTGTCTAATCTCTCCTTATACAATAATTTATGTAGTTGCAATTTTCTGTGGTGTGCTTTTTTTCTCTGAAGTGTTTTCTGTTTACATGGATTTGTCTTTATCCAGCCTGTGCTTTCTGATGTGGTTGTATGTATGTCTTAAATGTGGACATAACATGGTTGCCTGATACTGTCCATTAGTGTATGTTTTGAGCTCCAACTCATGCATGAAGGGAAAATGAAGTACTAGGATCCTTGTGGAAAATGATATAGGATCAAGTCCTTCTCTCATTTACACTGCTGGGAATCTGGAGTAACTCGCCTGAAGTTAATAGAATTATTATGGGCTTGAGTCTCCCCTTGCTTACTCCATTTTTGCCCCCGTTTAGTTCCATTGGCTTCAGTGGAGTTATTCCTAATTTGCATTAGTGTAAGAGGAGAAACAGATCCTTTAACTTTATACTCAGTGCAAAATCTAGCCTATGCACGTCCAAGGAAGAAGAGTGGTGTGTTTTATCATGTAATTGAATTACACCATCTGTAAGTTATGCCATCTGATGTAGAGATTCTCTGGAACGCCTTACTTTTTTTAACAAAGTTATTTCTAAAACATTTTTGACCGTCTGTGAGGATCAAAGTAAGAGGCTGGCAGTACCATTCTTTGAAGGGGCAACTCATCGCTGTCTTCACAGGATAATCCTCCCCCATTATCCTAGCTATTATAGGACACACAGCAGCACAAAAGTCTTTAAAATGAGAGAGAAATACTACAATTCTGCGAATCTCTTCAAGGGACTCTCTGAGCAACTAAAGTGAATTTCAGTTGAACCTAACGTGCTGAAAAATATCTTAGTAAAAGACCAAGCCTTCACCCCAGAGCTGCAGTTAAAAACAACGCTGAATCGGAAATAAGGAAACACAGCAGGGATGAAGTACCAGATGCCATGGTGATGTGTATGAGCTACATAAATAGATGCATGGATGAATGGAGGGGTGCTCTGATGGGACACAGCGGGATGATCTGATTTTTCATGGGATTTTCTTTGCCTCTAAACTAAAAAACAGACTCCTTCCAGCTTTGAATCAACAGATCTTGGTCTCACATCTTGTACCTTCTCTTCCATTCCCCTCCCAACGCAGATTCCAAACTGACTTCAGGGGGAAATCAGAACAACTATTCAGGTGCCTAGTGTTAAGCTCCTAGATCTGAAAAAAATTGTTTAACAGATTTACTCAAGGTCACATGGCAACTTGAGTAGGGATTAGAACGGGGTGGACAAACTTTTTGGCCCAAGGGTCACATCTGGCTATGGAAATTGTATGGTAGGCCATGAATTCTCATGAAATTGGGATGGGGATGAGGGCTCTGGCTGGGGATGTGGGATCCGGGGTGGGGTCAGAAATTTAGGAGTTCAGGGTACAGGAGGGGGCTCTGGACGGAGGCAGGGGTTGGGGTGCAGGGCGCGTGGGTGAGGGCTCTGGCTGGAGGTGCTGGCTCTGGGGTTGAGGGATTTGGGGTGTAGGAGGGTGCTTCAGGCTGGGACCAAGGGGTTCAGAGGGCAGGAGGGGGATCAAGGCTGGGACACAGGGGTTGCGGCATGGGAGGGTGAGGACTCTGGCTGAGGGTGCAGGCTCTGCGGTGTGGCCAGAAATGAGGAGTTCAGGTTGCAAGAGGGTGCTCCAGGCTGGGATCCAGGCTGGGGTTCAGAGGATGAGAGGGGGATCAGGGCTGGGGCAGGTGGTTAGGGCACAGGAAGGGCTCAGGGGTGCAGGCTTTAGGCAGTGGATACCTCAGGCAGCTCCAAGAAGCAGCATGTCCCCACTCCAGGTCCTACGCAGAGGCATGGCCAAGCAGCTCTCCGTGCTTCCCCATCCACAGGTGCCACGCCTGCAGTGCCCATTGGCCGCAGTTCCTGGTCAATAGGAGCTGTAGGGTCGGTGCTTGGGGCAGGGTTTGCATGCAGAACCCCCTGGCTGCTCCTAAATGTAGGAGCCAGAGGGGGGACATGGTGTTGCTTCTGGGAGCCATGCGGAGCAGCCGCTGACCCCACTCCCTGGCTAGAGTGCAGGAGTGGGGCAAGCCCCAGACCCAATTCTGCAGCAGGAGCTCGAGGGCCAGATTAAATCGGCCGGTGGACTGGATGTGGCCCACGGGCCATAATTTGCCCACCCCTGGATTAGAACAAAGGAATTCCTGACTCCCAATCCTATACTCAGTCCACTAAGTCCCACGGCAAAATGTATTAAATCAGTTACTCCTAAGGCCGTGAAAAGGTGAAAAGGTGGCCTATCTGTATTCTTCTTTTGTGCTTAAGCAGTGCTCAGTTATGGGTACACCTTGTACCTTTTTCAAAAGCAAACAAACTGTACAAGTGGCTACTTGTCTAACTTGTATAGCCAACTAACTTTAGCGTCTCTGCATTTTTAACCTTCTGTTCCACTCCAATAGCCACATAAGCTGTGGTAAAGAACTTGACTTCCTCTTTCCCACAAAGGAGTGATGTCTTTCAGCAATCTCCAGACATTCCTTCCAGAGAGTCAGTAGAGGGAACTTCAGTTCCCTGCCCCTCTGGCTCACTTGTTTCTATTAGGATGAAGGCTGACCTTGTTCTAATTGCAAGGATTTGACTGTAAGAGAAAAAAGGTGCCCTGAATAGAATAGCAGAAATAGACCTAACGTGGAAGCTTATATCCCAGAACTCCTGCAATCTTTCAGGGTGGGGAGCAAGGTCAACCAGATCTGTTGATGCCAAATTGAAAAGGGGTCTGGTTTTTAGCGCACAAAAACAGCAGATCCCAAGAGATTCCCACCATTGCAGGCTGGATTCTCAGAAGAGCTTGTAAGAGTTTGGAATTGCATAGTATAAATCAGAACCTAAGCTTTGATGTGGTATTGAGCCCAAATCCCATCCTAGATCTAATCCGGATCTGGATCTGAAGACCATCTTTTACAACAGAAAATAATGGATACTTTAAAGAGTGGTGTGAAGCCATAATGTACCCAGTCGTATCATGGTCCATAGGAGGGGGGCTTTTCTTCCCTGTCCCAGCTGGGGAGCAGATTGTGCCCCAAAGCTCCATAAGGAGCGGAGAAGTAGGACCCAAGCATCATACTCATTGTTATCATTTTTCACAGCAATGTAGGACTCTGTAATTCCACTCGACAGCAGAGCATCCCTCCTACCCAAAGTCATGTGCAGTCACACGTATATTTCTATAGCCTGATTCTTCCATTCCAGACCCTTTGTATTGTTTAGCAACCTGGGGAACAAGTCTCTGTAGCTGGATTGATGCGGTTGCTGTCCCGGTCACATTTAAAAGGCAATGTTGTCATTCTGGGTGTGACATTGACTACAATGTTTTCACCATAGTTTAAAATTAAAGGGCTTCTGGGTTTTTTTTGTTTGTTTGTTTATTTTGTTTGTTTGTTTTTGAAGGCACTTACTGCAACCCTGTCTGGCTCTTTTTCATTCAAGACATTCAGTCAAAGGGGAGCTGAAAATGTTTGAGATTCCAACACTTTCCCTCTTGACTTCAACAGGACCCAAGAGTTGGAGGCCAAAATTTCATAGACACACAGGAATTGCCTGAACACATCAGAACAATGGTCCATCTAGGCTGATGTCCTGTAGCCAGCAGCAGTGAGTAGCAGGGGCACCCCCCTGAAATTTTTTCACATGGTACATGCAGCTGAACCATTCTCATTACAGGGAGTCACAGTATCACTCAGTTTGGCCCCGCAACCTCTCCATCAAGGAGCCGCTGGTCAAACCTGAGTGGCTTTAAGACCCTAATTGCAAAGTCCAATGCCACTCAGGTTGGGAGCCCTTTCAAATGAGTGGCCCAGAGCAAAATATTCCTTTTGTCTTCCTTCTCCAGTCCACGGGGAAAACATAATGTGCATACAACTGTGAGTGCTACTGAGCTACTATAAGCTTTAGCTGGTGCAAAACCTTCATCATGGATGATTATGCAATAACGTGCAAATGGCAGAAGGTCCTGTCTAAATCGACTGAGTTAGTGATTGGTTGACGTCCTGAAAGCTGAGGGTTAATATCCCTAAATCAGTTTTATTCTCACTCCTGTAACTCTGGATATTATTCATATCTACATCCAATCCTTCTCAGAGAGGAAAGGGATCACTGAGCTCAAGAACTGAATTGCACAGTATAATTGGGTGTTGGGTAAAAGACTGTTTCCTTGAGTCAGTTGTAAACTTTTGCTTTTAGAGTTATGTCCCCTTGTTTTGTATTATGAGCGAAGGTGACTGGAATGCCTGATTTTACCTTCTCCCCACCATTCAGCATTTTGTATGTCTTCATCGTGTCTTGTGTGACACAACTCCACTCCGAAGCTAAGTCTCTCCCTGCGATTTGAACTGATTCCATTCCTGGCATGGTCTCATACAGATTGAGTATCTCCCAGTGGCCATGCTGTGGGGCAGCATCTCAGTTCCTCACTTCCCACCAAAATCCAATACAAATGTATCAAAGGGGAAAGGACAGTGAGAGCTGTTTTCTTTTCTCTCGACATTAGGGAATATACTGTTTTGGATCAATATCACTGTCTAGCTGGTAGTCAGGAAGCGTGATGGTTTCTTTTCCTGTTAGGCATGTATTTTCCCTACACACACCCTGTAGCTGACCTCTTGATGCACCACAAGAAAGGTCATCATGTTGCAACATCACTGGACGAGTTGCTTCTTGTTATTGTACCACTGGCTGGTGGGGCCATGGAAAGCAGGTTAGAAGTCTATTGCTTCAGATCGTTGAGATGTTTTTCTTCCATCATCAGAATAACCTTGCAGCTCAAAGCCAGATTCCAGAACATGAAGCTGCAGCAGATGAACTTGTCTCTAATGAGAGGAAGGAATTTGTTGCTGTCTAATAAGCACCTACTTTGCAAGCTGCAGCTCATTTTTCAGGGGTGGCATGTACTGACCCTTTGGCATTCCTCCTCTATCAATTTTGGACATGCAGGTGCAATTGTTTCCTTTCCTTAAGCTTTCTGCCTAAACTAAGAAAGTGACTGTGTTACAACATGGATTTATAACATGGCTGTGTTACCCCATGGGTAGGTCCTGCCTCCGGATGGAACTAAACCATATTATTTCCACAGTTAGAAAACAAAAACATGCTTTAGGCTTGATGGAGACTAGTGTATTATAGAAAACCAGATCAAATATTACAAACACATGATCAGTTCCCAACCATGTGGGCCATAAGTTTCCTTGGTGCTGCTCTACTAGCAGTGTTACAGTAACAGCAAACCCACATTAATCACTGAATATTTCACTCCCTGGAATAAGCTCAGAGTAGATATGCAAGGAAAGTACAGAAGCCTCCGTGAAAGAATAAAAGAGAAATGGCAACTTTTTGTTTTAATCATTCTCCAGTAAGAGGCAGACATAGACGCGGGAACTAGGAGTGCAGGGGGTGCTGCAGCACCCCCAAGTTTTACACGGAGCCACTGGCCCCACACCTAGGCCTCCACTCCCCAGCCTGGAACTTGGGTCCTGGCTGCTGGCCTTGCTCCCCGGCTGCTGGCCCCATGCTTGGGGCTCTGCACCAGGGCCCTATTTCCGTCCCCTCTCCCAGGGACCCGTGCCTGGGACTCTGCTCACTGGCCCTGCGTTTGGGCTGGGGTTCCAGCCACTAGCCCTGCATCCTGCTCCCCAGCCTGCGCCTGGGGCCCCGCACCCAGGGCCCCACTCTCAGTCCTGCACCTGGGGCTCTGCTTTGGGGCACTGGCCCTGCTCTTTGGCCCCCCGCTCCTAGCCACTGACCCTGTTCCTGGGGCTCCGTGCCTGACCTCAGGCTCACCCCCAGCCTTTGCCCCCTTACCCTGTCTGGGTCCCCCTTTCCCAAGCCACAGCACTGATCCTGGCCCCAGCTGGGGAGGATGTGCTTTCAGCACACCCACTGTTAACAGGGTTCGAGCGCCACTGGAGGCAGAAACTGCTCCTGGTGACAGAATAAAGCAAGATGAACTTTCTTGGTTCTGACAGGATGTTAAGGGAACTAGCTGCACTTGTGGGTCACATGTAACTCTTCTCTGTGTACAGCCAGGTGCAGCCAGAAAAGGGTGAGGCAGCCCCAGTAGTTCCAGCACTTATGGCAGAGAGTAGCGAAATGTACCAGGATGGAGGCCGCTCCGCTGCCTTCTCCTTGTACTGCAGATCTCATGGAGGCCTTTTTGTGGAATCAGGATTCTGCAATTCTGGGAGGTTGGAGCTGGAGGGAAGATGCTGGACACTGTATATACCCCCTCAGTTGTGAGTGGTTTTCCAAAGGAAACATACTACTGCTTAAACCAGCAGGAACATACCTCAGCTGGCTGCACCCCCTTCCTCTCGCTACCATAGAATTTAGGGGGCCAGCTGTCAAAGCCACCATATGGACCGTACATTCTTGTCTCTAAGCGGATGTTCCTGCATCCCAAGATTCTTTTAGATGGCAAAGAATGGCTATGCACCAAAGGTGCTTGCATTTCAGCAGAAGGTTAAGTGATCCACACACCTATGTCTTTAAGGGCCTTTGGGCTGAAAGGTGCTTAAATAAATGCCAGTTCTTATTTTCACCATTCTGTCTCTGCAGGAGGGCGATTTGGTTTATATTCAGTTCCACTGCATTTATTCCCAGCTGTCTGGGGAAGGGCTGAAGGTTCTTGGAGAATGAAACAATAAAACCAAACTCTCACTTGACTAGAGCAAAGTTCTTTCTTCTTTCTGTGGAAAAAAATTATTTTGCCACAGATCCTGCACATTCTCATTAATTAATTCATTAATTAATATATGTCAATTCATTAATGTAGACTTGCGTGGCTGGCTGTCTAGGTACCAAAGCCAAGACACTGTCAGAAGGCAACCTGACCCAACCTTGGCATTGGAAACAGATGCTGATGCTGATACCGCTAGGAAGGTACCAAAGATACTAATGGTTGCAGGGCCATGACAGTCTGCTCCGATGTGCAGTGGAGTCGGTGGTCTTGGCCTTCCCTGGAATTTGAATCAGGATCCTATCTGCTTTTCCTTCATTTCTATATCTTTCTGCTTTTCCTGTTTCCAGTTTGCCCTAGAAGCAGATGTGTTGAAATGTCATGAGAATGCCTGCTCTTGTAATTCTGGCACTTGCTAGAGAGAGGAATTATTTTTGAGAGGGCGGGGGGAGGAGATTTTTCTCATGAGCTATCCATCTGCATTTAAGCACCCAAATTTGTATGTGCCTCTGAACCAAACCACCCACCACAACAATCATCACCATACATTGTGGGGGGAGTTGTTACTATGCTGGTTTGCACTACAAGAGTGCACATAAGTGCATTGCACTATTAACTTTTCTTTCTGTGCAGGTGAAGTATGAAATTTCTTGTAGAGCACAATGGGTCTTTAACACTAATATGTTCCTTCATTTGGATTTGTAAATTGTCAGTAAGTGAAGAACATTTAAAACCCCCTTTCAGTTTTAGAATAATTTCATTTTTGTCCCTGTCTCTCTTGATTCATTTCTTTTTAGAGGCTATGTTGGCACCAAAATTCCCGACCTGCCTGTAGCCCTCTGAACACAGCCATCTCCAGGAGACCTCCAATTTTCAGGCCCATCTCTAACAGCATATTTTTAGTTAAAATAATTTTCATTAACTGGCATGTGTATGTGATTCACTGTTCTTTAGTGGATTGACTTGGAACTGCTGAATGATATATCATTGGCCTTCTACTGCAAACGGCCAAACTGTCCTTTAGCTCTAGTGGCATGCACTTTTGAAGGAAAGGGATGCAAATTCTGTCCCACTGACACCAAGACGTTCTGCGTGGCCACGGCATGTAGCATATTCTCAATATGAAATCCTAGGTGACCACAAATTTGATGCGCTATTTTTTCCCATGGAAGGCGCAGTTCATGTTAATACTTCATTCTCCAAGTCTCTGCTGTCATATTGTGAAAAATGTGTAGGTATAAAAGTGTCTTCTGGGAACTGTTTATCTGCTGGGAACTTAGGCTAACTAAGCAAATACCTTGGAGGGAATGGGGGCTCGTGTGGTTGTGCTGTATAATATAATCAGAGCTTCACAGGGGGAGCAGGGAGGTTCTCTGAAATCCTAACTGACATACAGCAGCTGCACTGTACATTGGCCCTTGTTTTTTCACTCTTTTAATGATTGCTTTACGTTATCTTTTCTTGCCATCCAATTGTCCCAGCTCCCGTTACCAAACACAAGGGCCGCCTTTCACAACCCATTTCACTTTGTACACTGACTTAATACACTTCTAATGCTGGAAATTCCAACGCACACATACATTTCACTATAACTCCCAGGCAACTAAGCCCTCGCGGAGTTAGTAACTTTACTGTGTTTCATTCCACAAAGGAAATTCTATTCCCAAGAGAAGCGTAAGCTTTGGCCACCCCTAATGCTGATAACAATCCAGGACTTTCATCACATTTTTTGACCCATTCTTGGCTTTCAGTAATAACAACAGCTGCTGAAAGCTATAGAATTTTAGTTGTGCTTCTTTACCTTCCTCTAGCAATCATCCTTGTGAAAGGCCAAGAGATTAAATAGCCAGGAGGTAAATCAGTCCTCAACAGCTGTTGCCTCCAGCATTAATGATTGTCAGTGACTTCATTGAAAACCTATGAGCGATCTTTCATCATGTTCACAAGTGGAGAAAACCATAGACTGGGAAACCTGCTGCCCAGTGTGTCACGAAATGTACCCAGATGCTGAAAAGAGACATTTCACAAAATGAAGGAAGCACTAAAAAGAAGGAATACGAGTTATGCTTTGTCAATCAAAAAATCTCGCCTTCAATCACTGTACTTTTCAGATATGTAAACCAGTCTTCGGAATGAGAGAGACAATAAGCGGTTAGTGGATTCTTGTCTAGTCTACTCAACATCAACAGAACACTCTTGCTTTTTAGCTTCAGCAACTTTTCTTCTAGTCCTGTGATCCTCTCTGATTGACGTCAAAGAGGCTACTCTGGACTCAGAGTTACTAGTGTTGGGTGAATCGAAAAAAACCTGATGGTTCAATTTGGATAATCATCTAAATATCTGCATTTAGCCAAACCTGTCTGAACGTTAGGCTGATGATCTCATAAGAAAAGTGGGTTGCTGTTTGTAGTGTTTGTTCTGGTTTGTTTTTTTTACCTCCCAGTTGGAAATACTGCATGAGTAGCTTGTCACCCATTATTTTGTCTTTTATTAAAATTAAAACACCACCAAAATTATTTAAAACATTAAGCTCTGAGCATTTGAAATATATTGTTATTTAATAATGTAGTCATAATACCTTGTAGCATATATTTAAATACAAAGAAATATTTATTCCTTGGTAGATCAAATAAAAACTCAATAGAAATGTACAACCACAATAATAAACACAACATATTTACAAAATCTCTATATATCAGACAAGTTCACGTATAGGTCCCATAAGTGGTATGTAGAGAGAAACTTTGCAGTTTCAAAACTCAGTAGGACTCAGGCAACTAAGTTTCAGGGTCCTGTTGTATTCAAGAGTAAAGCTGTTACTCCCACAAAAGAGAAGAAAATGCAACATACAGGTAAAATAGGACTGCTGCTCCATCCTTCATTCACCCCACTGTGCCTGCACAGCAGTGCATACATCTTTAGCATAGCATCAGCTGGACATGTATCTTCATCCCAAGCAGTCTGAACTGGGGTGAGATGCCAATTAATTTCTGGTTTCTTCTCTCTCTTTTCCTCATTGTAGGTGAAATTCACTTCTGTGTGGAGGGCTCACATAAGCTCTGTGTTCTGCTTAAGTAGCACTTAACCCAGGGGCAGGCAAACTTTTTGGCCTGAGGGCCATATCAGGGTTATGCATCTGTATGGTGGGCCGGGTAGGGAAGGCTGCGCCTCCCCAAACAGCTGGGCTCACGCCACCTATCTGCCCCCTCCCACTTCCTGTCCCCTGACTGCCCCCCTCAGAATCCCCGACCCATCCAACCCCCTCTGCTCCTTGTCCCCTGACTGCCCCCTCCTAGGACACTCACCCCCTGCTCCCTGTCTCGACTGCCCCGACCCCTATCCACACCCCCACTCCCTGACAGCTCTCTGGGACTCCCACCCCCTATCCAACTGCCCTCTGCTCCTCGTCCCGTGACCACCCCCTCCCAGGACCCGCTGTCCCTAACTACCCCCAGGATCCCACCCCCCTATCCAACCCCCTTTCTGATCTCTGCTCTCTGACTGCCCTCCAGACCCCATCAACGTCCCTGCCCCCGAAAGGCCCCCCCAGGACTCCCACTCCCAACCCTCCCTATTCTCCATCCCCTGACCACCACCACCCAGAATCTCCACCCCATCCAACTGCCCTCTCCTCCTTGACTGAACCCCAGGACCCCCCGCTCCCTTACCCAACTCCCCCACTCCCTGCCACCTTTCCAGCAGCAGAAGCTCGCAGCCACGACACCCGGCCACAGCCAGCTGCGCTCCCCATGCTGCCCAGTGGGAGCGGCGGGTCGGAGCGCAGCCCACGTGGCGGCGTGGCTGCAGGTGGGAGGGGGGAATGGGGGAAGGGCCAGGAGCTCAGGGGCTGGGCAGGATGGTCCCACGGGCCGGATGTGGCCCACATCTGACTTAAACCCTATATTGGACATTTGACACACACCCCTCAACTCAGGATAGAATAAGTGATCCCTAATTTTGTCTTACTTAACTAAACATTTAATTTGCCATTAACATGGAAGGCAATATCTAAAGTTCCACTGACTTCAATGGAGCCAGGATTTCACATGATAAGTTTAACAGATGTTTAACATCACAATTGTCTCTCATTTAAAGTGAGTAGGGCCTGTCACAGGGGCTCGCAACTCAAATAATTAAGGATATGGGAGATAAAAGTTAGCTGCCTGAGAACTTCTTTCATCTTCTTTCTCAAAGTGCTTTACAAAGCCAAGTTGCATATCATTATCCTTCTCTTACAGCTGGGGAAACTGAGGCAGAGGTAAAGTGACTTGCCCAAAGTAACACAGCAGTAGTCTCTGATTAGGTATTAGAAATACAGGAAGCTGTTCATTAGATTCATACTAGCACCATATGTTCTCTCTAAGACCCTGATTCAGAAAGCACTTAAGCACATGCTTAAAGTTAAGCCCTTACTTAAATGTTTTACTGAATCAGGGCCTATAACTTTCATGCTCTTCACTATTCATGTGGTGCAGTCAGGCACTTAAATATTCTTAGGACATACAGTTTTTCATTCTAGTGAAAGAGACATTTCTAAACCTAAAAAAAACAACCCACTTTCAGGCACTGTCTTTACTTGAAGGTTTTAATTTTTATATCTATCAACAATTAAAGCGGAGGCCTAGTCTTTGTGAAGAGACGTATCTTACTGCCAAAGTTCAAATGCACTTTCTACAGTATATCAGCGGGCAGTGCGTTTTGCTGAATGGTTTCGTGAATGTCAAGGTGACAATGTCTTTCACCCAATTAATCTCACAACTCCTGCTTAAAAGACCTTAGGTCTTCAGGCCAGATTCCTTTTAGTAATTAGCCTTTAACCTTCCCAGTCTTTGCTTTTTCAATTGCCTCTGTCTCTATGTCAAATAGGAGTTTTATGCATCTCTTGAAGCTTATCCTACAAAGGCTCTGGCCTGACCTTTGAGGCTGTGTGCATTTATAGGGAAATCATCTCTAAGCAAGATTTTAAAAGCTAACAGCTATAAAAGAAACCACTTGTCAGTTCAACAAACCCAATAGCAAGGTAATGGGGCAATTGCCCATTTCACTAGCAGCAGTTACAGAGTCTTCCCCTGCCCCCATTTGATCTTATTCTTTTTAATATAGAAAGCCATAAATCCAGCACCCAGGGAGTCTATTAATTTAATTAGTTTGCTTATTAGAAAAGAAGATATTCAGCTTGCTGGGGTGAACAGACACATAATGAAATTCTGCCAGTTGGTCCCACCTCAGCCAATCAGCATTGACCATGTGTGGTGATTGGGCGCATGTGAAAGGTTTTGTTAGGATGGACGAAATCAGACCTGTTCAACTCGGTGTCATGGGCCCAGTACTGCTAACAGTTCACTGTGATTCTTTGTTCCTCTGGAGGGTCTCAAGTAGGATGGGATGGTCTGTTTTTTGGAGCAAGAGGCCCAGAGTTTAAGCCCCATTCCAAGTGGTCATGGTATGCAGCATAGTGACTCTGTGAAAATCTACATAGCCATGGGTGGTTTGCAAAGCATGAGCATAAATCCCACCCCAGAAGGCCCAGTGCTAGGTGGGGCCCTGTCTCCAGTCCTCCAAGCATGCTAAAATATGGGGTTTTCACTAGACTGGAAGGCAGTCTGGGTGGTGTCTAGAGTTTGATCTTTATGAGCATGGCATTCCACAGCTTCTATCATAGTGCTGCAAATTACCTAACTACAGCTCCAGATAGTCCTTGTCTAGAGTTGGATCCAGAATCCATGTCTACAATGAGCACAGTAAGCTCAGGGTGTCATGGACGATGCTGCAGTACCTGGGTAACCTGATCCCACTCCACTACAGGCTTTGACGACTAGGGCCACAACCTTGAACTGGACCTAGTACAGGATATAGAGCTGCCAAAAGCCATGGCACACTTGTGTGAATTTCTTCCATAAGTACCTGTACCTTCCATTACTTCAGGGATCGGCAACCTTTGGCAAGCTGCACATCAGGGAAATCCGCTGGCGGGTCAGGATGGTTTGTTTATTTTCAGCATCCGCAGGTTTGGCCAATCGCGGCTCCCACTGGCTGTGGTTCACCGTTCCAGGCTAATGAGAGCTGCGGAAAGTGGTGTGGGCCGAGGGATGTGCTGGCCACCGCCTCCTGCAGCCCCCATTGGCCTGGAACGGCAAACTGCAGCCAGTGGGAGCCGCGATCGGCCGAACCTGCGGGCGCTGCAGGTAAACAAACCATCCCGGCCCACCAGCAGATTTCTCTGACAGACCACATGCCAAAGGTTGCCGATCCCTGCATTACTTCATACAGGTTATGTCTATGCTGCAGCTGGGACCGTGCATCACAACTAGGGTGACCAGACAGCAAGTGTGAAAAATCGGGATCGGGGTGAGGGGTTATAGGAGCTTATATAAGAAAAAGACCCAAAGATCAGGACTGTCCCTATAAAATCGGGACATCTGGTCACCCTACTCACAGCCCAGGCAGCCGGACACACGCTAGCATTGCCCAAGTTAGCATGCTAAAAATAGCAGTGTGGCATGGGCAGTGGCATAGGCTAGCTGCCTGAGTTCAAGGCTACCTGTGCTCCTACATCACTACTTGGGTGGCCAGGTCATGTTGCTGCATATGTCCACACTGCTATTTTTAGAGCAGCACTTGCGCATGTCTGTCTGCCCAGGCTGGTAGGCATGCTCCCAGCTGCAGTGTAGACTTACCCACAGTTGCACTTTGATATTGGCAGAGCCATCTCACTTCATTTGATTTTGTTTAATTTTCCTTGGACTCAAACAACTTGATGAAATGTGGTTTGGAGACAAGTGAGTGAGATGCAAAAGGCAAGGACCTTATGAACCTAAGAGCTGAAAGGTACAGCTGTAGTGTCCAGATCAAATGGGCATCACATCTCTGGGTATTCTATCATTTCAATTATCTTTTCCCAGAACCCAAGACCCTACAAAATATTGTAAGAGAAAATATCCCCTTGAGGCCTGTGTCTTTAGATATGCTATTTTTCTCCAGGGTAGCGTGTAATTGCTTCTTGAAGGACTCTGCTGACTTTGTCTTAAAATCCCACCTGGTGGTGCTGTCGATTCCAAATGTTTATAATTCCCTGCGTGATAAGAGCAATGGAGTTTTTTATTCAGAATGGGCTATTCTTTCGTTAACAGCTCTCTGTCCCTTGATTCCATTGTGTTCTCTCTCCTGGATGCATTGTCTGTGGGTCTACAAATGAGCCAACCAGCTTCCATGGGGAAGTGGGAGAGGGGGTACGCAGGACACATATTTATTGAAAAAATATCAGGGGGAGGAGCATCATATGCAGTCCAGTAGAACCACATGCACTAAATAAATAAATATGAACAGGGCAGCTATTTTATTTACCCACCGCCATGGAATAGAAACATCAGGTCAAACAGTGCTCCCTGCCCTTTGGGTCCCAAATGAAGCTACTGAGGTATCTGCTGTGCTGGGGCAGAGGTAACCAGCCATCACGAGAACAACCAGGGGCCCCTAACCAAGTGTGTAGTGAGGAGCTCTGCTCTGTAGTGCTTCTCTTTGTAGCAGTTCAGGGAGAAAATTTGGGATGTGGGAGTGTCTAGCGGATGTTGAGCTATCCTGATCTACAGGTCCAGACCTCCCAGGTACAAGACATACAGGAACTCCAGCTACTACTACAAGAACAGTCACTCCCTGCCAGACCAGTCATTTACCCAGTTGTGACAGGGTCAGCAGCGTGCAGTTCATCGAATAAGTGACTGAATAGATTTATTCCACATAAATCTACCAAAAGTATCAGCTCTACTATGGAACTGCTTTTGTAATTGGAAAAACTAGGTGTGATTGACAAGGTTGATATAACCAAAAAAGTGGTATATACCATGGAGGTAGTGGAAAAATCATGCCCAAAAGAGCTACAGCTGCAACTGGGCTTATGTCCATGAAATCTGTAGACTGAGAACAAGTGAGAGCCAAACCATTAACTGACATTCAGTGACATAATGAATAAGTTGGCTGGTGCATCTTGGATGGGGAGATCTAGGTAGCGACAGATAAAACCAGACAAAGGAAGGTCATTGCTACTCCCCAAAGGAGATATGCACACACACCCTGACCATTTTGCTTCCATTCATCCCAGAAAGTGTTTCAAAAGAAAGTGGATAATACCTGTCCTGGGTTTGTGGTGTAACTGATATAGGGAAAGCAGGTGCAAGTAGGAGGTAAATCAGGCCCTGAACTTGCAATTAAGTCTATTTTCTGCTTAAGTCTTCTTGATGTCTTCAAGGCCCCCTCATTTTCTTAGCTAAGACACTTATTTTTAAAGACTAAAGATTCAAAGTTACAATAAAATCATATACTGTGGTGTTTTTAAATGAGGCTTTCCCCCCTTTCAATTCCACTGCAAAGTTTCTGTACCTAGTACCTCATTTACTTACACAGCCATTGCCCTTCATTTTCATGCATCTCCATTAATGCTAATTCAGCTTATTGTTAAGTAAGAGTTACGTCCACCAGTGCACCTAAAGACACTGTATCTTGGCTTCATGTTGTAATTCTTGCAAACATGCTGCTGTATGTCTGGTAAAAAAGTATAAAAACCTGACTGTGAGGTAAGTGGCTTTCTAGACAAATGTAATTTGTGAACTAGTCAAGATTTCACAACTTTCGATTGCAAGACATTTTCCTGTGTAAATCTATATTCATGAGTATTGGTAAATTTGATTCAAGGTAGAATTAAGGAATTTGCACTTAATCCAGTTATTTTGCTTTCAGTTCTTCCCCTCTCTCCTGACCCAGGCAATAAACAAATAAGACATTATCTTATTTGGAACATCTCTATTTTTAATTATAGAGTTTCACCCTATCCTTTTTGTCTGTGCTGGCTGTGGTAAAAATTAGCAACTGGTGCTTAAGGGACCCTTAGTTCACCTCAGGTCTCCAGAACTGGTATCTCTTTCAAAGGACTATTAATTTTGTGACCTTGTAGCATCATTAACTTTCTTTACTTTGTTACTTAATTGTTAATGCATACAGTGATATATCATGCTCTTTCACAAGAAGAGACTCAACGGGATCAATAAAATCAGAAGTTCAAGACCAAAGCCAGTCCTGATTTACATCCAACACAATCTCATTAAAGCCAATGAGGTTGCACAGGGTACAAATCAGGACAGGATTTGGCCTCGAGTCTTCAAATGAGGTTGAAGACAATGCAGAGCACCAGCCTCAGAGCCCTATCCCTTGGCAGAGCCAAGCATTCCTCCAAAGCTGTGAGATGGACAAATACCCAGTATTAAAGAATTGCAAGAGAAAGAGGAAAATGAATTTTTAGCAGGCTACTATGACCTTACTGAGTGACACATCCACTGCAATGTCAGATGCAATGGTCAGGCTGGGTTTGCTGTTGACCATCTCCTGATGCATAGGACACAATGACGTAACTGGGGTGTGAATGATAGCAATGGTTATCGTTTGATAACGATAGAAACTACATTGCTTACCCATGAGCCTGTGAGGATGCTTGTAACTGGTTCAGTCTTATTTCTTAATGAGAGCTCAGCAAATACCAAATCATTTTCCATAAACATTTGTTTGAATTAAAAAAAAAATTTTTTTGAGTCTACCTTCTCTGTGAGCCTTTTATGTTTGCTTTCTGCTAACATTCATAAGGTCAACATTTTCTAGCATAAATACTCAGAAGAAAAGTTAATTTTAAACTCAAATGATGGAATATGGGCTGAAAACAATCTTCCCTTTCCTTTCCTGGTGGATGTTTAAACTACCACCTGTTCACAATTGGATAAATATGAGCCTAAAAAACTGACCTAATACCCTTGAAAAAGATGGGAATGTCAGAAGAATGTTTTGTGGCATTTGATGAGACAGAAAATGGATTCCTCTTATTGAGGCAGCATATAATTTGCTGCTCAATATTGGCTCTGATATGGACTTCTCTTTGAAAGCTTCACTTTTGTGATATACCACTAGATGCTGTCTTCTCAGACTTTCAGGTCTGCATGTGTATGTGATAATTGCCAGGTGCTACACTGGTGATATTCAACATGCAGAAACAGTTACTTCCCTGGGAGCACTCTCCTCTGTGCCTGGCCACCATCTGTCCCTACTGCCAACTGTAGGACTGCCCATTTACAGCTACTACATATGTGGTATGATAACACTGCTCTACAGCCAAAATGCTTCTGAAATAAATGTAGTCAAACTTTACTAATTCTAGGTCACTGAGAACGAAAATGATGCTTAAAATTGTTGATTGGCTCTAGTCTAGCTGTTGGGCTC